>NC_081198.1:30504970-30829970 GCF_902713425.1 Acipenser ruthenus | reverse complement strand
CGCGCTAGCTATTCTCCTAATATGGCTAGTTTTACTTGCTCAGTTTCCTCTCATCTTTCATTTCAAAACAGCAAGTAAACACATGAAAAACACCCCAGTGCAAACAGCAACACAGCCTTGACAGACAGAACCCACCCAGTACTTGATGGAAGCTGGCAAACAACAAACAGATTATTTGCATAGACTGCATGATATCAAATAAGTAATGTAGTGCCAGTAAGATCCAGTTTCATATATAAGAAACTGTTCTAGACTATTGCTGCCTTCTGCAACAACAGTCTACTGCTGGACTGGTAACATTGGAGACTGGAGGGAGCACCCTTTCTCTTAGGGGGTGAGGGAGCAGTTCAGTCCCCAAGCCTCAAGCCTGCCCTAGACTGGATGGCACACCTTTTCTCTTAGGGGGTGAGGGAGCAGTTCATTCTCCAAGCCTCAAGCCTGCCCTGGACCTGGATGGAGCACCCTTTCTCATAGGCTGTAATGGAGGGAGCAGTTCAGTCTCCAAGCCTCAAGCCTGCCCTGGACTGGCAGGAGCAAAATGATAATTAATAAAACTGGAAATTGGTAAAATTACCACACTTCTTCCAAAAGGCCCCAGTATAGTGCTTTGCAAGGAAGAAATCTCTTTACCCCATATTTTATTTTTTTTGTTTCACCTTTTTTTCATTTGTGGTCAGTTTTATTTTGTCTTGCTTTGTGCTGCCAAAAAGGCTACACTTGAGTTTCCTGGTCTGTAAAGGATTGTTTCTATGGAAACTGAAAACAACCTTGCTGCAACATTCCAAGCTTATTTTATCTTTGTAATGTTAATATTTCAAGTAAAAAAAATGATATATATAGCAGTAGCACAACATATATTTAAAAAAATGGAAATACAACAAAACAATCCTTTCGCCTTTATTTTTGCTGTTACTGTTTCAAATACATGTTAATGCAGGAAAGGCGAAAGTGCCCATTAGCGTCTTCATACTTCCCTGACTATCAGAGATCCATTAGCCTCTTCATATCTCCCTGATTATCAGAGATTCAGGTTCACCCTTTTAGCACGTTATGTATTCCCCTTTGGGCATTCATTTTATCATGTAATCAGAAAATAGCCAAAAATGCCGTTTCACCCTATTTGCAGGGTAGGGACCGTAACTACTTGTCAAAATTACAGAAAAAAATGAAGACTGCAACCTTTTTATTACGATAAACTCTGCACATCCGTTCACAAGGATACAAAAAATTATGAGAACTAAACTGTGTACATAGTCCTCCACCTTGCTTTGCACGCAGAGTGAGTGAGAAAGCCACCATCAGTCACGATAGTTACTCCTGCCAAGTTGAAATAATGAATACGAAAATCTTACTGTTGATTGATTAGAAGAAATAAGCAGTCAACACGTTAAAAAATCTTGTTCTCCTTGTTAAATAACATCGTTAAAGAAAACGGATCTTCATGAACTAGGGGTGACATTTTTTAACAATTATATTAATTTTCTAATATCTTAGTTGCCACCATAGCCAATATTTAAAATATATACAGTACTGTGCAAAAGTTTTAGGCAGGTGTGAAAAAATGCTGTAAAGAATGCTTTCAAAAATAGACATGTTAATAGTTTATATTTATCAATTAACAAAATGCAAAGTGAGTGAACAGAAGAAAAATCTGGTGTATTTGGTGTGACCACCCTTTGCCTTTAAAACAGCATCAATTCTTCTAGGTACACTTGCACACAGTTTTTGAAGGAACTCGGCAGGTAGGTTGGCCCAAACATCTTGGAGAACTAACCACAGTTCTTCTGTGGATTTAGGCAGCCTCAGTTGCTTCTCTCTCTTCATGTAATCCCAGACAGACTCGATGATGTTGAGATCAGGGCTCTGTGGGGGCCATACCATCACTTCCAGGACTCCTTGTTCTTCTTTACGCTGAAGATAGTTCTTAATGACTTTCGCTGTATGTTTGGGGTCGTTGTCATGCTGCAGAATAAATTTGGGGCCAATCAGATGCCTCCCTGATGGTATTGTATGATGGATAAGTATCTGCCCGTACTTCTCAGCATTGAGGAGACCATTAATTCTGACCAAATCCCCAACTCCAATTGCAGAAATGCAGCCCCAAACTTGCAAGGAACCTCCACCATGCTTCACTGTTGCCTGCAGACACTCATTCATGTACCGCTCTCCAGCCCTTCGGCGAACAAACTGCCTACTGTTACAGCCAAATATTTCAAATTTTGACTCATCAGTCCAGAGCACCTGCTGCCACTTTTCTGCACCCCAGTTCCTGTGTTTTCGTGCATAGTTGAGTCGCTTGGCCTTGTTTCCACGTCGGAGGTATGGCTTTTTGGCCGCAAGTCTTCCATGAAGGCCACTTCTGACCAGACTTCTCCGCACAGTAGATGGGTGTACCAGGGTCCCACTGTTTTCTGCCAGTTCTGAGCTGATGGCACCGCTGGACATCTTCCGATTGCGAAGGGAAGTAAGCATAATGTGTCTTTCATCTGCTGCAGTAAGTTTCCTTGGCCGACCATTGTGTTTCAACCTACATATTAAATTGATGATCATTAGCACCTGTTTGGTATAATTGTTTAATCATACACCTGACTATATGCCTACAAAATCCCTGACTTTGTGCAAGTGTACCTAGAAGAATTGATGCTGTTTTGAAGGCAAAGGGTGGTCACACCAAATATGGATTTGATTTAGATTTTTCTTCTGTTCACTCACCTTGCATTTAGTTAATTGATAAATATAATCTATTAACATGTCTATTTTTGAAAGCATTCTTACTTTACAGCATTTTTTCACACCTGCCTAAAACTTTTGCACAGTACTGTATATATTTTTTATTTCTTTATAATTTCCTTTTGTAAATAACATGATTGTTAACTTTAGTCTAACTTGGTTGTTTTTGTACTTGTAAAATGGTCTTGTTTTAAAATAGCAAGAAACAACTTCAACATTGCAACAATTATTGCATTCCTCTCTAAATAAACGGATCCCTGGGTTGTTGTTTTTATAGAAACACCTGGCAGGTAATCATTGTGAAAGACATGAGAGACACAACCTTATTTGTATTTTCTTGCATGTACAGTTGTGCCAAAAAAAAAGATATTAGCATGATTTCTAGAGGAGGAAAAGGCTAATTATTTCTGGGGCGCTCTGCACAATAACCAGCCTGTTCAAAATGAGTTGTTAAAAGCCTTTTTTTAAGATTGTAAACAAAGTGAATTACGTAAAGCTGTGTGCCAGGATGACCATGCAAGCGTAATTAATATGTTTACATAACTGAATTGACTTCAAGTGTGCACAGTCTTGTGTGTTCAGTTAACTGAATAATGAGTTTCCAGAATGTCTTTCCATGATTACATGCAAAGTGAGGTTATGCAGCCATGTTCTTTGTGTATATGTGTGTGTGTGTGGGTGTATATATATATATATATATATATATATATATATATATATATATATATATATATATTAAACTAAATTTGTGGTGAGGGCTTTGGCCAAAACGTTTGTCAATTTTACTTCCTATGACCCAATACTTGTTGGTGTGCATTCTTCATAATGATTGTCTAATGCAAAATATAAATGCATACAAAGTTGACACCGCAAAAAATAAAAAATAAAAATGCTGTCATTCTGCAGTAGCAGACAGGAATTTGTAAGTGCAAATTGCTGCACAATAAAATTACTGACCACGGGACGCTGTTCCCTAAATCACTGCTGTTGTTGGCAAACAGCAGCTTTCCTGGCTGGCTCTGTATGCTTCACGGTTTCAGATATTATAAACATTCTCTCTCTTTCCCCCCATCTCCCCCTCTCCTTCCCTCGCTAAATAAACTCTTTACACGCAAGGCCACTGGCACAGGCAGACACTTCCAGACTGCATCTGCCAATTACTGTCAGTCCACAGCTTAGGCCCCGGGAACAGAGGAGCCGACGGAGAGGCTTGTCCAACAATACAAACCCTTTGGTCTGCTTTCAGACGGGTCAAACAGAGGCTAACATTGGAGCCCAGAAAAAACATTCCAAAAGAATTAAAAACATTACCCTTAGAACAAAAATATGTTAGTAACATACATCCACCGCCATGATAGTACATACAAAATACAACATTACAAAAAGGTCAGGGGTCCACAAGTTGGGCATTTAGCCTACAAGTGATGGCCAAAAATCATATTTACTATGGAAGTCACCTTTAATGGTGCTACCATAGGGCATATTTGAAGAAATGAACTGATATATTGCCACATTCTTATTTACTTTTCTGCGTGTATCGAATCCTACTGTTTAGAGGCCCCTTTGTGCCTCCTTTGTGCTCACTTCAGGTCCTTATTTGCTTGCATCCATTTTTGAATGTTAGCGCCATCTTTTAGTCTTCAGTATGTTGTTAGCATTATGAGATGTAATGAATTTCAAATGATTATATTGCTTTGAGTTGGATGCACGGTTGGTGAAACAACTTCTATAGTAAACATTTCATTTAGGCAACCTTCCCATCTTATAGACCCTTGTCCTTTTCACTATGGATTACAAAGACCTATATCAATCATATGTATACTGTATGTAAATGTGAATATGACATACGGACTGCCAGACAAACTGGTTCCAACATATAGCCCTAGTTTTTATTGCCAGGAGGTTCTCTAGATATAAAAACTACATTGTGACATGCAAAGGTACATAAGGACAGACAGAGAGCCATGCTCTTGTAACCCACAATTCTGATACTCTGAATACATTGTGCCAAAGAATATCCAAATCAAGCTTCATCACCACTGGGTAAGTGGTACAGACTGGAGATAAAAACAAATGAGGTGGGGTCCTACTAGAAAAGGTCTGAGGTAATAATAATATCTGGAAAATAATCTACAGGGGACCTGTGAAAATAATAAACTGAGTTGTAAACCCTTGGCTCATTTTGGCTAAATACAGAAAGATGTTCAGTTCCTTTTGGTGACATGCTTTGACTGTGATTTATCACACATTGTTTTGCTTTTACTTTAGTAATTTTTTTAAAGGGCTATAGTAAACTATAGTTAAATGGGTATAAGCTTGGGGAATGCATGACTACAAAATGACCGCTCAAATTGCCCATAAACATTTAGAATTTCTCCAAGCGAAGCTCTACATTAGTCAACGAGTGCAGCTGTCCTGCTTCAGACTAAACAAATGAACAAGCCGCCCTCTATAAAATTGGGAATAGCAAAGGAAGGATAAACACTGGTTTACCAGTAAGGGAACAGAGATAAGGGAGATAGGGAGGTTAGTGCCTATGCCATTGACCGATGGGGTGTCAACAGCAGAAGGTTCTCTCGCCTGTCTGGCTTTCTCACCAGGAACCTCACTGAACTGAAGGGCATTCTCACATCTGCTTTACTTCCTAATGAATTCAGTACAGTATATTTGGAAACTAACTCTGAAAAAAGACCAAAAGTAAAATTACTTCCTTTAGAATTATCTTCACATTTCTGTGCTTTCTAAAAGCTAATCTACAGTGTGGCTGCAGGATAAATATACCTGTCAAGAAAGTGAAAATAAAGAAGTCTGGTAAATGTCCAAGCTGTAATAAAGCCGTACAAGACTTTTTTTGCTGTGTAAAGGTCAACTTGTTTATAGTTCAGTCTTCTGTGCACCCTGCTTCACCAGAAACCAACCATTGTTGGCTTAGCAGTTTGTTTTAGCTTTTAAAGTGTGTGTATTGTTTATTTTATTGATTTATTTATTTTGTTACATTTTGACCACTTTTTTAAACTTTTAAATTGCATTCCCTGCCTCAAGATGGCTTCCCATGTACCCGCATGGACCTCTCAGAACTACATTTCCCATCATCCTCCTGCTCAAACAATACACACACCTTACATAAACAGTTGTAGCAACACATGGGAACATGTTACACAATAAAACAAAAAAGTCCTTATGTACCCTTTAACCTGAGTTCAGATGCTGCTCCCCAGTTCTACTTGCCTGCCATAGATATATGCATCACAGGCTAGATCAGACAGCGTTTCTTTGTAGAAACAACAGTCAGCACCATTTTCTGATCAAGTAGATGCAGTTTATTTTTGCTTTTTAGGCAATACACTGCTGAGCACTAGATGGCATTAGTGCATCCCATGTCCAAGCTGACCATGGTATTTTTGCAGTTTTCCCCCATGCTTTTCCCATGGCTATACTATGCATAGTGTACCCTGATTTGCTGTGTTTTTAAAATATTCTTTATCATACCTCTCTGGGCTTTATAATGCTCACCTATGCTTTACCATATGTGTGCTATGCTTTATTACACTTTGCTATAAACACTATGACAAACTTACTATGACAAAAGGGTTACTAATATAACAACACTTTGGCTCAGAAACATTGAACTGAAAAGCAGCTCTTAAAACTCATAGTACAAGCACCTTAACTAAAACAATGTTTAAAAAATAAAAAAAAACAATTTGAAAATGTCAATTATTATGTTATATGTGATGCAATCAGAATTAAAAATACATATTCAAATAAATATAAATAAACACTGGATACATTTTTTTTTTTTTAAACAGCCGTTGCCATGCTTTTGAGGGTTTGTTCATTGACAAACAACCTGTTTTTTTAACCCAGTTTTTGTGAATGGATACATGACTGTATTTGAATCACAGGATCATGACAACAATGTGTCCCTGTCACGCTACTTTAGTCAACACTGAAAAATGTACTACAGTCAAAGCTGGGATCTAGAATGAATCACTCTGTCAAGGAAATACTCTGCAAAGTTACTGCCTGTGTGGGGCGGAGCAGTCAAGCAGAGAGGCACACTGAAACTGGGAGTAGGAGGACTGGTATGTGAAGTATGAGATGCACATTGTGCTGAGGAGGTGCTTCTGAAAAGGGGTTTACAGCTAAGTGTTTAAACCTCTAGAAACACACCAGGTCAGACCTGAGCAATAAACTGACAGAAACTGACAACTCACAGAGGGAAAGTACTTATAAAAAGGTACTGTAAGCACTGTCATCCTTTAGTTTTAGGGCCCTATTTACAAAAAATGTAAGGAATGTTTTGTTAAGGAATGTTTTTTTTTTTTACATTTAAAGTCAAGTTTTCAATTCAATTCGTCAGTGAATTTTTCCCGAAAAACTTTTCAAATGTTTTAGAGAGGGTTTATTAGTTGATTCGATTTTTTTTTTTTTTACCTCAGAGACTGTTTATAAGCACTCTTCCAAAAACAGTCCTTAAAAGAACATTATTTAAAACGGTCCTTAAAGTTTTGTGAATAAGGCCATTACATACTGAACAGCAAGTAGCTCCAAAATATAATGTTCTTAGTTTTTGTTTTTAATGCCCTCTTACCTTTTTATGACCGTTCTGAGTGTTTTTTGGTGCAATTAATCACATAGTGTTTTTTTTTTCTATAAGTCATGTTCAGGAGCTGCTCTTCAGAGTAGTTGCCTGCACTAAATATATATGTAACATAGGCCAGATCTGCCAAAGTGTCTTTTAAAAAAATAAGAGCCAGATCTTCTATTTTGGATCTAGTTTCCTTTTTGGTGGCAATACACTGCAACAGAGGGTACTGGCACTTACTAATAGAAAGACACTGGCTAATACAGCTGTGTTGTTTATTAGATCTGTGTGCCTGTGCGACGTGTCAACACCCACTGCTCTGTGTCTGCCTCAGTATTATTCAGTGATGACCCCCGTAACACTTCACCCTGTTACAGACACTCTTCAGGTAACTTTCACTATCAGTGTGGAGAGATCAGATTCTGCCAACTCCTCAATCCTAACCTGGGCCTGATAGACCAATTCAGTTTGATCTCAATCTGCTGCCAGTGGAAATGAACAATCACAAATAAAAAAAGAAAGAAATTTGACTTCATAGCCTTATCACTGCTTTCAACGTTAGAAGAAAATCTTATAAATCTGTCAACTGAGATTTTGTAATTGACTAATTTACTCAGTGATATTAACCTTGATCTTGGTATTTATACATATAAAACCTATAATGTCATTTCTGAAAATATTTAGATCAAAACTAGATGCCCAGCAGTTTCGTAGGCTGTGCTTTGAAACATTCACCATCCTTTTCTACACTGTTCACCAACCTTGCGTTTCCATGGCGAAGATTAAAAAGGGCTATTCAGAGTTGTTTGCAGTAAATGCATCCACAGTGGGAAAGCACACAGAGATTAACACAGGATATACACATTTACACACCAGAGGAAACCCATTAGAACTCAAAACTCTCAGCAAGCGAAGTAGAGTTCTAAACACCCATTACCAAATTAGCTGCAGACTTTCCACGTGAATAATCAGAATGAATGTGAATCATCACTCCCTCCAGCGAAGTGGAGGAAATACACTGACAAAGATCAGAGGCATGAGATTCCCCTCAAAGCAATGCTGTAGCTCTTCAGGGATTGGTGTCTGGAAAGACTATAGTGTAGATACCGAACAGTGACATTTCAACAGCACTGGTACATTTGCATTGATGGCAATTCCTCAAATGCAGTTAACATACATTGTACATGTGCATGCCTGACTGGTTTTACGATTGAAAGTGCTGCTCACTCAAAAGACTGCAACACACTACTGAATAAAGTTATTAATTGTTGTGCGATGCCTGTGGATTACTATAAAGTGGGATGAATCTGTGATTTGCGCACTGCCACAGCTATAAATATTAGCGCTAACAATATCATTTCACAGGTGCTTGCACCGTACTGTACACAAAGTGGAATAAAAAGACACTCTAGTATATTTTGATACAGTGCTCCATATTTAACCATTCGATAATTCAAACAGTACCAACTATAAATCAGATTACTATGAAATAAACAACCTAGCTGTACCTAAAAGTCTAAATTAAATATCAGTATTTCTTGTTTTGTAGCATTTGTATTGAATTAATTAGTCAAATTATTGCATTAACTTATGTATAAACACTTTAACCCTTCCACTACGGCGCCGCTAGATATCGTTCATATATGAACGATGATGTAATGGTGATGTCAGGCGCCCATTTTAAGCCTTTTTAAACAACCATTAGTTGCTTACCAAATCACTGCCATCTAAAAACACTCCAACAACCAATTAGAGATGGTTTTATATATTTTCAAAACGAAAGTTAGATAGACAGAAAGCTAGAAGAGCAAGTTTTAGTTTTTTGTGTTCTGTCGGGAGATCAGCGATCTCAAGTACAAGCACAGGCGTAATTTACACGTGGGACACGGGGGGACATGTTCCCCTCACTTTTGAAACCACCAGAAATAATACTAAATTGTCCAAAATGTTCATAAACCCAAAAAGAAATTAACAAAATATTAACTGTAGTGAAATATGTGTATGATGAACTTCAGGGATGACTCTCATTACCTGAGCGCATACCATCTGATGGTGAACGTCTTCACATTGAGCACCTGTCAAACAATCTGATGTAAAATCAAAACCAGACACGGTAATTATTTCTGATCCTAGTTCCTGAGGGTTGTGGCTACCACTGATAATTTTACAGTTTTTAGGTAGGCGATCACTAAATTACACTTATGAGGTCATTTCTAAAGAAAAATGAATTTGAGTAAATTTTAAAACTTATTTTTTACATTCAAACTAGGTAATCGTGGGGTATTTCATCATATACCTATGAAAACAGAAAAAAAAGGTATTTTCTGATTACTAGGCCTAAGTACTTACTGATGTTAACTGAATATATATATATATATATATATATATATATATATATATATATATATATATATATATATATAAAAAAATAAAATAAAATAAAATAAATATATATAAATTCTTACCTACCAATGTGATAGCCTGCTTTTTATCACAGATTTCAGTAAAACTACACTGATTAGTAAACAATGCAGCCCATACACAAGGGTATGTTATTCTGTTTTTTAAAATGAACGAATAGGACTTCAAGTTACAAAAAAATTTAAGTGGGTCATTAAAAAAAATAAACAAGCCTCGATTTGCTGGCTCAGAAGGCACACAGGGAAGGAGGGACTAGAGTTCAGCCAATTACTGTTCATGGAAAACTGCTGTTAAACTAATTAAATCAAATTAAATTAAATTAAATTAAATTAAATTAAATTAAATTAAAACTAAAAATGCTATGTAAAATTATTTCAAAATCCAGACAAATAAGTATGGCAAAACGAGTCCAAAAACAGGTTATGCTTTTGAAAAACAAAAACTAGGGTTCTAATTTAAAACAAAATCAGAAAGCAATTCTCAACAAAAGTCGTGCATTCATTTCTTCCAATAAATCCAGAAGTGTGGAGAGAAAACAGACAGTGTATTTTGCATAAAAACAATTTAAAATTTACAAATGCAGGCATTTTTAAAAAAAATCAGGTAGCATGCGCAACTGTGTCGTGTGCAGTATCGAATCCAGCCAGAATAAGCACATTGTTTTGAAGTGAATATTTCCAAAAGCTAAATTTGATGAAAGTAGAAAGGTGACATTTATATCATGCAGTCAAAAATGACTTTTAGCAAAATGCTTCCATGTTAGTGTTTAGTGCAGTTTTCTGTTCATGGTAATCAGCTGCCAGACAGCTTGTTGATGGGCACTCGCTGTATGATATGAACACACTCAATAGGTCTGGAGATGGGAATCCAGTTCCAGACACTTCCCAATCCCAGGAGTTAGGGATTGATTGATTGATTTTTTTTTTTTAATCGTACGATTCCATTTTTGTAATAAAAATACCGTGCTTTTGCTTTTATTAGCCTAATAATTAGCGGCGTACATGCGTAGGCTAATGCAATCACTCGACAAAGTAGTTTTTCAACGAATTAGTTATAGTGAAAAAACACATAAAGCATTGCAAGTAAAGATAACACAGTCGTGAACGCTCCCGCTCCAGCGCTGTGACTTCACTGTCTTAATGAGCACAGCTGCCTGCTCAACTCAATAATACTGTTATTTAAAAACATAAACTTAGATAAAACACACTGAACTGATTAAATTACAAACACTGAACATTTAAACTCCAGAAAGTAAATGTACCTAGTAAATACTACACGTTTTTTAGCCGACAGACTGCAGAACCACCACCCTGCTGTTTAAATATGTAATTTAGCCATGTGCGCTCAACGCTCACTCACTGTCAGCAGCCGGTTGGGTGTTTATAGTTAACCTCGCCCAACAGAAAGGAAACGTACACCAGTATGGTTGTGGTTTTATTTTTAAGGAGATTCAACATTATTAATTCGATTGCTAAGTCGCAAAAGTACTACATCCATTACAGGATTTTTCTTGCGTACCACGAGGAGCACTCGAGTACCCCCAGGGGTACGTGTACCCCAGTTTGAAAACCACTGTAATACAGTATACTCGGTTGATATTCGTCCTGCTACAACAAGCTGAAAGTCAAGTTATGTCAGTCAGACCTCAAACAGACCTCAAGGGTTTGTTACTGTTATGCAGGCCTCTGCTTAGGCCTTGGCGTTACCATAGTTACCGATCTGTGTTTTGATATAACCTTGAAGGTACACTTGGAACACTCCCTATTGCCACCTCCACTGAGAATATTCCATTGAGAGAAATTGCACTGGCCTGGTGGCTGGGTATTAAGCTTGGGTTTCCCTGATGAGTGACTGGTCTCCATCACGACTCTAGTCAGCTGAATGGAAAACTACAACACCCTGCTGTATTCACATCTGGAACCAAAAAACCCTGCTGAGACCTGAACCCGAAGCTGGTGTGCCCTCGAGGTTAAAGGATTTCATCTGGGAATATGATGGACTCAAAATGACCGTCAATGACAGCCGCATTACAATACAATGCAACGGTTTTGTGCAGTGAGAAGGGGAAATGGTAGCACAAGAGCAGATATTGCATCATACTGGTAATTTGTAATATTTTCACATCATGACGGTATCACAAGCATGGCATGAACCGTAATAGGACCATTGTGCTGGTCCATGTCTATTATGTTGCCATTGCTGGTAATGCTGAAGTCTGCTATTGGTTCTGCTAGGAATTCTTTAGGGTGGATTTATCAGAGTAAGATTTTTCATGCTTCTCAATAATTATCAGAATTTAGAAAGTAAATGGTTTTACATTAGCAACTTCAATTAACTATATAAGGCTTGTTTTAGTGAATCTCAATGGAATAATGTATCCTTATAAAACTAGAAAGGCTGGCTCTGTACACAGAAGGTATTAGGTTGGCTGTAACCATGAAAAACAAATACAATGTTTTCATCCTTTGAGATAATCCTAACACAAAAGGACCAATGATTTATTCTGAATGAAGAAAATGTAATGGAACTGCCATTAACTCCTAATGACTATTTAAAAATGTATTCTCAAGCTAGCCCAGGGTGAAATGAAAGAGCTTTTTACCAAGAAAACTGCTGGTGCACAAGCAAGTACATCCCTTAGCAACCTTTACCGTTGTTAACAGTTGCATAACTCCAGTTCACTTACACAAAACAGACATAAATGTATTGAATTACACTAGTTTACTTTAAAGGTGTTAATGGATTTAAAACTGTTCTCTAAAAATTGAATTTTGTCTAAACTTACAGTAACTGTTTGAAGTTCACATTGTCCTTTTATACTCCAAGTGCAGCATTAGAGAGAAAATGGAAGTGTCACACAATAAAAAATAGGGGTCCTGGGCTCCCGAGTGGCGCATCTGGCAAAGGCGCTTCGCGTGGAGCGCAGGATGTGCCCTATAGCCTGAAGGTTTGCCGGTTCGAGTCCAGGCTATTGCACTGCCGACGGTGGAGAAGAACTCCGAAGGGGCGGCGCAAATTGGCCGAGCGTTGCCCGGTTGGGGAGGGTCAGCCAGGGTGTCCTTGGCTCACTGCGCACCAGCGACCCCTGTGGACTGGCCGGGCGGCTGCGGGCTTGCCTGTAATCTGCCTAGAGCTGCGTTGTTCTCCGACACTGTAGCTCTGAGGTGGCTGCATGGTGGTCCTGCAGAGTGAAAAGAAGTGGTCGGCTGATGGCATACACTTCGGGAACAGCGTGTGTTCGACTTCGTCACTCCTGAGTCAGCGCGGGGGTGGTAGCAGTGAGCTGAGCCTAAATTAATTGGCTATTTCAAATTGAGAGAAAAACGGGGTAAAACTCAATTGGCAACTACTAAATTTAAAAAATTGATATTAACCTACACAAACTGAGGACACGCCAGACCAATACTAATAGAGACTGAGGGCAGGGCCAATGCTGACTCACTCAAGAATTAAGGCCATCGAACATGAAGGCAATGTGTTTCGAATGCATTGGGTAGTGCTTACTGAAAGCAATAAACTTGCCTCTAGAGTTCAACAGCAGGCGTGTCTCTGGTTTGTTTTGTCAACAGATACTTCGCAGTAGAAACATCCTTTTCTAAAGGCATAATTTCCATTAATATTAATTAAACGACTCACAACATTTCAACTACCATTGCAAACTGATACAGGATGAGTTCAACAACTTCAAAGTTACAGTATGTCATTATAGATGCAACACTTACATCCCACATTCAACAAGTCAGAGAGAGAGTCAGATGCAGTACAAGTTATTCCAGTTTCTGGGAAGCTAAAGCCATACATTAATAATGGCTATTATAAAAGTCTTTAGTAGGACTGATGCCCGACTATGTAGATAGGTGCTTGAAGTTAATTTAAAACAGTGTCTTATAATCATTTTCTCTTCAATACTAGAAAAAGGTTCTACTGTTTGTATTTGACTATGTTCTTCCTTTTCAATAATGTTTCTCAAAGCATATATTAATATGTATAATATTATGCACGTCACGTTTTGTAAAGAGCCTTCACATTCTGTGCTACTTGCTTTTGAATGCTATCTCAATACGTGGATTATTGTTGATTATTATAGGTTTGATGTTTGGAATGTGATTGCTCCTTTAGTCATCACTATTCTTCAGTGCAGAAGACTCTAGTAAAATTGGCTGGCTCACCTGCAATGGAGTAACAGCTGTTTTGCAGTTTATCACAAACCTACAGGGTCAGCACAAGCCCTCTTTTTGAAGAGCTGTCACAGGTAGCAATAATTGCAGGCTGAATACCAGACTTCCCAAGATATGCACAGCTTGACATGCTGCTCCCAGGCACCCCCAAGGTTAATATTGTTTTAAGTCTGAAAGGGGCTGCCTTAGGTGAGCCGGTCACCAGATGCCTCCTTATGGGCTCTCCAGTCCCAGTATTCATTTCAAATGGGTGTAGCAATTTACCTTCACAAATCATTTTCACTCATAAATCATTCATTGCAGTTTAAGCCATTGTAGGCTTCATGGTAGGCTTCTATTGTATTTCCTGCTCTTATTGTATTACTTGTATTGTAACACTTAATGTATTTGCTTACGATTGTAAGTCGTCCTGGATAAGGGCGTCTGCTAAGAAATAAATAATAATAATAATAATAATAATAATAATAATAATAATAATAATAATAATAATAATAATAATAATGGTGAGCATGTAAATATTTAAGTGCATTTTTTATGTTATTATTTTAAATGTCTATTTATGTACTGTGACAGGATTTGGCAGTCACACCCAGTATGGGCTTCAGAACCTCCCTGGTTAGGAATATTATTGAAATGACCTGGTGTCAGGAGTTTAAACAATCAGGCCCAAATCAGGCCTGCTCTAAACTGATCACACTTCTCATCACAGCATGAATAAGTCATACCAGTCTTGAGGTGTTCATGCGTTAACATCAAACTCCTGATTCCTGACCATTTCAATAAAATATTTCACTGAGGGGAGTTCTGAAACCAAGGACTGGGTGCAGCAGGGCTAGTGTGAGCTTCTAACCCTGCTCAAACTCCTGGCTCATGATCATTTCAATAATATACTTGATATTGGGGAGTTCTGAAACCCAGGACTGGGTGCAGGGCTAGTGTAAGTTTCAGTGCTTCTGGTAAAAGGACAATGGCACTGGCTACAGTCAGGCACTGTGTCAGACTATGCTTGTTGAATAAAGTCCACTGGGGGCTAAATTGAGACCAACGAAACTAATTTGAGAGCCGAATTCCAACAGAGACCTCTAGAGATGAAAAGCATTCCAAGTTGAGTCTCAGATTTTTGTATCCTGTTTAAACCATGTTAACCACGTTTTTTTCCCCATGTTTTAACCATGAACTATCAACGGTCAACCCTGACTTGACCCTCAGTTACCATGGTTACCCATTGAAATGCTTGGTATGTTTCTCCATAGTCAAACCATGTTCAACACATTGTCATTATCAGAGTTTCTGAACATGGTTGTAAATCCCAGCCAGTCACTGTTATATCAGGAGTGACCAGGAATGATACTGTGGTTTACAGAAAGCCATGGTAATTACAGCTGAATGTTCCAAGTAATTGAGACACTTTGAGATTTGAGTGTACAGTTTCAGAACACGGTGTAATTTTACTGCAATAATATTTTTGATTCCTTTATGAATCTACAGACTAATATTCTAAGCAAAACAAAGTTGTTTCTTACAATTTTTTAGGTGCTGTATTTAGACCACTTAAAGTGGTTATAGATAATTACTTCCTGCATAAATCTTGCATGCAATGCATGTGCAGTTGTGAAGGAAACATGCATTACAAAAAACTGATATCTGGTACCATGTTTAGCTACCAAACACTTGTAAACATTTAAGAAGTCATTAAATCTAAATAAAAAACAGACATCAACGTATTTAATCTGCTTACATAGTCCCTGTTGTGGTTAAACATTTAAAAGGCTTTGTCACTGACATTCTGAATGCAAGATCTACAGTCAGTGTCGTTGCTCTCAGTGTAGTTGCTGCTAACAGGTTCCAATGGGTCGTGACCTGTAATGTACTCTGGGACAACCATCCAGTATAAAATTCTCCACTTTACCCACTCGAAAAGACTGTTACCGTATCTCCTCATAGACTTGTCCTGTGAGTCTGTGGTGATGATGGTGTCGCAAGCAGAAACTCCCTCTACAAACACGTATAAAGAGGCTTATTCTTTGATGATGACAGTGATTAGACCAGGGATGAACACTGTGGTTGTTTTAATGCAAAGGAGGCTGGTAGTGTGGACAGATGCCTATTGTGAATGGCTGAAGGATGTGAAAGGTATTAAACCCCACCAGGTGAAAGGGACATTCACATTTGCATTGGGTTTCAATTAGACAGGTGCAGCGATGTTCACTGCAGTTTCCTGAGCTGAAGCACCAAGCGTGTCTTTTTGAATAATACTGTTTTTTTTAAAGGTGACATTTATGTTACAAAACTAAAAAGAAAAAAAAAACTTTAGACGAATTATATTAGTTTGGTTCTAGTTTTGTAAAACTTGCAACCAAATATAAATGAACGTGTTTGTTTAATTATTTAATTGAGAAAACAACCAATCAGAGCTAAGTATTCCAGTACATTTTGTACCTATGTCATCCTGTGCATGGCACCGACACAAACAAATTTCTAAACAAATCTTATTTTTTTGTAATTTTTGTAATCATGTGTATGTGTGTCTCTTGTTGTTATAAGAGATGTAATTTCATGCAGTTTGGGTTTTATTATCATTTTGCAACACAAGAAAAACATGTTTCTCTTGTTTTCAGAAGGCCAATTTCTGATGGAAACCCATGCACTGGTAATTCTATGAATTTCTTATTAAAGTTTGTTTCTGTCATGACAGACTGTGCCACCCAGGTTTCTGTGGCAACGGTAATACTGGCCTAGGATCCATTAATCCTAGAAACTATGTTGTGGTACACTGGAGGAGGTGTCTGACATATTAATTGCCATTGAACCTCAGCACTGAAAAGTGGATTGAAATGACAAAATCTCCTGAACTGAAGGGTGGAACTTTAAACTACGACTCCTTAGTGCATTCAACATATATACAGCAATTTTAAAAAATGACTGGAGAAACAGGAATTGGGGGGGGGGGGGGGGGGGGGGTCTCTTTGATATGTGCAAATAAAATAAATATATAAAAACAACAAGACAATAAAAGTACATCTGGAACTCCAGGTTTGCATGACACAAGCTTGTCTCCCTCTAACTCAGAGCTTCTGTCAGATAGTATCAAATGGGCATGTTTATTTCAGAGCGGGAGAGGGAGAAATTAAAACATGCCAGCTATGCAGTGGGATATTATCTTAATCTGAAAACATTTATTTCCAGCAGATTCTACCAGCAGATTCCTGCTTGCACGCATGGGCTGGGGTGGTCGTGTATGTACTACAAGAGATTGACACAGCCAATCTGTACAAGAGTCAGGGAGCCTGTGCAATTATAAATCCCCTTCCCACACACCTCTTTCCCAGGCTAAGTCACAAATAGCCCATTTTGCTACCAGAACCACTGTTTACTACAATGGGTAGGGCATTTGAATGACTGCAAATATATCTTCTCTAAGAAATGATTTGTTTACCCTACTCCCAAACTAAGTATGCATTTTCTGGGTTAGTATCATGCAGTACATATCCACAGATACAGTATAACTGCATATATTGGGCAAAAGAATGTTTCAACCAATATGTATAGAATTTGATAAATTATGTACAAATGTATCTATCTGGCCTGAGTGTGTATGTACAGTTCCTAACAACGGTTTGATACAGAGAATCATTTCCCTATATATCATAAATAGCTAGGAAAAAATGTATATACAAATGTGTTAATTTCAACAGAAATATCCCTTTACAGTGTCAAAGAAAATCACTTTTTCCTGTAACAAACTGCATTTAAAAGCGTTAAACAGTAAGAAAGTGGTAAACTGGTTTCAATTTTGAATTAGTACACTACATTTGCTCCCAACTGAGGTAGGTATCCTGTTTACATATTTCAACTCAGACTTAAAACAGAAATCCCAGCAGGTTGGGAACCTGCTCACACAGGCCCACTTCGCCCCAGACGAGAACTTCACTACAATAGCTGGTTTGTGTACTCTTCTCTTCACAAAACAGCTTCCATTAATCCAGGTCAGGGGGAAGAGCATGACAGGCACCTGACAGGAAACATTAGGGATGGCTCCTTAGACTACAACTTGCTGTTGCTGCATGTGTACTACTTGTGTATTGTTGCAAATTTCAAGGTATTTACTGAAATTTGCACTGTTTTTGTGAATAAATCCATTAGTTTCAAACCTAGCTAGAGCAGAGGTTCCCAACCGTGTTTTCAGTGTCAGTGTATTCCAGATCGTCTCTGAAAAATTGCCCAAATGAGTCTGCTACTTTCAGTACTGTATATCCATTCCCATACACACACCCAAAGCATTAATCTGCTGCACATGTCTACACCCAACACATCTCAACATACCCTGTTCCGAAAAGACTTCAGAACTCTTGACTTGTTATTCAATTAGAAGTAACGAAAAGGTGACAATTAGAAGTGGTAATGAGTAGAATAAGCATGATTTTTACATAACTTCAGAGCCATACCTCCTCGGAAACATGCTCAGTCATCATTGCACTTCATAAGGAAGGTTTTAGCAGTCGTCAGATAGCCAACAGAGGTTATGTCAGCCAAAGCACAGTATCTATGATCATCCAGAAATATAAGAAAGACTGGAAGCTGTAAAGCTGCCCCCAGGTCTGGACACCCAAAAGTCAGCCCTGCTCACCTGGATCACCACCTGTGCCGTTTGAGAGACACGATGGCCAGTAGTGCCCACTTACTGCAGCAATGGAAAAAAGTTGGAGTGATGGCATCATGCGCGCACCATAAGAAGACGTCTCTTGGAGAATGGTCTGGTGTGAGGGAGGCCTAATAAGAAGCTCCTTCTGAGCAAGAAAAACATCAGAGATTGCCTGTAGAGATTGTCACACATACAAAGACTGGACCAAATATGACTGGACCAAAGTAATTTTGGAAACCAAGGTGGATTAAGAGTTTGAAGACCGAAAGGAGAAAGATACAAGCTAGACTGTACCATCCCAACGACGAAGCATCTGGAAACTGTCCATATCTGGGGATGCACAGGATCCCTACACGTTTTACCTAAAGAGACAGCTATAACCAAGGAGTGGCACTGCAAATACTAAGTACTACTATTATGGCTTCCAGTAGACTTCTGCAATATCATTTTGTAGTTTCTTTGATTACATAATGTTAAATAAAAGATCTAAATTATATTCATATTTTTTTTTTCTTCTTAAATTATGTCTCAAATCTAAATTCTAGGGCGATGCTAGGAGCTCAGAGGCTGGGAGCCCAGAGGCAGGGAGCTCAGAGGCCTGCGAGTCCCCTGCTTCAGTGTTGACAGAGGCCCTGTGTTTGTGCTGAGCTAGGCAGGAACTGGATACCACATTAGTACAACCGTTTCCTCCAGGAAGACATGGAAGGACAGACAGACACAACCAGCTCTGGTTTCTCTAGGATTACTCGAGATTTACAGAAACCCATCTGACAAGGACGAGGTGAGTGACTGTCACAAGCCTGTGAAGAGCTCAGTATACTCACAGTATACTGACAGTGAGATGAGGCGATATGTATCCTTTATATTAAAACATGCACTTCCTCAGTCATTTCACCTGGAGAGTGAAATTTCTCCACATTTCAACGCCTTCTTTCCTGTTATTAATCGACCAGCCACTCCCCTAATGTCAGGCATGCTTTTATTGCACAGCCACCTGTTTTAAGGACCTTGTAAAAAACATATAAAACTTTATATTTAATTTGAGTTTCCTGTCTGCCCATTGTAGGGGCTTTCCACAGTATTATTGACAAAATTAATGTAAATGTGACATATATTCTCCAGATTATGACACTAATTTAATTTAAAGAATGTTCTTAGAAAGTTTAATCAATATTGTTTAACAAATAAAAAACTACTTTTAAAAACAAAAATCAAGGTTTATTGAGGTTCTATTTATTTTGCATTCAAGTAAAGTTATTTGTTATAGAAGGGATTTTGAAAAAGGGGTTTGAAGATATCTGAATTTGGATTAAGAATTGCGATAATGTGGAATCTGTCTTTCTTTAGTTTTTTTATATATGTTGTAATGTTCCAGGAGATCAGATTGTGACACAACCTGCTTGGTTAGTTTAGTCTAGCCCCTACACATTTTCCCAGCAGCAGGTGATCTCAGGGAATCGGAAACAAATTTAGACTCAGGATGTAGTTGCGGCCAAACAGATAATTCTAAATAAGGTGTTGTATGTTTTGCCAGTTCACATTGGAGAACAATTGTGTGCTAATTAGACAGCATCCCTGGAAACCACTTGGGAATCCAAACTGTGCGTGACAACTGGTTAACCCCCACCCCCCTGGACTGACACACACACACACCCACACACACACACACACGCAAATCCACAAATTCCAAACCTTTCTGGCTTTCTGGAGACAATCAGCATTGCCTGCCCATGTTGAAAGAAACCCTGGGTTTGAACACTAACACCCGATTACTGCTGAAAGAAGAGGGCATTCTGTCCCAAATGGGACACAAATCAGTGGTCTAAGACCAGTGACATTGGCACATAAGGGGGGCTGACGACAGATCTATAGCCCTCTGTCACGCATCTATACCTCGAGGTGGGAGGAAAGATTAGCAATGATACAGAGATTAAAACATTTGTGTCACTTCTTTAAATAACTATGAGGCTTCGTGAAAAAACACCAAACCAGCCAATCAGAGTACTATGGACTACAAATCAACAATGAAGTTGTATACTGCATCGGTAAGACCACACTCAGAAAACTGTGTTCAATTCTGGTCCCCAAAATACTAAAAGGACACTCTGGCCTTCGAAAAAGTCCAGAGAAAGACTAATCCCAGGGCCTAAAGGAATGAAATATGACTGTTGAGGGAAATTAATCTATTTAGCTTAAATCAAAGATGGGTTTAGGGTGGGGGTGACTAGATTTAACCGCAACCAATACTTGAAACTCAGCACAGAAACCATGACCAGAGGACACAGTTGGAAATTAAGTGGAGACAGACTTCCAGCACATGTGGAACACTAAGCATTGATAAGCACCAGCACTGGTGAAGCACTAACATTAGAGGAGAACATGTTGCTGGCTATATAGGCAACACACTGACATTATAATAGTATCATGAATGGTGTTAAACAACTATTTGTAAAACCAGCTAATCCACAATCTGTGTCTTTCCCCTTGGTCTGCATTTGCCCGGTAATTATCATTTTGAATGAGCAGATAAGGATCTGCATGAAAATCTTCATTCCTCTGCATACAGGCCTGATTATACAGTGCAACCTCGTTAGGCTGTCATTAAGTGAGCAGACAAAACCTCAAGCCAAAACCTCAAGTGAAGGTGATGTTAATCAAAGGCAGGGAACTGTTTTGAAATTATAATTTGAAGAAGGGAAAAAATGTACAATTTAAGCAGTACAACATCCGTTCAGAACGTTGCACTTTTTGTCATAACATTCCGCAGAAGTGAAGCAGTTACAGCCTTCTTGAGGCTAAAGGCCTATTCACACCGGACACGATGCCACAAGCAAATCTGTAGTACCACACACTGTGCCACGACAAAAAAAATAGAACATTTAGTTTTGATACGAACCAGTCACACTGCCTGAGATGCGATGGGGCGACACTGAAGCGATGCAGAAAAAATAGGATAATCGTCTGTTTTTGAGATTTTGTCCCGTGGCAGCTAGGGAATTGACCAGTGATCTATCAGAGGAGAGTCGCCTATCAAATAATGCGTGCCTGTCGCCACTGGTGTGACAGATCATGTCACAGCGAAAGTATCACTTTATCGCAGGACAAATCGCATCATTTTCTTTAACCAAGTGTAGTACCAGGTATAATGACTAAAGATCACACACTTGAGACCTATGTAGCAAATGAAAGTGCAAAAGACTTTTAGAATTATTATGTAATCCACATTCAGTTTCGCAAGTTAAATAGCTGGTTTTCCAGCCATATGATTTCTCATTTTTAGCCCATTGGCCCTCACTCACCATTAGCTACTTTCAATTTCCATCCCTAGTATCTCCTTATCACTTATATGCCAGGCAGCTGTAGGAGTTAATGTTCCTGGTTTTAATGATTGAATAAAAAAAATAACCACACCTGCCTCAGGTGTTATTTCAATCAACAGCCCAGATGCAAACACTGGCTTAGCACTGGCAGGGCCTGCTGCTTCAAATGATACACCAAGCAGAATGCCAGGAACAGCTCCTCACGTCTTAGAAGGATGACTGTCATCAACTGTGCTCCAGATCTCTCTGGCAGAGGGCGTTAAATCAGCACACACACACACACACAAACCGTACATCCCTGAGCAACATCGCCTCAGGAAACTGACAATGTTTCAAGTGAACTGTTCAAACAATTCCTGCCAAAAAAAAACAAAAAAAAAACTCAAAATGACAAAACACTTCCTGTCCTTGCTGGCTATACCTGTTACAAAAAAAACATTTTTTTTTCAGTGTTAGATAGTGTGTTATGTACTGTAAATATGCAAGTCATCCGAAACTCTGGACATACTTAAAAGTGGCTTCCAAAATGTTCCACTTTGTAAAAGTATTCTTTGTGTTACAGTAGGTTTGTCTTTGCAAATTAATGTTTTAAAATCCTCTCCTGGGGTTTATAGCGGAGGCTGACATATAATTGTGACGAATCCTGTTTAAGTTATTGAATGTACAGTGTTATAGTTTCAGTTTATATGGAGGATTCATGTGTCCCACTGTCTTCCTTTTTGATATGTATGCATGTATCTAGAGAACGGCTTGTGCAATTGTTATGAAACTTGCTTAGGGCCTTCTCCCTGTCCGTCACATGTTATTTATAGCTCTGATTTTAAATGTACAGCCGTGGTGGAGGAAGAATGTCCCTGCCATGCTTGTTAGTCCGTGCAACATTATCGCTGGTTCCCCTTTAAAGGAATGCTAACCAAGCCATTAAAATCCATTTTATTACCTCTTACTGGCACTAACGACATTACCACAAACAGCAATACTGTATACGGTGCATTGGAAGACATTATAAATTGGCAAGGAAGCAGGAACATCACTTCTCCTTTATACGGCTTTGTTTTGTCATGTGTCTTAGAACAAGATTAAATGGAACCCCCATTTCCCAATTTAACACTCATTAAGTTATTGTGTAATCAGAGCACAGTATCCAATAACAACTAACCTCATGCCCACTGAGGCTCCACTAATGAACTGTTCACTCTGCTGTTCTTAATACACTGCTCCCTCGATATCAGATTGGATAAGTGGCAAGCACATGAGGTATTTGTATCATGATGAAATAAATGTAAAAATCTATGAATGACATACAGCCAGAAAAAAAAAAAAAACACTATCTGAAACTCCCAGTGCTAAATAATGTTAATATGGGCAGCAGTGTGGAGTAGTGGTTAGAGCTCTGGACTCTGGACCGGAGGGTTGTGGGTTCAATCCCCGGTGGGGGGACACTGCTGCTGTACCCTTGAGCAAGGTACTTTACCTAGATTGCTCTAGTAAAAACCCAACTGCATAAATGGGTAATTGTATGTAAAAAAAATAATGTGATATCGCCCTGGATAAGGGCGTCTGCTAAGAAATAAATAATAATAATAATACCAACTGTTAACGATTTTCAAGATGTATGGGAAAATGTAGTGTGACATATGTAGGAGGGGGATAATAAAACAGAAAAGGAAAGATGAGTAGCTTATTACATAGAGGAGCCCAGCTCTTCACAGCCCAGTCCCACCATTAAAACTAACAAGACAGTACCCCAATCTCTCACACAACCCTCCACACACAGCCTCCTAGTACCTGGATTCTATTGGTTTGGTTTCATTGAAATTTTATTGTGTCTCTTTATACACACTATTTGTACGACTGTGACACTAAAGAATACATTTAAGATAATAAAACAAGGACGTTTTCAGTTTCCAGCTGTTCTAGACTGAGGTCGCGAGAAGCATCAGGTGAATTCTATTGCTGAAAACAGCAATAGAAGAGCAAAATTTAATAGCTTTGATACTGTTTACCTTTCTTTCTACTACACGTCACACTATGCTTGTATATCCCACCCTCAAACAAACAACACATGTCCTTGGTTATCCTTACCTAAGTAACAGTAGGTAGTGCTAACAAGTATGTCCATACCATACATCCCTGCCACAGCAGTACATTCAAAAGCTATATCCAAACGTTTTGCATCACCTAGGATTGAGACATAAAACATTTTAAATAAGCTACATGAACATAATTTATATATTTTATTTCACATCATGTAATCAAAGAAACTATAAAATGAACACTGGTTCTCATATCAACAGGTAACGGTACATATTATAACTTGTATCTAAGTTTCTATTTTAACTGTACTGAATAAAGTCCCTTAGCAGGGGCACCTTTTCATTTCACCTGCTTAAAATGGGGCTTTTCTTTCCGCAAGGCAGTTACTTGAGTTTTAACTGACTGTCTCTCTGAAGAACTCAAACTCCTTACCACCCTCATAGTTTCCTGTAAATGAATCACCAGACAGTTTCATAAGCCATTTCAAAAGCCACTCCACACCGGACATTGGAGCCCCCTGCTCTCCTGGATTTCCACAGAGGCTTGAGCTCCATTTTGTAAAAAATAAATTAATCATTTTCACAATTGTTTGTTAAACAGGCAATTGATAAGCAGTAATTCCATTTAAAAAAGTATTATCTTTAAATGGATTGTCATTGGGTTATTGTACTTTACCATATGGACAATAGTATACCTCAAAATGTTTCCTGTCAGTGTTAAGGTTTCACTACGAGTTCAGGTGCTGTTCATCAGGTTGAGGCGCCTGCCAAAAATACATGTAGCATAGGCTAGAGCAGTGCCATTCTACAAGGAACAGCCAATGCCATCTTGTGATCTGCCACACCGGATCAAGTTTCACTTTGGGTTTTTTTCTGGCAAAGCACCGCTGTGCATTAGATGGTGCTGGAGCTTACTAATATAAAGACACACTGGCTGATCTAGCCTACATTAAAAAGGACAGCTCCTGAACTTATAGTCAAAGCACCTTAAAAGTGTTTGGGTAATTGCAATAATTGCAATAAGATCCACTCAGAATTAAAGCAAACACTATAAAAAGGGGCAGTAAAACACGCTAATATAATGTCATTTCCAGCACCACTTTCTGCAGCACCATATTTCCCATAGAAGGCCCTATCCATGTACAGATCAGGCTTAACTTAAGATCGGTCAATATCAGTCTCCAAAGTGATACAGAATTGCTACAGACAAAGATATCCCACATATTTTAGGTTATTAAAGTGATAATTGAGAACCCTTAAATGTGTTTCTGTCTCAGGATTACATCATCAACTGATGAGCAGCTTGGGAGAAAAAATTCCTGTTCACAGTGGGGTTCAAAAGGGTGTCGGGGGGGGGGGGGGGGGGGGGTCACAGAGGGTTCAAGAGGGCGTCATAGGGGGTTATAGAGGGTTCTCAAGGGCGTCACAGGTGGGTTATGGGGGTCACAGGGGAATCACAGGGGGTTACAGGGGGTTCATGAGGGTGTCACAGTGGGGTCATAAGGGAGGTTACAAGGGGTTCACAAGGGTGTCACAGGGGGAGTCACAGCGGGGTCACAGGGTTGGTGACAGGGGGGTCACAGGGGAGTTCAGGAGGGCGTTACAGGGGGTTCACAAATAGCAGCTTTCCATGAGGGAGAGACGCACCTCTTCAGACACACACATACTGCAAGATTTTTATTTTCATAAAACCTGTGACCAAACCAACTTGTTAATGTAGTTTAGTTCTCTTGTGTCAAGCCCCAGATTATATGGGCCTCCAATATGAAAAGTAAAGCCTGTCAGATCTTTGCATTTCTCAACTAGCAGAGAAGGGGTTAACTACAGGTGTTTCAGATTAAATTGACTTCTTAAAAGCTTTTCTTCAGTAGAAAATAGAACTTCCTGTATACGATATCAAGCAACACGTCTAACAGGTTTTCCATTAAGAGTGTTAAAAGAAGTCTGTGAGTACGCTGAGAATCAGTGAAGATCAAAGTTAGGGTATACAACAACAAGGTTTATTTTAAAAGCACAGAAACACACATAAACACACATCTCATTCTTTGGTTGTTTTTTCTTGTGATATAACCCCTTTTTTCCATTGTTTATTAATGTTTTACCATACACTAACTAAAACAGCAAACCTGATCAAAATTGGTCAAACCCCCTGAAAAATCATATCCACATATTTTTTTTAATAATGTTTTAAAAAGAGAAACATACAATAAGACAATCTGCATGAAAAGTATTTCTCCAGACAACTTGATTGTCACTAAATGCTATAAAGCAAGGTTATTACTGTACAACCATTTTGGCTAACACCTTCATCATCAGTGTTATGTTCCCTATCATTGTACCTAACAATCACATGTCATGGATCTGCAGAGCTGGCCTGCATTGTCCTGATTAATGACAGTATGAATTAGTTATTGTGGTTTTAAACAGATCAGGTTTCAGAGTCGGAAACCTGATTCCTGAAGAGACAGGAGGTAAATCTCTGAGCGCTTCTCTCCACCTCAAGGCATGCCTGACACCTTCCGATACGTCTCCTTTTACTGCACTTCCCAATCCCAGGGTGTTCATTAAGAAAACTCCCAAGAGAAGATTTTCATTTCTCTTTTATTTTGATGTGTGTGAATTCTTGTGGGTTCACAAGCCAACAAACAAGCCTTATTCCTGACCTGAACACCCCCTGTCAGTCAGTCATTCCAGTACCTCCCTCAAGCACAGAATGATGACAAATTCAGTTTTTTGATGTGGATTCAAACAACGAATGTGAGAAGCGTGAATCAGCCTGCTATAAACTACGCCACCGGACACAGATATAAACACTACATACACACTGAGGCTCACTCACCAACTCAATGCCCAGCCAAGTTCAAAGGGTAACTGCGAGTTTTAACAGGTGAATCGCACCCATGGAAACTTGAAACAAGGAAAACCTTAAGTTGGCTGGTAAAGGTTTTTCTTATTTCAAGCAGATGCTATGACAATGTAGTGTGGGTAAGGTAATGGCTGCAGATACCAGAATATTTGAAAATGAATAAATCATAAGAAACTTTAAGAAGAGAAAGATGCCCCCTCCCCCACAGCTGTGTGTTTCTGTTACTGGAGCCTGTGATCGTGTAATAGTACTACTCCAGTTTTCTCTTTTGTTCTTTAAACTGGTTTGCGTGGCATACTTCTTTCCGCAGCACAAGACAAAAGAATTTGTTTTCTTCTGCTGAAAATCGCAGCCGTTTCTCTTATCAGCCCCTCCTTATCAAAACAACTTGTAATCAATTCAGGATACTCCGGCTCTTTCTGTTCTAGCCCTTTGCACTTTCCCTCAGCTCCCTCCTGGTTTAGTCCAGATAGAGAGTTCAAACAATAGACAGAGGGCTGGGTTCTTCAAATAGGCCAGGGGAACTTACTGAACTGGAAAGAACTGCCGGCCTTTCTGAAAACACAAACAGATATCCCTGTACTTAAATCACAACACACCTCTGCCACTGTACTGTCCTTTTAAAAGTTTTCCATGTACATTTCATTGTCATTTTTGGTAATACAGTAGTCTCTGGCTAAGAGAACACCCTTCGGGAAGCAAGCGAAGTGTTCTCTAGACGGAGTTAGCCACCAGACACAATATGAATCAATAAATAAATATATATTACTTGTCATGAGGCACGCGCATCAATATATGAAATGAAATGAATAAGTAAAAGAAATAGGCAGGTGTATATTAATAAACTATAATAATAAAGTAACAGACAAACTATAGTTAATAAACTGTCAAACTCAATTAACACAGCATCCCTATTCGAATAACCCCTACACACGTTATTCAAATAAAACTCATGTGTGTGACTTTTATTTGAATAAACTCATCTATGTCCTGCCTGACTTGCTACACTGTTTCCTAATTCAGAGTTATCTACACTTTACTTCAACAGAAAGTTTACATCCCCCCAAACCCTTTTAAAAATATTCCATGGTAAATTTGCTTGGCAAATGTGCAGTTTTTCCATTGGTATACTATACTTTTACCATCATTTACCACAGTTTGCCATGCTTTTAAAAAGGTTTTACCAAACCTCTCTGGGCTTTACAATGCTTACCTATGCTTCACTGTACTTTCACTGTGTTTTTTTTACACTTTGCTTTTCTTTTACTATGGGAAACTATTGGAAACTATGGGAATAAGTGAGGATAACCAGTGCTTTGTGTTCCAGCCCTATGACAAACCGAATAGCCATGCTCCTGCCACTACCTACAGCAGCAGTGTAGGTGGTTAGAAATCTTCAAGCTGTTGCCCATGAAGTGAAACAAACATCTGAAAATGGGATTGTCTATTTGCACCGTCTTTTTACACAGTACATTTGACAGGAAACACCTAAAAAGCTTTTTTATTTTCAGAATGGACTTTTCAACCTTGAACTGTAAGATACATGTTTTTAATGTTTTTAAATCTGTACAGAGCACTGCACCATGAATTTAAGGATGTAAGTCTGGAATTTAAACCTGTGGGACATTCTACACACATACTGTGTCAGACATGGCAGAAGTTTTTGTATGTAGTCAATATTGCTTTATATCAGGTTGGCGAGCTAAAAAAATGAAAGAGCTGTATTTTATCTTGTGTGAGACTACACCAATTTATGAGGTCATTTGATAGTCAGTTTGTATCGTTAGTTTAGGTTTGTTTGTGTCTTTCTGTTTTGCTATGGCCCATATAGTTTGCTGTTTTGTTTTCTCCTCTGTACGCACTCAAAAAGCGTTTCTTTTTCACTTTAAGTCAGCTTTGCACATCAGAATGTGCTTTTGTTTTGAAAAAGATCATTTGAATGCCGGCATTTCAGTGCTGTTGTTTTGTCACAGTTTGTAAAAGGGAAAAAATGATATAGCCTGTAACAATTTCAGTATAATATATTACGTTCTATTCACCAACCTTTAAGGACTGTTCAATACAGAGTTTATATCTCAGTCTGAGGTAGTACAAATATATGTAAAAAAAAGGTTTAATCTTGTTCTCATGTATACTCAATTGAGTTATTTTTTTAATTAGATAACTTAATTTTGTATTCTTCAGGTCGACAAAAGTAATTCAGGACTGAATGGGTTCAAAAAATTTTGAGTATAGGGCCCATATTCCAGCTGTTAGTTTTTAAACCAAAATATGCCCTGAATCTGTTCTACATTCCTTTACTCAAAATGACTGGAGAACATTTCTTCAAGTTATTTTCTCAGTTCAAAATTCTTATCAGATCTCTAGGCCTGTTCCTGCACGACCCTTCAATCTTCATATTTTGACTCTGGTACTCTCAGATGCTCCCTGACTGTCTTGACGATCGACGGGATCTGATCATATCAGAAATCGGTTAGGGTCGTCATATACATACTTGTTGCCGGGAGTACAAAGTAACTTGTTTTTCTTTATTAAAGGTATGCAGCCACTGGGATGTATTTGTGCAGTCACAGTAAACATGTTATAACCCTTTTATCCTATAACTAAATGACTTTTCAGACCCAGTAAGTTGTTTTAGTGCCAATACTGCAAGGGAGAAGTTGTGTAAGGGGGCACAGCATGTTATTCACCTCTAGGGCGTGGGTTTGATTCTGGCTGCAATGCACTCACGTGAAGTGAGTTTTATCGTCAACATTTAGCCCGCGGTGGGCATAAGGAACTAGGTCAGAGGTTCGTTCTCTCTCTCTCTCTCTCTCTCTCTCTCTCTCTCTCTCTCTCTCTCTCTCTCTCTCTCTCTCTCTCTCTCTCCATATGCATTTGTACAGACGCACACAGCTATGTAGGGTAAGCATATTTTTAGCCTGCATGGTTGATGCTGACGGAGACTGTATTAAGAAGCACTTTAAAAGGGCTGGGCTCTGTGTCAACTGTGGTGAAGGGAAAGTTGACATCAGTGCGGAATGCTGATTTCCTGTCTTGCTTACTCCAAGGTTAAAGGCTGTATTTTAGTGGTTGTTGAGGCGTAGTGATGAAAAGCCTGACATTGGCAAACCCAAGGTCATTCAGAGTTCAGTACAGCATGCCCAGTCGCTTCCTCTGCTTGTTCCCTGACCCCTTTTTTAAACCAGCTTCCTTTTCTTCTTTATGGTTTCAGTTTTGTCATACACAGAAGTACAGGGTGTGGACAAATACTTGCCACCATGGGCTGCCAGTGCCACTGATTTGGTGACAAATCTCTAAGCTCTTTGAAACATTCTTGAGGGATTCGTGACCATACCTAAATAATAAACCAACCTCCAATTCAGGGACAGAATAGAAATCACATCGATGGCCAGCAATCGGCATAATAACTGTATGTGGACTAAACGACTTCTGTGTCAGTTTGCACAGTCCTTCCTGTCCACGGCGAGCACAATAGAATTCTATGCCGAACCAAACCTTGTTTAAAAGCCCAACAGTTATGTCACTTGAGAGCAAGAGAGTTTTTAATTTAGTTTTAAATATGTTTCTGAAATCAGAGGGTAGTGGTGAGATGTATCTGTTGTGTCTAATTTAAACATTGCATACTCACTAATCAGTTTTATAAGGCAATATTTAGTTTAATAAGTAGATGCCGTTGCTGTATATATATTACATGCTGAGTGAGACTTGCGTGGTGATTTCTCAGATGGCTTCTGAATAACGTGTTACTGCTACTGCTTACCTCAGAGTTTTCTTTGTTCTGTTGTCTGACTAAATACCACAGTATATTTGCCAGTTTTTCTGTAATTCTTAGTGACAGAGATGAAAAAAACAGATTGTTGGGTGATTTAAATGCTGTTTCAGTTGTATGTTGACATTTCTACCTAGAGAAACACTGTTTAGATAATTGTTACTATTAAGATGTAGTAATATTAACAGATCAGGTAAGTATTCTTACCGCATGGTCATGTGATCTTGTTAAGCCAATCACAGCACTTAATTTATCCCAGCCATTTTATAACATGATTTCTGTGATGTGCATCCATGTTCTGAAACTCTGTGTTCCTACAATACATATGTTGAAGACAGATTTTCAATAGCCAATGGGTTGAGCATTTTAATAGAGCATGGTTTTAACATGATGCAAATATCTGGCTCTGAAACCATCTTCCATGGCTGCTTTATAAACATAGCAGTCAAAGGCTGTCACTGTTACAGCAAGGCAAAGTCTGCTTTGTCACTTATTTTCTCAACCAAAACATGTTACATCTGATATAAGCAATGCTGGGGCATTGAAAAGAGCAGATGACAAAATCTGATCCAGCTGACTTAAAGAATTCCAATTATATATCAATATGAAAGAAAAACTAAGCTGTCAATAAGTAGTACAAATGTTTTGAGGCATATAACTTTGCCTCAAATGCATTCTCCTCTTCCATTATTAACATTTATAGCAAATGATCTTATCCAGGGTGACTTACAATTGTTACAAGATATCACATTATTTTTACATACAATTACCCATTTATACAGTTGGGTTTTTACTGGAGCAATCTAGGTAAAGTACCTTGCTCAAGGGTACAGCAGCAGTGTCCCTCACCTGGGATTGAACCCATGACCCTCCGGTCAAGAGTCCAGAGCCCTAACCAATACTCCATACTGCTGCCCTGCCATTAGTTCTAAAGCAACAACATTAGTCTGACAAAACTTTTGGAATCTAATTATAACCCCAGTGTATTACCCTGAAGAATCCTGAGCAGAACATAAGCAGACCACAGCATTTCCAGCAATGGCAACACAATGGATTTGGAACACATTGTGGTCCTGATACAGAATCATACTGTCTTGTCAGGTACTTGCTTGGCACTGCAACAGATTATTACAGTATCTTTCAAAACCTCAAAAGTATTTTTTTCAAGTGTAAGTGGAAATGTAAAGACAACTAATAGGAAATTCGGTTTTGAACCTTACTTTAAACCACCATGGTAACAAACAATGATTCCTGTGAAAGGCCTTGATGTTTCTGTTGTTTTGTTTCTGTTGCTAGTTTTCTTATTTGGCTGCCTTATTTTTCCAAGGTATTTTTTCACAGTATTTTTTGCAGTTTCCTCATGCTTTTCCCATGGTTATACTATGCATTTACCATAATTTACCCTGCTTTGCCGTGTTTATTAATAGGCTTTATCATACCTAGTTATTCTTTACAATTCTTAAGTTGCCATGTTTTCACTACGCTTTTACTATGGTAAAGTTTTATAATGGCAGTTTGATGATGTGCATTCCTTTGACACGCAAAGTAATAAGCTCACACAATTTTTGTGTGCGCGGTCTGTCTGACAGAGACGAAAGGGGGAAAGCCTCTGTCCTTTGATGTGGCTAATAAAGAATGTTTGATAATGCACCATTAAAAGACGTTTCTTCAAAGCCATTAAAATAATGTCAGAGATGGGGAAGGGCCCCCAAGCTAGGCCCAGAAGAGTCTCTGGAAGGGGAAAGGTGACACTCGCCAGAGAATGCTGTGTGTCTGGCTTTCACTTCAACCCATGGTCCAGGCTTATATTTAAACTGAACTACACTATGCTTTTCTTTTCTACTTCTGCTGCCTCCAGGTTGTGTAATTAACTCCTCCAATATCTGGGCTAATGCTTGATTCACTGTATACAGAGAATGAAGGTCAAAATGTGTGAAATTACACAGGCTTATTCAGTGCAAAACAAAGCAGGCCTACTGGCAAAGCATTTATTGGCGCTATTTTGATGACGGGAGAAAAACAGCCATTAGGGTTACAAAACTAACAACCCTATTAAGAAGGTGTTTTTGTTCTTTCAGAAATCAAACTACTTTCTGATAAAAGCCTTGAAAACGTAGACCGACATTGAACGGATTTGAAAATAAGCAGAAATTGCATGAGCCAATATTGACATTGTGTACACAGTTCCACTGGGAAGTGTGAATTGCTCTCCTTGTAGCTCTGCTTCACTTCAGGTCACTGAACTGAAAGGAATTGAATTAATCCACTCCAGGCCCTGCTTAGAAGGTCATTTCTGCAGCAGGTTTTTTTATGCAAAAAAAATGGTTCCAGTGCCACTCATTATTGACAGAGATTATCACCACCTCTAGGAAAAACAGGGTCTATTTCTGCCTCTCTCAGCCATTCTTTATTCATGTTTCATCAAAATACAATCCTAATTTAAAAGCTGAAAGTGGAGCTGTGGGCTAATTCACTAGTCTTATAACCTAGCCCCCATTAGACATTGGTCCACATCACAAAACCATCAGAAAATTCAGCACAATTGACTTCAGAGAGACCCAGGTTTGAACTGTAGGTGTTCAGATCGAATTCGGTGCTCGAGCCAAGCAGGGAAGCACTCGTGGCATGTTCTGGCACTATTCCTGGCTGTAGCCATGGGCACTACATTTAAAAATGTGTGTAGCATTTGAGACATGTTCCGACACACATCAGGCCCGAATCAAAGGCCAGTAAACTTTATTATTGACAGTAAGACTCGAAACTGTGACCTTCCTCAGGAGTCTGGAAGCAAGCAGCCACCATGTTTATTGCCAGCAGAGCCCACATCTAGTGCCCCCATGCTCTGGAGACAATGAACAAAACACACCCATGTGAGGTAGCCACAGATGGGAGGAGCACAGATCAGGTTATTGATACAGGGCTTGGAAAGAGACAAACACAGAGAGGAAGAGAGAGACATTGAAGGGAGGCCAAACACGACGAAAGTTTAAAAAATGTGCTTTGTTTTTACATATTTCGATGACTTCTTTTGACATAAAATTACATTAATCTGAATTCCTGTTTAAATTTCTTGTACCATACATTTGGTAAAACATCTATTCATTCCCGGGCACTGCTGGTATAACAATGGCCGGTTGTGATGCATAACTGTGTTCTGAAACTCCATGGTCTGACGATGAATATACACTAAAGATAGTCTGGTAATGATTTAGTAAATGAAGCCAAATCAGGGTTGGATCATGGATTAATAAGGGGAAATTACATGATTAAAACAGGATAAAACTAGTGCAGGCATATTCGGAGTGTCCTCATAAGCACATTGAGGTTACATAGATTATAGCCAAATGCAATCCGAAACATCTGTAGGAGGCTAGGATTGAATAATAAAATATAAGTTTGGTGAACATTTGTCCAGAATCAAGGCAGTTATTGTGTTCACCATGAGAAGTGTGGGTAACTATTATTGAGTTAAAATGACCTCAATTTACAAAGCCTCATTAGTAATTTAAAAGTAATTTAAAAGTTATCTATAAAGTAGAATATAAATTAAACCTGAAATGAAACTATAACAAGCATTTGGCTGTCTCAAAAAACATAAACATGTTTTTGCTTTCCTTGTATGCATTTAGCTCTGCTTGGTTTAGCGCTTGTTAATGTATCCATTCATTACATGAAAGGCCCTTTTCTTGTTTTTTTCTTTCCATGCTGGTTGTGTGGTGTAGGGTTTTTACTTTTATCTTGTGGTGATGTGGTCTCATGGATAGTACTAGAGACTTGTCTTCTGAGTTTTCAGGCCATTGACAAAGTATAGATTTTTTGGTAAAGCATTCCAATATTTTTATAATACTGAAGTTTATTGTAGTAACACTAAAAAAAAAAAAAAAAAATACAGCTTGTGTTTGTTTGGATAAGCTACAAGAAAAGAAAATATCTTAGCCTAGTAAATGGGCCTTGTGACAACCGCATGTGATGCCACAAACTGTCAGCCAAGAATAAAACTGCATTTCCTCTTTTTCATGACAGAATAAATAATTATTCACTGGAGCTGTTTGGCTTTAAAAGTCAAACACTATACTACAGTAGTGAATATGGACCTTTTACCTAAGAGGTTATGTGTGTCCAAATGAAATCATTCCTATGACATAGTATCTATTTGTGTTCCTTCTTTGGTGTTTATTTTAACAGTCTGTCTAAATAGCACTGATCTTTAATTCTATATTAATTCAAGTGTTGCTGTAACGATACACTAATGTTGTGATATGAAATGTATCATAATACATGTGATTATCCTGATGAGCTTCTTGTATCATGCATAATAAGACCAAGTGTTGAAAGGCAAACATTAAATGGGAGAGTATGCATTCATACTTTAAAGAAAAGGGGAGTGTGTATCAGATATATTGTGGATAATCGATCCCAGTTTGTGCTATGAATCCACAGAAAACTGTTGATTCGTCAACCAAACCAGTCAGAACAATTCAGCAGAAAAGCAAATACCATTTAATTACGCAACAATCCTTTCAACAGTTAGTTAATTATAGTATAACACATTTCAAATGTAACACTTAGAAAAGGGCTTGCGATTTCAATTTAGCCTTCCTTATTGTTAAAGAAAAGTAATACGATTATACAGTAACATAATTTAAAAAGTTTTCATAATTACAAATACACTTCCACATAAACACCCCCATTTTTAATTGTTATTTCTTTTGGACAACTTCACTCTCCGTTCCTGGTACATTTTTATTTTGCTAAAGCCATTTTCACGTTCTACATCAAGAACATAGTCCTCGCTCACCATCTTCACTTACAATAGACACTTTGTATGCAGGATTTCATACTCAGAATGTTTGAACCAAGTAGAACAAAAGGGCAAAAAAAAAATCAAATTACCAAATTAACAATCAACTGAATCTCATTATCGAACAAGTATCAATTAGGAAGAAATGTTTTAAGTTGCATAAACAACTCAAAGTATTATTATATTTCTAATTTACTGGTAACATTTACACTGACGAAGGCATCAGTTGAAATGGTTGTCCATTGACTTTAAATCCAATTGTTTAACTACAATATTTACCTGGGAATTGACAATAGATTTTCATATTTAGGTTGAGCTACCTTCCTAAATCAAAAAATCAAACAACACATGAAAGGCTATAAAACAAGTTTAAAACTTGCTATGCAATGATGATAAGAAAGGATTTCACAGACATTTGTATTCAGTTCACACATAATAGGTCATACATCTGGGGAATACCTCTCTCAACTATGTCTTGTTCAAATTTCTTTTAGAAGCATCAAAGTGTACCCAGAACATGCTCCCTCCTGCAAGAATGCTGCTTGTTTTCTGTTCCCACATACTCAATCAGAGCACCAACATTGTTGCAGGAGCGGGCATGGTCTGGATACAGAAAGAGGAATCCTAACAAAAGATATGTCTTAAAAAGATCCACTGAATTCTGGAGGCAAGTTCTGGCTTACCGACAACAACACAAACAGAAAAAGAAAAATAAGAGAAAGAGAAGTGATTGCGACACTTTGTTCGGTTCCAGCAGTACCTTTCATTTCAAAGCAGGTCCAGATCTCAGCACATACGGTATCCAGCAAGCTCTGCCTGACATCTGGCACTGAATCGACGTCTGGCACTCAACTGTACCTCACTGTTCTCAGTACAACAACTTTAGCTGTAACCCTACAATACATTAAACCTGTTTACCATTTAAATATGCATACTCAGTTTGAATAGAAAAGTTGGCATTTATAGTAAATTTAATGTTTTACTTCTGTTTACTGTTTAAAAGTTTAAACCATTACAGCCTTAAACTTTAGCAAACAAAAGTTGCCATTCAGTTTGATTTAAAACAGAATGAGGTAAAAGTTTCTGCTAACACTCAATAAGACAGGAGCCAAAAGCACCACTGAAAAGAGAAAATAAGCAAATAATAAAGCACCGATGTATTTTTGATTGAGTCCAGCCTTTTGGATTTTGTGTTATTTATCCGTTTGATGCGCTATTCAGTCACAGTTCCAGACATACAGTACCGTAGGACATCACGTCTCAAACATATCACTGCCTAAACAAGCCGCAATAGAACAAGGAGCTGTATTTTTGATTGAATCCTCCCTTTTGCTGGGATAAATATTCGAATATTCGAACAGACACTGCTAGACATGTATTCTGTGGCAAAAATGACCATTTGCATCCGTTCATAAAACAAAATGTACAAATGACAGTATCAAACATATCATGCAAAGGAAACCAATGCATAAAATACATCAGAAATAAATAACACTAATACTGTATAGAAAAGTGTTTCTCTTCTCAGTAACAGCTCATTTGATGGGGCTTTAGGTTACTCATGAGATCTGATTACTGTAAAGTGGAACAAATTATAGGCTACTTTTGTTTTTTAGCTAATTTAAAACTAAAGAATATTTGAATATTCCTTTAAATTTAGCAAGAATATTCAAACATGAAAAACTCTTATTTGTCCCGACACTACAAACAAACCAGATTAAAGCTTTCTAGTTTACCTCGTAAATGTAAACTATATGACTATTCTAAATGGGGAAGGACTAAATACTGTCCTTATAAAAATGAACCATGGTAAACTTGTAAATGTGACGTTTCCCCATGCGTATACTATTTATTTACTCTTTACTACACTTTACTATGCTTTTACATTGATGTACCGCAGTGAACATTTTTACATACCATTTTCCTTTGAGAAAGTATGCCAGTTCATCTGGCCCCGTTAGTGTCTGTTATGAATTATTGCTAAGACTGAACAATATGAGGAAACCATAAACCCAGACTCGCGCTGACAGACTGGCAATGCGGCCTTGACTGCCCTGTCTGCCCTTCTGAAAAGCTTGGCTAATTAAACCTCAAACAGGGAAGGGCATTGAACCCTTTTACTGCTGGAAGTTCCAGGCATGCAACCAAAGAAATTCGATCGGATAAATCTGCAAACAATACGCTCCTCACTTCCTGTCAGGAAAGGGCAGCTTCCCTCCGAACCTGTGACAGCCTGGGGTCAGAGCTTCTCAGAAGACTCATTTCTCTATTTAAAAACCTCAAATTAAAAAACAGCAGGCTTTTGGCCTTGCTGTCTGAGATGAAGCAAATGAGTCAGCCATAAGCCGGTATGTATTTATTTTTTATTTTTTTAAACTGATTTATAGTTAATGTGAATTTACTTCTGAAAGGTGTGAGACAATGGGAATGGCAGTCGGAAGCAGGCAGACAGATGTCATGAGCTTCCCCTCAGGGGGAGAGGGAGGGAGAGAGGGAGAGAGAGAGAGAGAGAGAGAGAGAGAGAGAGAGAGAGAGAGAGAGAGAGAGAGAGAGAGAGAGAGAGAGAGCGCTCTCCAAACAATTGATATAATAGGGTATTTATTTGGCAACAACTGCTGTTTGACATACAGTAATGGGTTGCCATGGAAACCTTATAACTAAACCTAAACTTGGTATCAATAATAATGCAATAGCAAATATCTATGTTCATGGTAAAACAGGACATATGGTACTACATTAGGTTAAAGAAATGGTATTTTATGGGCCAAATCATGTGACTGTAACAAACAAGTGTACAACTGCATGTGACTGAGGGACTCAGCTGTCTCTTTAAATATGCAGAGACAATCTGTCTCCAGTGTCTTCACAGTGACAGAGCGGGAATGCTGTGATTTTAATTCTAACTCCACAACGCTCCGGCAAGGTTAAGCAAACACAGAAATAGCATGGATCACAGGGATTACAAACTAGCTTTTACATTTTTAATGTTTCAGAGGCAGCATCTTGAAACATTCATGCAGTGTTCACTGAGTTCCTTTCAGTTTCCTTTAGCAGCTGTGTTTAAAACAAAAGGCTTCTTTCTTTTTCCTTTAAACTGTATTCCTCTGCAAAACAGCATTTTTATTGCCTGCTTAGGACTACTGAAGTAATAAAAGGGAAAATGACAACACCTCCCCCACTGTGATAGACTAGCAGAAATATATTATTAAAACATGATGTGTCAGATGTATGCTGCTGTGAAAGACCTTGTAGAGTTCTATGATGATATCTACGCTACATTCTTACAACCTATTTTCTGCAGAGTTCATCTTCAATCGAATACAACTGTGCACACAAACACTGTAGCACCATCTTAAACACCCCCTTGGAATGCCGTGACTCCTTACAGAGTATCCCCTGTGCTCAAACTGAAATGTTCACATTGAAACTGGTAAACTTCCATGACAAAACGATGGGGAAGTTTATGCAGTACTAAGTTGGCATTATTTATTTTGGAAAATGAAAGCTGCTACACAACTAGGAAGAAACAAGTGTTACCTTTAATGCTAACTTAACCACTAATGTCTGACGTAACTGTCATTACCTGCTAGATAACTGACCGTGATGACAGTTAGGTGGCTTGAGCCAATTGTGAGGGCATTTCATGAAAGACAAGATCAATTATCCACAGTGGAGGGTATTAATGCTATTACAAACCAATGTTTTTTGTGTATGAAGACATTTTTTTAATTGCATTTTTATGTTATATTTTGATCTGGATTGCTTATTCTGACTGCGGGATAATGACCACTCTACTGGGAACCAGGCTGATCTGTGAGCTTTGTCATTTCTGAATATTGCCCTGGTTCTATATTTTTAAGAGAGATATTTTTCTGTGTATGTTTTTTTTTTAGTTTAGTATTGTTCAGACACGAGTTTATTTCTCTCTGAAAAATTACTTTTGCATCAAAATAGAGCCCAGTTTATAACATTCGAAGTCCAGCAATATAACCTTGTGTTGAATCAAAAAAGCTTGGCCAGGCAGACGCGATTATTATTTCTGGTTTGTGCTTACACATGCATAATAAATTAGCAGTTTGTGCTTCCTGACCCATTTTTATATACTTGCTCTGTGCAAATGCGAGCTGTGTGATATTTTCACCCTATAGCAGCAACCATCTTTGCTTTATGATGAACTCATCTGAATTTTAAACCCTAATGGTTTCAATTTTCATTGAAAAAAAAAAAAATCTCTTATTATTATTTATTTCTTAGCAGACGCCCTTATCCAGGGCGACTTACAATTGTTACAAGATATCACATTATTTTTACATACAATTACATTTTTTTTAACATATTATTTCTACATACAATTACTCATTTATACAGTTGAGTTTTTTTACTGGAGCAATCTAGGTAAAGTACCTTGCTCAACAGTACAGCAGCAGTGTCCCCAGCTGGGATTAAACCCACAACCCTCCGGCCAAGAGTCCAGAGCCCTAACTTCTACTCCACACTGCTGCCTTAGGATGACCAGTGAGCAGCACTCCTCAAACCTGTCCCCTTGTGACCAGTGTTGTGCTGAGAACCAATCTGACATAGGGTCGGTCCAAATCAAAGTTAGCACTTAGTGAACGAGGACGCGAAAGCATTCAAGGTAATAAAACACAAGAAAAATTCCAAGAGAAATCTCGCGGAACCAAAACAAGCCCTTTTCGCCCTTCAAAAAGCAGCTATTGCTTGTTGACTACAAGTGGGTTGAGAAGGGGGAGTGGTTTGCTATCACGGACCAAATCTACTCAATTCCAGCTATAAATCACATTGCAAGACTTTCACAGGACCGGATTTTATAGTCAGCTTTGAAATTGTCTAAAGCTATTGCGTATTAGCAAATAGTAAAAAAAATAACACTAAACATCCTGATATTTGCACAAAAAAAGAGATGGAGCGATGTCTCTTTCAGTGATGGTAAAGCTTTTTAGATATATTTTCTTTTATTTCTTATCTTTGTAGTAAGCTACGACTACGGTACACTTATTTTTAAGTCCATGGACAATACTCGCACATCATCTGTGACGTCACCTACTTCTGTTCAAATTATTCATTTCCTAAAGGCACAGTGGTTCATTACATTGAACTTCGATCAAACTCAAGGCTAGCAAATGTAAACAAACTAGAATACTAATAAAGAACGTATGAATGTTTTAACCACTTTAAAGATATTAACTTTTATTTTTTAACATTTGGTTACTCTCGTAAAGTACTTAAAAATGTAGGCCTACACAGAAACATTGCATGAAGCCCAAATTCTCGGCATGTAAGAACAAGCCCATTGTTCCAGTACAAGGGAGCACAATTTTTATTTTGGCTATACCGTGTCAGCATGCCAAGTGGTCCCCTCGAAACATATAACAAAATTACGTAATACCTATAATGGTAGTCTAACTGCCATCTAAGAAGCATCAAGATGAAGTTTTTTTAATTTGCTTTGGATTTTCGACAGAAGAAATAATAATAATAATAATAATAATCTGCAATCAACCTTTTTTTTTTTCACGGCACTGGATAGCATTTCATTTGACTTCTTATTGTATAATATGTACTGGTACTGATCCTGGTGACAGTGTTATGTTGGTTTTTGGATGTTCTATTTTTTTTATCAGCATTTAAATTTTATAATACTCGCAGAGTTTCTTTGTTAACCGACTTTTTTTTTTTTAATCTTCGTTCTTGTGCAGTTATAGCCTACTATACAGCCTTGATTTTGCATTAGCTGGAAAACAGAACTATAATTAGTACCATATTACAGCAAACAAAAATCTCAGCAAAACATTTCCCCATCAAATTAGCTATTAGAGATAGGGGAGAAACACTCTTATGTGTGGTAGAGTGTTTGTTATTTATTTCAGACATCATTGATGCACCGCTTTCCTTGCATGTTATCTTTTTGAAATTGTTAAAATTACAGAATGTATAAATGACTTACTCGCTGAACACAAAACTAGCCTACTTAGCTTGTAAGACAATTTGCGAGTTCCGCTTCCTGTATGAAAGCCCTCCTCTTCTCCCTCTCCTGTAGAGCTTGCTGACCTCTACTCTAGACAACACTGAGGTGCTTATCATCTCTAATCTCTCATTTGCTCAATTCCCTCTGGGGGGGAAACTGAGGGGCAAAGTTTCCCAGACACCCTTCCTGCCGTCTAATTAAAGAGACCCCTTGTATTCCTGTCCCACCATCACAAAGACCCAAACTCAAACAGGAGACAACTGGATTCATAGAAACGAGAGCAGGGGTCTGAACAAAGCTTCACATACAGTAAATACACCCTCAGGGCTTTAGAGAATAACTGAGTTCGTTTTTACTTTAGAATACTGTACACTTTATCCAGAACAGAACTATAGATACTATAAATGTTTCATACAAGTGATATGGTTCATAAACGTTAAACCTTAAATGCTATTGTTTGTACAAAGAACAAAAAAAAGAAAAGTCTAAAATATACTTTTTTAAGCATTATGGAAACATGGAGGTCTTTAAATGCCAGTTAATGACTTACACGGGTGGTTTAAGTCTGAAGCTTTTAGGCTTTATTTAGCCTTTTTTTTTTTTTTTTTTAGCTATTAACAAACAAAACACAAACAAAACTGGTAAAAATTGGATGACATATTTATTTGTTGTGAATTCTAACAACTGTCTTACAAACTAGTGTCTTGAAAAAGTACTTCACTGTGACCTACAGCACATTGACAGCATGTAGAATCTCACTACAAAAGGCCACATGTAGTTTCATCAAAAGTATAAAAATGGTTCTCAAGATATTGCCTTTAATAGTTCAGTCAATGAAATTAAAGAATCTTGTCAAATGACTTCAGTCCATTTGATGTTTAGTCCAATTTGTCCATAAAACACTCAATCATAAGCTACTTGCATTTGTCTCATTGTATTAGTATTTCTGTTTAGTACTTCTGTAAATTAAACATGTTTTCAGAGTAATATTTATTTTACACAACCTTTTAACTCGTTTTACTCTGAATACTGTAACACAGTCCTCACATTTAAACACTTTGAACAATAATACGTGCTTATGAATGTATACCATTTATATGCGAGTGAAGGTGCTAAATGTTCATCCGTATGTCGTATTCTTCTGAGAGGAGAAACAAAATAGATTGAAGACTTACCTTCCCCCCCCCCCCAGTTGTATCTCGATTAGTGGTCTGTGGAAGTGTAATAAAGCACAGGAAAAGCAAGGCAAGGCACAGACGAACATGGTTAGTCAATAAGAAAAAGTGTGAAAAAGCATTGGTCACAAAAATATGACTAATACAAGCAAAGGGAAAGAGTGGGAAACTGCAAAACTACTTTGTACCATGGTACACTGCCATGATAGCTCTGTGGAAAGAGCACCATGGAGAGAAATCCTGCTCTCTCATTGGCTGACAGGGTAGAGGTAAAGGGTGTATTTAACATATATACAGCGAAAATGATTGAAGGACTCAACCTGTGGTCTGGTCCCACAATCCTTTCCGCAATCCTCAAATTGCACATAATATCCACCCCAGTGTTCTTCAGTGCTTAATTCTACTAGAGTATTTAAAATAATAATAATAATAATAATAATAATAATAATAATAATAATAATAATAATAATAATAATAATAATTCCATATATTTTAAATGTATAAACCATATTGAAATATATTTTATTTCCATATCATATCAGTATATTTCAGTCACAGGTACGGTATTCTCTTATTCAATATTCTTCCAAGCTTTTATAAAACAAGCTTTGCTATTACACTATTGCATTACATCAGTCCTAAGAAATCTACAGTCCAAGCCTAGATGTATGGACAAACACTGCTCTGAATCCTCAGAATCTGACATATCTACATACGACCGTCTCCACTATATCCCCTTCACAGGGGACTTCATCACCAGCGGAGGATAATTAACAGGAAACACCTATGGAATGCACATTTCTGTGTAAAAACTTTAAACCATAAAGGGACTCAAAGGCTTAAGAAAAGAAAGTATGTGTCTCCGTTCTGGACTCTGCTAAACCCCTTGCGTGTGCCTACTTTCAGACCGCAACCTTGACAGACACAGACCTCATAAATCCTTTTTTGCAGCACCGTGAAACCTGAAAACACCACAACATGGCCTCCTGAAATCCTCCACCATACAAGGAAACAATACTGCCCTTTATTGAAACTTGAAGTTGACAGAAAGGCTTGTCGACGGATAACTGGCAAACAAAAAGAGGCTGTCATCCACCTTTGCGCTCAATAACACCTATTAACTTCTCCACCAGCCTGATATCGAGATAAGCCAGAGGTGCTGAAACATAAATGATGCCAGTACTTCTGTTTACCAGCTCTTCTAACAGCAATTTCTATGAGGGTACCAGCTGGGTAAAAGCTAGTGCTTTCAAAACACATTTTCGTAATCAGCATAATAACATTCTAACAAAGACCCTTGTCCATTTTATTTTCCAGACCCTTAAATTTACATTCACTACTGCCTTCCTGTGGAGCAGATATCAGGGCCCCACACGCTGAGCCTCACTCACAGGACATGGGGGACCCTTAAATGGGAATGAAATTACTTTATAGTGCGATGGCAACATTAACTCGCTCCACTGTTCTCTCCCGCAAAACAGGGGGACCGAATGAAGTTATATTCCATTGCCCACTTTGATTATGTGGCTCACAACCCCTACCAGAATCTCTGTATGAATAATAGAGAAACAAAACATCCTGGTACCAGTGGAGCTGATCCTTTTTAGCTTTGGATAATTGTCAGAAACACGATTACTGTTAACAATACTATTAGTGGGAAAAAAAATTCAGCAAAATTAATAACCAAAACTTATAAAATTCTAGATACTACCATGATACACTTCTCCAGGCATGCATCAGCATGTGGATGGAGAGTTGTAACAGGGCGTAGACAGGGGGCGAAACAGCGACCTCGAACGCCACAAGCAAGCTTAACCGCTATGCAAATGAGCCAAATTCGTGGTTATAGAGCTTTTAACTTTATCACACCTCACCAACAGGGGACAGAATCTGTAACAGCAGTGCATCACACAGCACTGCCCGTGACACCAACTCAGGGTGCTTACCATTGAAGTAGCTCTTGACTTTGAGATAGCCCACGCTGAGACGCAGCACAGACAGCTTGTCGAGGCGGGCACGCACATCCTCCGAGAACGGCAGGAGGCTGGTCAGCTTGTCCAGCTCAGAGTTCAGCCTGTCCCGGTGTCGCTTAGATGGGTTCGATTTGATTCCATCTGTGGGCTGGGGCTTTGGGCTACAGGACAAATAAATAAACATTAATTATTCATTAATACAGGTATTTATATAGACATTATAATAATCTTAAAACATTTTCATCCGTATCTTCAAAATCACAGATTCTAAGGTAAAGACACAAGCCAACCTTTCTACTGGACATACTGTAAGGCCCAAGATTCACAAAACTGTAAAGACTGTTTCAAGGACTGTTTTTTTTTTAACATTCAATGCTTTGGAAAATGACAATAAACTTAAAACCCTTCTCTAAGAGTTGGAAAAAAAAGGTTTTGTGAACTGCAAACTTCATTGAATTAATCAAATGGGATTTAAAAAAACAGTTCTTAAAAAAACATTCCTTAAAACAGCCCTTAAATGTGTGTGAATAGTTTTGTTCACCATCTTCTTTTATTATTTTTACATACAGCATCTTTGGTTTGCGTGCACATACATGAGAGTAAATGGACTGACCCTCACAAAACCTGGCAATTTAGTTATACAAATGGAATCTGTGACAAGGATTTTGTAATATATAAAAGTTGCATCTCCCAGCTTAAGTCCCAAGATGGCAAATCTGTCAGAGGGCTCAAGCTTGTATGTAATCAGTTGGCAAGTGACACTGTATTCAAAACTGCACTTATATCTTTGTGCCCCATACTTTACATTTCTTAACATCTTCCTTATTTTAAGTGTGGTGTACTTATCATCAATGTGTTGTGTGGTGTCAACCTTAGCAACCAGGTTAGCAACACAAACCAATATGACAGGCCATAAGGGACTACACACCTTTAGCCTAACATCATGGCCTACAGGAACACAAAGAGACCACATCCTTCCCCTTTTTGGGTGTTTGCACAAATACTGGCCAAGAAAACTTAAATTTGCCCAGAGTAACCACATTCATGTGTTTTATCAATGTCACCAAAAAACAGATTTGTACAGTAGAGTGGACTTTGTTACAAGTAGTAAATGATTACATTAATTTCTCTGTTTTCACATTCATATTAAATATGTATGTAGCTTGTTGTTGTTTTCATTGTTGTAACATTTTATCGGAATATATTTGTTCTTCCTCCTCATAAATTAAAATAATTTGAAATCTGGTCATCATTTTGATCTGCTGATGTTGACGTTTGGCTTGTACAGCTGATTTCAGTTGAAGTCAGTGAAGATGTTGCGTTTATTATTATTTGTTTATTTATTAGCTACAGTTGGCACTGCCCAGTCACATTAACTTACAGGGGACGCAAGACCGTTGTAAATACTAAGGCTGTAGTTTGTACTACAGAAAATAACTCCTGTAGTTTATACAGATGTACACGTTTACAACTAATTAAAAACAAACTCACACTACTGAAATTCAATTTGCTTTTTGATTATACTTATACTAAAATGATAAATCATTTATTTGTAATGAGTTTCATTCTGAATATTTTTTCAAAGTGTTAAATCGATGCAGAAATGTTCTCTTTGAGATACAGCGACTCACTGGCAGTCACCTGCCCCACAGTTTCAGTAAAGCGTGTGTTTTAAGTTTTAAGTAGAGTTTGAACTCCTGTATTCAAACACTCAATCATATATTCTTAAGTGTCAAAACTAAGCCAAGTAGACAGACGTGTGGACTAATGCCTTTATGAGGACAAGAAAATCACTCACGAAGGCGTTTGCCACAATATTTGTCATCTTGTTTTAACAAGTGCAGTAAAGACAGCTTGATAGGACTTTAACTTCCATTAGAAAAGAGAAGAAAATGGTTCAAGAAAGGAGTAGTGGAAATTAAAGTATTAAAGCCAATTAGGCAGGAGACTACTTTTAAAATCTGAGTTACAACACCTTTCAGTTGTTTAGTACATATTACTCATGATGTATTACATGCAGTGGTATACTGAGTTTGTTATACAGTATCATGGGACAGAAAGCAAAGGAAAGCGCATTAAGATATAACTCACAGAATTAGACTGGATTGTGCATCCTGGAGAAAATACTCGACTCCATGAGCAACTCATAATTGAAACTTAACCAGATTACATTTATTTGATTCAGAAGCACAAACTTGCACGTACAGTAATCTCCGCATATAGGAACATCTCCTAAGAGAACACTTCGGCTAAGAGAACTACCTTGTAGTGAAACTGATTTTTCCCATTGTAAATGCTCCTCCTAAGGAACAGGAACTTAAAAGAACACCTTTTTGGTAACGATAGCAACTCGTTCACAACTAATACAGTACTGTTTTATAACCTGATAACTCATCATCATGAAACTCAAATTCAAACGGTTTATTCAATCTTTTCAAATGTGACTTGTTATCGTGAGTGTCTTGAGGCACACTGATTCAATTCAATCTTTCCAGAACCGCCGCCACTTATCATTCATTGCCTTTTGTATTGATTTCCATGACTGCACCGCATCGCTACAAGTCGCTGAGCAATTTGGTGTTTCCTTTTCTGGTGAGTTGCTTCAGTACATGTATTCATAATCTAGAGTTGCTGCTGCTGCTGCGTTTTTTAATGTGTGTTGGGGTGCTGTGCTAATTTAGTTTGACAGTTTATTAACATTAGTTTGTCTGTTACTTTATTATTACAGTTTATTAACACTTGCCTATTGCTTTTCTCTTATTCTGTTCATTTCATATGCTGATGCACGTGCATCATGAAAGTAATACATATATATTTATTAATTGATTCATATTGTAGTCAAATCCTTCTCAGGAGAACACTTTGCTTGCTTCCCGGAGACTACTGTAGTAAACTTTAGTTACATTTAGTTATGTAAGGCAGACACTGGCAGCAAATAGCAGATTTAAGATAATGGCCAAGTTACCTTTTTTCTACTGGGAGGCAACGGTATAGGACTCCAAAGTCATAAGCAAATTTCTGTCAAACAGGTCATTATGGTTCTCTCCTAATAATCACCTTACAATATATACCATAGGTTAAACATAAGTCAGTACATATATATTCTTTTACCAAAGCCTGATATAATTTTGTACATTGGTCACTGAGCACTTAATTCAAGCTCCCACTTATTCCCAATCATTCTTCAGTTAAAGCTATAAAGCTCTCTCACTCCAGTTGCTGGTACACTTGGTTTACATGATCATCATATTTCTCTACAAGGTACATAGTACAGTAATAGTAATACAATTAGGCATTTCTTTTTATTTGTTATTATTTAGTGTGCCCAATTATTTTACCCCCGATTTTCTACCCAATTTGGAATGTCCGATAATTTTTTCCCCTCACCGCAGTAATTCCCCGCACAGCTTATGAGAACTTAAGGTTTGGTGGTCGTTCTCCAATCCCACGACAGGGCCAGCTTCCTCTTCTACACTCAGGAACTCGAGAGCGCATGTTAGCGAGCTACTGGCCTCTGGAGGACAAAGGCCAGCCCTGCAGATGTCTGCTTGAGCTCACCAGTGCCTGACCAGCAGGGTTCGCTGTAGCGCGATGAGGAGAATCAGTCCCTGCCTGTTTTGCCTACCTAACCCACGGGAGCACCAGAGTCAATGCGATCCTCCCCTTCGGAATTCTCAGCGAAGACTGGCGACTTCACACAGCCAGGATGCGATCCTGCACACCACTCGGGGACCCCTGACCGTATTTTAAAGTGCGTATTTGGGTGTTTATTTCACTGCACATACTTAACCTTTATTAAACATTTGTCTATGTGGTATTTCTGTTGAACGTTATAATCAAGTACCAATCATCTTTTTCCAGACACTGCCCTCTCTTCTGAGTCCTTGCACTGCAACATGATTATATTGTAGTTGCCACAGCAGACTGGGAGTCTGGACTTCTATTTGTTGAAGTAATGTATCGTTCTACCTTTGTAAAAGCTGAAACAAAAGGGAAGGGTGTTTTTGTATTTAGAGTGCTGCTGATTCACTGCATGAGTGCCTCATTAGATCTCTCAGTTCAGAAGAGCTAATCTATTTAATCTGCCTTGAACCACCCTGACTGGCTAATTACACCCATGGAGACTCCCCCACCTGTACCTGTGGCTGCAGCAGAGAAGACATTCTCCCTGCCAGTGTTATTGTTGCCAATAATAGTATGAAATAGGGGCAGAATGTCTACTAATTGGACAGGGTAAAAATGGTTGAATAGGTTGAATATGGATAAACCATTCGTATTTGATAACGTCTGGTGCCCTATTTGGGAGCAGACTGTTTTGTAACACTTTGCTGTTTGTTATGAACTGCTTGGAATTTTTCTTTATTAACGTTTTAAAATATAATTTGTGTGTGAATGGATTGCAACTGCAACGGCACTTCCGTCCGTCAGGGTGTGAACTATGTATCAACAACTGCTGCTGCAGAGTCACTTACAATAGGACCTCTGTGTTACACCTCCTCCAGTGTACTAGCTCTGTTCATTAATAACATTCATTGTCAGTGCAGTTTTTTACCCTGTACATGTACAACGCATTGTAATAATTAAAAACATAAGAAAGCTGTAAACATCCACATTGCAGTGTTCTGTATTATATAGTGTGGTGCCATACCTTACTTACAGTAGAACCTTTAAATACTGTATAGCAACCTACTTACATGTAAATCCTCCATGTCATGCATCTATTTCCCAGAGTATTTGTACGACTGCTAAATGTGGATGATCCCTCATAAAAGTTTCAGATTGTAAAAGCATAGCAAAGTACAACATTGTACTTTTATTAGGGCTAAACTTGTATTAGGGCTAAACTTTTATTAGGGATATTAAGTGCTATATTTACAAAGGAGACTGTTTTTTGAATGATATAATGAAGGCGAATGCCCAGCAGGTATTGTTCTTGTGTAAGCCTTTTCTTTTGGTCCTTGTGAATTTTAGAACCACCACTGCAGTAATTTTGACGGTTTTCACTTTTAAAATTGACTGTGTGTGTGTGAAAGATACGTGGTTGCCTGTTCTTGATTTTTCCTAAATACATGTATTAAATACCCTGATGGCGTTTGAAAGGCAGGCTATCAAAAATAAAAAAGTTATAATCCCCTCTACCTAGAACTGCCACAGCAGTTATTTTCACTGCCTTTTACAATATATTTAATATAACCTACAATACTCTATTTTATTTTTATATACAAGCCTGTTGTTATCTCTACTGGACCTGGCAGCCATCAGTTCTTTCGTTTGGTACAAGGAGTACACCGGCGAAAATATCAGTAGGAGAGATTTCATCTTGAAGCCAGCCACAGCGCTTCCGCAGAAACTCTTCGATCAGAAAACTGCAAAGCAGCAAAGCAGCAGGCTGCAGCAGCTCAGCCTGGATTCTCTGCTGCACCGAATGCCACATGCAAGAGCTATAACACATGTTACTTTAGTTTTAAATTTAACTAATTTTTTCAGTTTTGTATGTACACATACCTTGTTTACACACTAGTTTCTTCTGAAATGTTTATTTTATTATAGGTTTTCATTTTTTTGAAGTAGTGCTTTTATATGGTAAGTTAGAAAATAAACCCTTTTATGTTTAATTGTTCATTTAAATACAGCATTTCGGCTGTGCAGACGATATGATGCGCTTGAATAAAACTTTTGAGTTGTAGCCGACAGTTGACACTAAGTCTTGACACTAAGTCTCCCTCCTGCCAGCTTGGGCTGTGACGCTTTCCTGCCACAGCATTTTTTGGGGGTAAAAAAGCTCTGATTTGTGAACTATGAGGTGATTTACTGTATGTGTTATCTTATCAATAATATTGCAAATTACTGCAGAAAGTGCTTGATGACCCATATACAAAAGTTTGTGAAGAGCACATTTATCCACGCAAATAACAGTTGTAAAATATTCTGCCCTATAACAATTAAAACAAGAAAAAAGCATGAAGTTTAACATGGAAATGTACTGTGACTGTCAGTCCAGGCAATCCAAATAAAAATGTAACAAAGTAATTTTGCTTTTCCCATTGCTATGCTATGCATTTATGGTTTGTCATGTTTTGAATGTCCTTTGCCACACCTCTCTGGGTTTAACAGTGCCTTTTCTGCTTTCCCATGCTTTCAATATGCTTTATTACATGTTCCTATGGTAAACTTATATAGGAAGCTGCTGTCTAGATCTGTTTACATATCCTATACTCTACGATGCATTGTTTTTTCTTTTATTTAAATCATCTTATCAACAGTTCATAAAAGTTAAGCTTGTGGTTCATAAAAATTATAATGTGGCCTTGAATATTTCATCTATTAAACTTTTAACACATTAGCACTAATCTATTAAATACAAAAGTTTCAACTAACAGTAATCAATTGCAGTTGTAAAACAGTTATGCAAAATGTATTTTTATGTTATTGCTACAAAAAAATGACCTTTGGCCACAAGTGGCGCCAGGAAAGTCGTATAAACATCAGTTAGAATATTATGTTTTGCATATGTCTGCCTGTTTTGCATTTAAAAGGCAGGCGTCATGACAGCTTCCCCTCACAGCTCTGCAAACCAGAGAGAGAGAGCGCACCTCAACTCTGGCCAAGCAGAGACTGTGTTGAATTATAGTGTGATATGGATTAAATTTAAACTACAGGCTAAGTTGAGACCACAAGTTCACATCACTTATTACCTGGCTGACTGGATTCAAACCCTACACAAAAGGCTGCTACTGTATACCACCCCTTACACAACTTTGACCGTATTGCCAACAAATTATTTTTAACCAGAATTAAAATAATTGGCCTTCAAAGATGTCCCTGTTGCAATTCAGTTTTAGTCATGGGGAATAATATTGAAACTAATATGGCATTTCAATCAAATGTGCAGATTCGTGTTCTGTAACCGTTCTGTGAATGGGGTACTGTATTGTTTGATAAGTTATGTAATATGTAATGAAACATATAGATGACCCTTGCTACCTTCTGGGCACCCCTGTAAACAAGATGGTTCATCTCAATGGGTCTTTCCCAGGTTTTAAGTAAAAATAAATACATTTAAAATAATACAGTTAAATTGTTAAGGCCATCTTAATATTTTACAAATCTGACAAACCTTCAGTAATAAGGCCACCTTCCATACTAAGGCCACATTTGGTTGTTCTCTTAAATCAAGTTTTTACTGTACTGCCGCTCTAAATAAGGATTCCAATGCTTGACTTTGCAAAGACACTTTTAAAATTGAACTTCTGTGGGCTCCCAATTGGCGCATCCAGTAAAGGCGCTCCACGTGTAATGCAGGATGCGCCTATAGCCTGGAGATCGCAGGTTCAAATCCAGGCTATGTCACAGTCGACCGTGACCGGGGGTTCCAAGGGGGCGGCGCACAATTGACCACCACCCGGGTAGGAAGGGCTTAGGTCGGCAGGGGAATCCACGGTTCACCGTGCACCAGCGACCCCTGTGGCCGATAGGGCGCCTGAGGGTCTGCAGTGGAGCCATCAGATCTGTGTTGTCCTCCAGCACTATAGGTCTGGTGGCCTCGCTGTGGATCCGCAGTGCAAAAAACGACAGATTGGCAGGAACACGTTTCGGAGAACGCGTGTTCCAGCCTCCGTTTCCCAAGTCGTCGGGGGGTTGCAACAGTGGACCAGAATACAAATAATAATTGGGCATTCCAAATTGAGGAGAAAACCAGGGTAAAAAATAAAGAAAAAAAAAATTGAACTTCCCAAACACTTAAGTGCCTGAATTTTACCAGCAGACCCTGAGTCTCTTTAGGATTGGAAGTTTGCATAACTGGCTCAGCAAGTCTGTCTGAGGAGTTGTTTGATGTGTTTAAGCATGCGTCTCAACGACAGCGTCTCATTCACTCTCTTACAGATTGGAGTGTTCCTGTTCCACCTATAGAATAGAAACCTGAGCTAGAAAATGTTTACATTGATGCTTAATTATTTATTTACCATAAGCAACAAAAAAACTCTGTGTCTGGTGTTTCTGACTATAAAGTAAGTTCAGGAGCCTTACTTGCCTCTTAAGCCCTGGACACACTGCCCGATGTGATCAATAACGACACAATTTTTCAGTTGCATCAGGCATTGTGTTATGCTTTGCGTCTCAACGACAGCGTCTCATTCACTCTCTTACAGATTGGAGTGTTCCTGTTCCACCTATAGAATAGAAACCTGAGCTAGAAAATGTTTACATTGATGCTTAATTATTTATTTACCATAAGCAACAAAAAAACTCTGTGTCTGGTGTTTCTGACTATAAAGTAAGTTCAGGAGCCTTACTTGCATCTTAAGCCCTGGACACACTGCCCGATGTGATCAATAACGACACAATTTTTCAGTTGCATCAGGCATTGTGTTATGCTTTGCAGTGCGATTTTACAAGATCGGCCTATCGATCGCAAAGTTTAAACATGTTTCATATTTTGCAATGCAAATCACTAGCATCAGGAACAGGAACAGTCAGGAACCAATGACTTCATCATGTTCAGTCATGACTGGAGACAGACATGCATGTATTCTCTCTCTATTAATATATATACACACACACACACACAAGGTATTCCATTGGTTTGCATATGATGTCCGTGCTGATATCTTTTGAAAACAACATAAGCATCGTATTTTTTAACTGTTAGACAAAATATTTACAGAATACTTAAAAACGGCTGATAACCATGATTTATTTATTCTTAATAGCGTTTTAATTAAATTATACCGAATCATGTTTTTATTTACAATGTAAGGGAAACATCATACTGTGCATGTTTTCATTATAAGCATTTGGGCGACACAGTATGTTCCCTATATTGTAAACAAAAACATGATTTGGTACAATTTAATTAAAACACTATTAATAATAAATGAATCATGGTTGTGGCAGCAGTTTTTAAGTACTGTATTCTGTAAATATTTAATCTAATAGTTAAAAGGCACAATGCTTATGGGGGCTGTCAGGGCTTGTTTTCAAAAGATACTGGCACAGACATCATATACAAACCAATGGAATACTGAGTGAGTGTGTGTGTGTGTGTTAATAGACAGAGAATATATGCATGTCTCCAGTCATATGTGGTTTTCACAATCACGCTGCCTTCTAGCCAAAATTGTAGATAGTAATAATAATAATAATATCTTTATTTTTATATAGCACCTTTCATAGAGGACCTCCATCACAAAGCACTTTACAAAGGTAGGCTGTGAACTGTGCATTATATGCAGAGTCACTTACAATAGGACATTGATTTAACATCTCATCCGCAGGATGGAGCACAAGGAGGTTACATGACTTGCTCCGGGTCAGACAGTCAGTGGCAGAGGTGGGATTTGAACTGGTGACCTTCTGGTTACAAGCCCTGGACTTTAACCACTGGCCTTATGTTTTTGTCTATTGTCATTGATTTACCCCATTGCTACTATACTTAATGCATCCAGGGCAGGTCAAACATCAGGAAAAAAATCACAAATTGTGTGTCCCTTCCTGCAATTTCAATCAGGCAGTGTGTGATGCCCTCCTCCATTGAGATGCAACTGTTGCATCGTGCAGTGTGTTCCAGGCTTTACAGACATATGTTTCATAGGCTAGATCAAAGTGTATATTAGTGCAAGCACCCTCTTGTGTACAAAAAAAGGGAAACTTGATCTAAACTGCCACGCCACTAGATGGCGCTGGCTCTTCTGTCAAGATGATTGTTATATATATCTATGGCAGGCAACTGTCACTGAAGAATTCATAGTGGAAAAAACGTTCACTATAACAAACCCTTCTCATAACGAACCCTCTTTTTTAATGATCCAAGCAGCAAGAACCTTTTATTTTTTCAATGGAAATGAGCACTATTAGAACGATCACTTTTACAAAATCTACCCAGATAAAACGATCTCGGTAGTGACTGACAATGAACTTTCTCCAGTGTGAATGTGTATTCTCTCAGTGAAAACAAAGACCTTGGTAGGCTAATTCGAAGATATGGCTGATTCATAGATAACCGATTGTAGTGCGAATCATGTGTGACGTATGCAACCGTTGCCATCTTCACATAAACTGCAACCATGGCAACAGGCGTGAGGAGGCAACAAGATTGAAACAGCGTGCATTGAGAAAAGCACGAAACGCTTGAAGCAATCTACGCTGGATATGTTTTTCAAGAGAAAGGGCACATAATTACTGTATTCAACATGTAAGTGTACTTTTTATTTATTTTTCATTTCTTTACTGTTTTCTTTTAAATATACAGTTTAAATGTTGATCAATGTGAAAGTTGTCTTGAAAGAACTACTGTATACTCTATAAAGATGTTCAATTCAATGTGGGCGGTTCTTCATTATTCTGATACAGCAAATTGCCAAACCCTATTATAGTGAACAACCTGATATAACAAACATTTCTCCAGATCCCAGGGGGTTCGTTATAATGAAGTTAGACTTTATGTGTATATATATATATATATAAATATATATATATATATATATATATATATATATATATATATATATATTACCGCCTGGTAAGGCCCGGCTCGTGTTATTAAATGTCCAGAGCTGAAGGCGAGGGCATCTAACATAACAAAAAGGAACTTACCAGACGGTGAGTTAAAAAAAAAAAAAAGTTTTTCTGTTTGATTTTTTTGTGATTTTATGCAGCACTAGTTTTTGTTGCTCGTGAACACACAGGTTTTCCTCATTATTCCACGAGTAATGCGGTTTGCTCAGAATTCCACCGGTGGTCTGGTATCCTTCACAGGCTTCATTATCCCAGCGGTGGATGCTTCATGTGTATTTCCAATTACCAAATAATACCTCAATACTAAAAGAAAAAAGCTTCTACTTACATGGAGCTGTTATTCAGTTCAGGTACCTCATACAAAAAAAGCAAACATGGTTTGTGAACTGTTTGTAAAACATGTAAAAGTATAAAAGTACAGCTCAGTTTTTAATTTTTTTTAAAAGGATTTCAGTGCCTGTTCATGTATTTGCATAAGTTTCAGTATTTAAGTTACCGTTCATAAAATGTATTCGTCTGTGTTAATGCTGATCATTCAGTAACTTGTTCACAATGTGTTCATAAAGTTTATTCAAAGCCTCCTTCCTGGCTTTCGAGAAGAGAGCACTGTGCATTTGTTGTTACTGATATGCTGAAATAAATTTGCTAAAAGTAATCAGACTGAATCCAGTTGTTTGATTTCTTCACTTGTCATTCAAACTAGAGACCAGTTGCTATTATGGTTATTGTGTTGCTGCTGACAGAAAACACTATTCTTGATTTTGTTTTTTACTTTATTTGTAATAAATTGAAATAGATAGATAGGACAGCAAGATAAACAGAATAGTCTACATTGACAGCTAACATTCAGAGGGCATGTACAAGAACTGAGATTTTCTTTTATCAAGCAGAAAAAAGGTACACATTTTCCAGCAGACTGATTTGGAACCGTGATTAAACATAGTGTGAAAGATATATTCGATGTCCTTTACCAGAGATTAAGGCCCTCGTATTGATCATTCAGGATAATGGAAATGTTCTAATACAATGTTATTGCATAGTTACATGGTGATCTGAAGTGCTACAATTGTAAAATCTGAGAAACCAAGGTTTTTATAGGTGTGAAAGTGAACACACTCCATGTGTCCTTAAGGTACAGCTATTATCTGACAAGGTCTTGTTGGATTTTTTTTTTTTTTTCTGTATTCGTTTTAAAACGTTATTTGAGCTGCCAAAACCCCCAGAAAATCCAAGCAACATAACTTCTGAAAGTACCCCAAAAAACCACATCTAAAAATAGTAATGGTGCCCTGCTGTTGCTGCAAATGCTTCTTGCGATTGCCTGTGTGCAGTGTCTGTCACCCTCTTGGCTCCATACCCAGTGTGTTACGGTTAGTGTAAGAATGCTAGACAGTCTGTGTAACTACAGATATACACTACTTCAGCCTGCTTGATTTCTGATAATGTAAGGGGAAGTATATAACGTCTCAGGAGTGCTCTTGGACAGTTACCAAGGTTCATGAAAACCCAGATATTGTGATATGTGAGAAAGATGTTCTTTATGTTACTTAAAAAAATGTTTCGTCTTTAAATATTTCTCTATTTTTGCATTTAGAATATATAATCACAAATAAAAGCGGTCCAAAGAAATACGTTTTTCTACTTCTTTTTGTATTTTCTGTTCAAAGATTCACTTTTTAGGTGCAGAAGCACATGGTAAAAATATAACTGGAAATCAATATTACAGTGTAAAAACAAAGGGATTTCATGTTTGACTGCAAATAAAATGGAATGCTGCGGAGCAATCAGAGACCAAGGTCCTAATCAACAGGAACTGATGCATTGAAAATTCTGTAGTTTTCAAAAGCAAGGGTCAACTATTAATATAATAGCCTTTCAATACAAATAAAGGCCTGCATGTCCATATTATTATACAAAGTAATATAATATGCATGTTGAGCAAGAGACTAAAAAATGTACTCTTCACAAAAACTCAAGATACAACTGTACACAGGAGATATTAATATAATATAAACTTTAGACTCACCAGAGTGATTAAATCGATCAAAGAATGTTTAACTAAGGCATGCAAAATAAAAGCCATGGGGATCACAGATTCATCGAACTGGTCTGGGGGATCTTGCTTGAACCAAAGTCATTGTATTTATCTTGCTCTTAATTGTATTATTACTTGTACTGTAACACTTGAAATGTATTTGCTTACGATTGTAAGTCACCCTGGACAAGGGCGTCTGCTAAGAAATAAATAATAATAATAATAATAATAATAATAATAATAATAATAATAATCTAGTAGCTGTAGGATTGTGTAGTTAAATGAACAGGTAATAGAAAACACTATTACACTTCACAAACTTTTCACATAATTAACTAGAATAGCCAGTGTTTTTATATTGTTATTCAAAGAAAAAAATGAAGGTAACATCCTTGAATATTGGTGGATGAGCTTATTTTAGCAATAATATGGTCATTGTGAAAACTCCAAATTCACAAATTAAAATCCAGTACAGGTAAACTGCTTAAAACTGTATAGCCTACTGCAACATGTCAGCTTTGCCTGGCAAGTGAGAACTTGTTTTGGGATCTGTTATTCCTCCCCTTTCTCTCCTAATCGTTTGAGGCGCAGTACTTTCATGCAGGTTGTCTGTCTCTGCTTGGGTTCTTTTCTTCCTAAACATAACACACAGAGTCCATCAATCACTACCACAGCTGTGGGCCTAGTTTTGGTAAAATAAAATGCGCTCATTATTCCAGGTACTGGAACCAGTGCCGCCCACCGGGGGTTAACCAGGAATTTTGTCCCACGCCTGTACATTCTGGGGGGCCCAGACTGTTTTTTTTTTACAGCCGAGATAAAAAAAGTAATGCCGAGGGGAGGGAGCCTGACTTAAAAACTTGTCCTGGAAATTTCTGTGGGTGGCACTGACTGGAACTGCTATTCCACTCGTTCTATACAAATAAATTAAAATATAACTTATTTTTGTTGTTACATTGCTGGCTGCAGGCAATGCTTAAAATTATGTATAAATTAATGTTTAGAGTAGTTAATAAAATAATTAAATATAGTTTGTGTCTCTTGTGCACTTCCATTCATTATAGAAAAGTATTGTTTTCACTTTAATGATATGGTGTATTGTACCATAATAAAGAAAAGCATGCTTTACTTTTACAGGGCACGAAATAACCGACGGCACCGCCACTTGACACAATGCCTCTCAAATTTACAGTAAAAGTTGCCTGTAAGCCCATCTGTCATTGCCATCGGTGTCCGTCAGCTGGCCTGTTCTGTCACAATTCAATTTAATTCTGTCTAATCTCGTCCTGTGAGAAAATGACTGTATTATTGTTGCCATCCTTTTTACTGTGCACCTCCCAGCACTAAGCCACGAGAAAGACGTTCTGTAGCCGTAGCCATTAATTCTAAGGGGGGGCGGGGGGGGGGGGGGCAAGGTGTTTAAAAGTAGTCGGGTAACATGGTTTTGTATTGCATAATAATTCTTCTAAGCCTCATTTACATTAACAACTGAGACTTAAGCTAAAATCCAATGAAATTCAATACTGTAAATGTGCCTCCATTAGGGTTCGTAATTTTATTTGAATATAGATGCTCAGAAATTGTATTCTGCAAAGGAGTAAATTACAATAAAAAAAAACAAAGATTTGCACAGTGGAGCTGAGAGTAGCTCCTACCCAAACAGCAACCCTAGCCTCCATATTGACTCCGATTACCAAATTCAGACTAACGAACGTCAAGAAATACAGAGTAACATTCTTTAATCTAATAAGTTATAAGGTACCTGACTGGTCTGGGTTTCTTTGTGCTCCTGGTTGTTTGAATGTGTGAGTTCTTTAATGTCGCACTGCCTTTCTCTCCCTGTAGCCAGCCAGCTTGTTATCCTATAGCTTTCAAAAACATTATATCATCACCCGAATAGATTCTCTGTACTACTGCGCACCACTAACTGAGACAGTTAAGGTAGGGCTAAGGAAAGGGTTTAAAAATAACTAACAGATTTTTTTTTCTCACTATTTATTATTTAAGATCTGTAAAGTAAATTACTACCAATTAATGAAGATTGGGTCATTTTATATGCATTCTGAGACCAAAAAAAGGTCAAAGGTCAAATTTCAGGGTAATGCATTTTAACAAGACCAATATCTATTTACATATTTGTTCTTAACCATTTTTTTGTCTGAAAAAGATGACTCTACATTGAATTTTGTTTTGTGAACTTTAGCAAGGACATACCTAATTCATTTTTGCATAACAATCTTAGAAAAAACTTTTTTTTTTAAATATATATATCAATTTGTCAGGTAAGTAAGCTGGGCTGAGTTGAGTGGGGGACGGAGGGGGGTGATGCTGGGACGCCAGAATCACCGTCGAGCCCTCTTGAGGTGTCGTGGGCTAGTCGACGAAACACTGAGGATGGAAGGTGCCCACTTGAAAACCCCAGAGATGTACCCTACTTAGCTCAATCCAGACGGTTGTCATGCTGATGCGCTGGGGAGGCCGCACTTTGGTTGATCCCCGGAGCCAGCATCGCAGCCGTTGTGTGTGCTGATGCGCCAGGGAGGCAAAATAAGCTGATCCCTGGAGCCAGCATTACACTTCAGCCATTAACACCAGACAGAAGGATATCTACATCATCATATGGAAGGAAACGTAAATGGATGGAGACACATATGGATCACATTAGTTTACTGTAAAGCTACGTCTTAGTTGGTGCTTATCTTGGCGAGAGCCGAGTTCAAATCAGCATGAAGTTTTAACATCTACTCTCGTGTAATGGAAATCATGTCTGCTTTCTTTAGCCTTCAATGGCATACAGAAAAAGTAATATGGTGATCTTTCAATTTTATAGCTTTAAAACATTTCTTTACATCTATTATTTGAAACAAAACAAAAAAATGCATTCTGGCAAAATATTAAGATATAATGAATTATATGCAGTAAAATGCACTCGTGAGTAAGGGTCAGCACAAGGATTTCCTCTGTATTTTAGAAGTAGTGTTAGCCCATTCAGTCCATCACCGGGGCACTGATGAAAAAAGGGCACTGCTAGTGTTCGATTCGTTTAGAGGCCATCTACACGATTCTGTGCGCCAGAAGCTGAAGGACTGCAACACCGACGTGGCCGTTATCCAAGGGGGCATCACTGGAATTTTGCAGCTGCTGGACGTAGGGATCAACAAGCCGTTTAAGGATCGTGTGAGACAGAAATGGGTGGACCAAGGTGAGTGTTTTTTTTTTCTCCGTTTATGCGATTGCTCTGATTATGATGTTGCAAAAATAAGATGTGTGTTGTGTTTAGAACATAATTAATTGATGTTTATTTCATACAAGTTGTTAAATGGATAGACCAACAACACTATTACAGGTAACTGTCATTTAAATATACAGTAAATGATACAAAACATACTTTTCTAATATCAAAATGTATTGTTAATGTAAACTGCTAAAAAGTTTTTTAAAAGTTTGCATTTGTTTAGTAAGGCTAAACGACTTTTTCAATCAAAAAACGTTGTTACAGACCTTATATATTGTATATTGTGTATATGAACAAATAAAATAACTCTTATAATGTTACAACACTAAAAACAACCACATTGAAAGCGCTTAAGAGAACTTGAATTGTATTAGCTGTTTTGTTGGAGTAATCAAAGACTGGAGTAAACGCTTTGAACAAACAGCACGGTCCTTTGAATCTTTCTAGGATTCTTCTTTTGTGCACAGGTGCACAGCATAGAAGATTGAGAGTTGCTGCTGCGTCATTGTGGCTGATGTACAGCAGCGGTATAAACGTCACAGACAGAAGCATGTTGGAGTTGACAACAAGCCATTACCACAGCATTTCTGACAACCACATTTGGCGCCCATGAGAAAGTTACTAATTTAGGAAGCGTGAGGTAGGCCAATAATCAAATCAGAACAAAGCCTTAAAAGGAAATTAATTTTATAAATCTTTTATATAGGGCCTTTCGCAATAAATCGCCTCAAAGCACTTTTCAGATAAATATAACAAAAAATGTATACTATTGTGACAGGGTAGCTCCTCGGCCCAGGCTGGTTACTGGTTACAGAAACAAATAAACAGGGCATGCGGGCCAAAATAAACAGTTCAAACAAAAGAACAACACACTTGTAGGCTGGGCCGCTGCCTTCTCTACAGTTCAAAACTCAAAGCACAAACTCCTCCAACAAACAAAGGCTGTTGCTTCTGTTTTTATACACATGGCCACTCCCCAATTAGCACTCAATTACCTAATTTGGGAAAGGCCACACCTGTGATTGCTGGCAGGGACCAATTTAACCCCATCCCTGCCAATCTTACATTTTCACACAAACACTTCTATTTACAGCAGCAGGGCTTTCATCCTGCCACAAATACACAAAAAAATTCAGAGAAATAGTAGATAAGGTGATAAAATACATTTTAAATGACATACATTAAAATAATTAAAAAAAAAATGTAAATGTCTTTAAAAAGCAGTAACAAAATATACAGGTGTTGTTAATCGTACTTTAAAAGCAGCGTGAGACGATGCCTCCCTTACAAATTGTGGCACATCACTCCACAACTTAGGGGCTCTAAAGCTGAATGCTGTGCCACCTGCCTTCTTTGTATCCATAGAATACTGAACAAACTTATAATAGAGCAACTAGGGACATATAGAGTCAGCAAATCTTTTAGATATAGAGGAGCAATACCTTAAAATCAGTCCTGAACCATACAAGAAGCCAATGTAAGGGAGCTAACAGCACTTTCAGTCGGAAGTATGCAATCACTCAACTATGTATGCAATGGAACCAGACTAGCACTCTTATAAGTGGCGTGCTGGCCACGAAGAAGGCATATTACTGCACTACCAAATGTATCCATACAAAGGTTAGGCTCATTTCAAAGCAAGTAAGATACTATGAACATTTTAAACAAAACAGTTTTTTGTTTAAGCCAAAAGAGACAGAATGCTTGAGCAAGCGGCATGACTGCATGTTGTTTCAAATAAAATTAAAACAAGCGCCCAGGTTTTCCTGGATGCTTAAATCTGTTTCTGCTACAGTTATGCTTATAATGCTATGTTAAATATGCATAGTACCATGTATAGTACCATTTTAAAGACTGTTAAATCATTACAATACTGTGCTAAGTGATTGTATTTTTCCCCAGATTAAGATGGTAGATAGCAGGTGTGAATCTGTCCTGTGGTAGCTGGTTAGATCTAAATTCACCAGCTATAAAGGGACGACAAACATGTCAGTGACTGTTCACTATGCACATGTTTGGGTTCTCGATGCACCATGCCATATTAAATTAGGAAAATGTTTACTGATTTTAGACTTCCTAAAAGTAAGGCATGCAAACAGTTTTTATTTTATTATGGTACGGACAATAAATGTTTGCTGTAAAGAATGGAAATGCATAAGAGGTAACATTTATGTCCTTATTTCATGAACTACAACTGTTAGTTTGACATACAGAGCCTCATGCTGTATACCACCATCTTTACTCTTTGTAGAGTATATTCAGACCAGGTTTCATCCCAATTCAATAAGCAGTTCTTTAATTATTTGTACAAGTGTAAGTGTGGCATATACATATATAGTGTAAGACATATACATGCATCCCCAGCAGGGGCCAATAAGTGTCTCAGTATAACGGTACAGTTTAGTTTATGGCAGTTCCTGTGCAGGTTTACAAAAGTGTAGGCTGCATATCCCTGAACCATGCAGATTTAGTGGAGGTGTCACATTTTTGGTTAATCTCAAGAAATGCTTATGCTATTCTGATGAAAAGTGGTAAGGACCTTCTTTAGTTACTGAGAGTATCAGTTGCTATGTAATATCACAGTGGTGATTTCTGACAGTCATAATGAAGCTTTCAAGATTATATGAACTGATTCATATCAATTCAGAATGGTAAATGTTTTTTACTTTTTTCTTTTTATTTGTCCAGCATCTCCTCTACTAGGAACCAACCCAGCCTTTTCAGAGCCAACCCAGTACTGTCCCTTTTCTCAAGTGCCTTTTTCTTACAGTATTTCAACCTCTTGTTTGTAGTCTAGGGACGAACAAGGGTGTTTTTTCTGGTCATCTAGTGTCTATAAACTGTGTTTCCCGACACAGTACTTGTGTATGATATTATTAGTTAGAAATTACACACTTGAGATGCCTGCTGTGGCTTCATTAAGGTTCAATCTGCTTTCTGTCTTCTGGACTCAAATGACTATGCTACATGAACCCATTAAAAGAGAATGTTATTTTATTTTGTATGCCCAATTATTATTTAAGTCCTGTTTTTCCCTCACTGCTGCAACCCCCACAGCAGCTCAGGTGAACTGAAGCTCAGTGAGCATCCTGATCACAGCCAAGCCAATTGCCTCTTTACACCCAGGTGCTTTACCGGTCTGCAAAAGGAGGTCCATGATGGCCCTTATCCTACTCACACAAACTAAATAGACTGGCCTAAATCTGTTGCAGACAGCAAAAGCACAGCAGGATTAAAGTAATCTGCATTTACACTTATCAAGATCAATCAGTATAAAATGGCAAATTGGAGACACAATGACAAGTGTATTGGAGACACATCTAATACCACTTCACTTCAGCAATGTAGGAGTCTTTTAAAAGCTGATCGCCGTGGTTGTTTTTTTGGGTTTTTTTTTGGAACAGGTATGCTAAACAGCAATGGAGGAGGATAGCAAACACATATTATAATATATTACACGGGTAACAGGCTGAAACAGCAATAGAAAATGGTACACTGAGCACATACTGTACCATCAACCTATTTTAAATGCTGTAACAGACTAGAAACTTTCCATAAAGTACGTCAGGGGTGCAATTTGCTAACCATACGAAACTGTTCGGTCACGTTCGGAACAGCATATTTTGCTATCTATTACTGGGTGTAAAGCTGTATTTAATTCTCTCCCAGAATACCCCTCTCTGCAGAGCACTGGGCCAAGTGTTCATATAAGACCCTTTGTCATTTTGTTACTAAACATTACATCATTGCCTAGACACTGTTTCATAAAAGTGTCTGGGGCCAGAAAAAGGGTCTCTCTCATTGAGTCAGGGGTATGTCTGGTATTGGTTCACCAAGTTCTTTTCTAGTTGTATCTTTAGCTGATTTTTGTATGTGAAGCATCAGTGAGGGCCCTTTTCTAACAACTACGCATGTTTGTAAAATGTTGTAAATACAAAATTACAGCTGTGCGTATCATTAAAAAAATAAAATAAATTAATCCACTTTATGTTTCTAATCCCAGATTGTAATACACCAATAACTTGCTTTAAAGAATGTCCTTAGTTTTATCATGAAAGGACATCAAAATACAATGTGTCCTGCACACCATGCGTATGTAAAGATAGAAGTACAGGCATCTCCTTAAACACACAAATTCTATTGTGAGGCCCTTTAAACATTAAGTGACCTACTTTAAAAAAATCTTGTCTTACAACTTGTGTTAACAAATTCCCGAGACCCCATTCCCAATCTGGAAGCCTTGTGGCTTTCATCCCGGCACTATAGCTGGGAAACATTACTGATTAAAATTTGGCTTGAGGGGCCTTGGGATTATCCTCTTAACGCCGACGAGGTCCACTCAATTGAGCTAAACGGTAGGGGACTTTCATTTTTACAGACAACAAAAAATGAATAATATGAACATAACATATTCATTGCAAGCCCCTTCTTCGTTATAACTTTAAAGTGGGTACAGGCCTTTTAGCACGACACCGCTGTACTATAAATTCACCCCTTTGCAGCACATACTATCATCCCACATCCTGACACCACAGCACTGCAGATTATATGGACTGCGCCTGAGTCATGTTGAAAATAAACCTGGAATCAACAGAATTCTGACTTGTTGTTTCAAGTGACTGTAGCTATCAAAATATTACATAAGCCTTACTTGCATTTCCATTTGCATTACAGGTCTCAAATGTGTGCTTCCTTGATCATTTGTTCTGGAGGGTGAAATTGCCCCCACCACTTCAACATCTTATTTTCTATCGTTAACTAACTAGCCACTTCTCCAAATGACTGACATGATTTCAGCTTTAAACATGCTCTGATCCAGAAGACACTGCTGAGGTGGAAAGACCTAGTAAGTGCCCGCATAGCACCTTTCTTTAACCTAATGTCATACAAGAACTCATATTTTAAAATGAAAAGACAGGCTTCTTATAACATGTATTTCTTTCAAAACTGCAACACCTACAGTATGTGGGTAATGGAAGTGCAGGCCAGGTCAGATTTATGGAATTATTTTGGTAGCAGTGAGAGGAATGATATCTAGGACACTGACTGATACTGACCTGGCATCATCGGCTCAGACATTTCAATAGGGTTTGGGTGGGATGCTTAATCCTAAAAGCAGATCACCCTTTTTAAGACAACGATTTGTGGACATAAAAGTGGCTTGCCCATAAGTTAACTGTAAATAGTACTTTACAGATGTCAAAATATTTATGTATATTCATTGGGCCTAAGCCAAAGCTTATCAGCGAGCTTTAAGTGGTTTATATTGCTAGGGACATCCCCTATTCATCTTTGCAGAGCCCCAACTCACAAAGTCCTTTAAAATACGAAAGAAACAGTAATTTCTGGCAACAACAAAGTGATAAACATGCCAAATTTGGTAATGGCACAGAACGAGCACAGGAGGCGCTGTTGAGTTCCATACGTGTATTACATAGTTAATTAACTTTGAAATATAAAATGTAAACAGCAAAAAAGACAGAAAAGTGCAAATGTCTGATACGGCAGTTACACAAGTTCAGCAGAGTGTGTGCTCATAATACTAAGAAAACTATAATGCAAACTCTCCACTGTGACCCATAGGAGGCGCTGTGCATCCACAGTGAATTTTGTGACAATATGGCGCTCATCATGTGGCAACTATACCTACCAAATGTCATTGCTATGACTGATACCTTTTCTACACCCTCACTGCTTTTTACAACGCTCTCAATTAATTTCAATTCATGTAGCGATGACACAAAGCAGGTGCTCTACGGCGTGCCAGAAAATCGTATGGTCATAAAAATCTACCATCTTGAAACTAATTCAAAGCAGTGTATATCTGCAGCTGCCTTTCTGTGAGGACTCCAACTGCTGTACCAGTGGCCAAATCTATCAGTAACCAACCCCTGCTCTCCCTATGACTGCGTTCATCAGATCTCTTTTTGCATAAGTACAAGAGTGAGCTTTTGGCATTTCTTCAATAATATATTTAAAAAAAACACTGAAAAATCAATAGGAAATGTTTTCTGCTAAAATATCAAGCAACATATGTCTGTTGTTATGTCAACTTGACATGGCTTTGAAATACACTTCTGAACGAACCACACTCAGGATGAAATAAACAACCCCTGGAAATGTGTGAATGGGACCATTTCAAGCCCCCTGTACTATATAAAGCACACTGCTGCAGCCCCTGCTTCCAGGGCAGCAGATACTACAAGCTAGCAGGCCACCCTCATGCAATAGCCCATAGAGATCACTTTTAAGAATTGCACTTCTATTTACTGAATGCCTTGCAGGCTATGAATGCAATTACTGTAAGTGCTTCCTTGCTCGCTCACTGGCTATGAATTAGAATAAGCCTGGGAAATGAACAGGACAGATATTCACAGAAGTGAGGTCTGGAAATGATAAGAGGAACAAATAACCAACAATTACATGGGGCAGTATACAGATCCCTGTGAAAATGTCAGTGTGGTATCCTTATCAAAAGTCTTTAATGTTATATTACTGTAATGTAGCTACGCGCATTCTTTCTTAAGTTAAACGTTGCAGTTTCTTACTTGTCCTCAATCCCTTTCAGGGTTGTAGTGCAGTTTTAGGAAAATTAATCAGAATATTGTATGTGTCTACTTGAAAAGTGTTTTATGGAAACTTTATATACATGACTTCTGAAATTTGAATTGTTCCCAGTATAGTTACCTATCTTTAATTCTGAAAAAAATGTCTTATTTCCAAAATTGATTTATGCATTGAACAAACAAACACATAAACGTGCTAATTAAATAATTATCAATTGAATAATAAGCCTAGTTACTTACAAGGCAGACTTCAAGGGTTCGGTATTAGAAATGGCCAACAAGGACTGCAGAGGGAAGGCTAGGCTCATAAATGTGCTGGTTTTGTGGTTATTTCCAGAAATATTTTCTGAACTGATTTCCGTCATATATACTGTATAGGAGGTTCATAGGTCCTTTCTCATTACCGAATTAAGTAGTTTTTTTCCTCTGCAAACTTTTTTTTTTGCCTGAGTGAACAGTCTTCAAGCCAAGAGGATTGTGTATTTTTGTTTACTACATTTCTCACCATAGTTCAGCCTTTTGGGTACTGCTTTGAAACCAGACATGGTTGGCTTACCAGTTTGTTTACATTAACCATGGTAGCTTTCGCTGCAGACACCCAACCTTCCTTACTCCTTGAAGCTTATTGGCCACTCAAGCACTAACCTGCAACCACCTTGGTACCAGCACTTACCATACAGAAAATTTGTTACAGCCAAGGAAGTGAAAAATAAATGTGTTAGACAGGAAACTGTAACACTAATTTGGATTTAGGAGGCAAAGCCTTAAATACCAATACATAATATACGCTTTAAAGGACAGTGCCTATTCAAATGAGGATACAAGAAAAGGGAATTACTTAAGAGTAATTTAGTTATCTAGTCACCCTGCAAAAAAAAATTAATCTGCCTTGGACACAAACTGAAGAGACTAGACCTTCACCACCTACAAAAAAAATGTGCAAACGCAACAGTAATACCAAAAAGCCCTTTTCGCGTCGCTCGTCTGGAAAACCCAAAAGTTACAATCTGAATACGCTTTGTAAAACGGAAAAACAGTACAACTCAAGTTCTTCACGAGTTTGAGGATATTATTGTGCGTTTCAAAATGCAGTATTTAATAACGTTCTAAAATAACTAAAAAACACAGATTAAATTATATGTCGTGGCTTTTATTAAACGCAAAGCGGTGCAAGATGAAGAAAAGTCAAAAAAAGCTTGTTCTAATATGACAAGAACCCGTGTATCGGATTACAATAACACACTTCAACTTGAAGCCCGCACCCCCGCCTCTCGCCCTCAGTAAGCATCGCGTGAGAGCAGCTCCAGCTCTCAACTTGATTAATGCAAGCGTAGTATTTCCATGCCAAACCAAAACTACACTATCTGCTTCTTAAGGTGAACCTACTAGAAATTAAAAGACGTCAGCATGCTTTTACCCCATAGGTCCTTACAATATTCCTCGACGACTAGAAACATTTGGCATTACATTTTTTTTTTTAAAAAATACCAACCAGTTTTTAGCAAAGTTTTAAAAACAAAGTTAGAGACCTAGTTAGTTAGGTTGTTTCGTCCTGTCAGCACCATTCAAATGGTGGTATTGTTCATTACAAGAAATAAAAGCAATTTGTTGGCAGAATGAAAATTGAAATCAATACCGAAGCACGAAAAGCATTTAAAAGTAACTATTATGTCGAAATACCATTTCACTGTGACCGATTATTTATAACTACAGGTAAAAGCACATGTGCCAGTTACACTTACAGTAACGTAACACGTTGGTAAAGATGTATTAGTTTTTAGTTGTTGGGTCTGCTTAGATCACAGACAATACGGCACTGACTTTTCATAGACGAATTGAGAGTCAAAGTAACACCTTCGTCTTTTACAAGATACATTTTAACTATACTGTTAAGGTTTTGAAAGTTTTTGAGTAAGATGTATATTTACCAAATAGTTATGGTTCTAGATATTGTATTGTTAATACCACATTTAATAAATTAGCGCTACTTTATGTATTTTTTAAATCGACATTAGAAAAAAAAAAAAAAAGTATAGGTCCTACTACGCAGCCAAACTGTATGGAATTCATTTCCTACTCAAATAATTGAAAATGACCTTACAAAAACGCATTCCATAATCGTGTCAACATAGTTCATGTTTTGTTTTTTTTTAATTTTATTTTTTTATTCATTAAACATCGTGCTGCCCTTTATTAAAACATCGGTTGTGAATATATATATATATATATATATATATATATATATATATATATATATATATATATATATATATATATATATTAAAGCATAATTATTAAAAAGTACAATTTATAAAAAATCGCCTAAAGGTGTTTTTTTTATATATATGTTGGTGGTTTCTGCTAGTGATTGCTTAAGCAATACAGAAAGCATGCGTTTATGTAAGCAAATCATATATACCCAACACACCTTAAACCATTGTTAACGTATTATTATATAGATATCTTACATTTTCTGTATCGGCTTCTTTCGTTTTTTGACAGCGTAGATCCCTCCGGTGGCCAACATACTCTTCTTACAAGTTAGTGTAACTAGTGAAGTTTCTTTTCACTGCATGCAATTTTTCAAAGAAATGCGATCAAACACCGAGATAAGTAAAATCCCCAAAGAGAATGTATGTAGTCGACATTCAACCACCTCAGCGCGGAACTGGCAAATGCGAAATCAAAAACAAATGAAGAACGATCCGAGACACCCACAAACCCAAATAACCCTTGAAAAAGATTCCAAAAAAGTGTCCTGTTTAACAGCGAATAGTAATGGCGTGATCAGAACAAATTTCCCTTCTTCTTTTCAATTTTTTAAAGCTGTCACTCTATACTGCCCCCAAACAAAGTTTCCTTGTGTTCTTTGGTGTTGTTTTCACTTTGCTCAGACCAATCCGGAGTACTGTAACAGTACCGAGCTCGAAGCAGGTACAGTATTGGTGCGCCTATTCTGCGCCTCCCATTCAGGAAATAGTACATTGTATATAACAGTGCTTTTTAACGTGGAGCGGAAGCAAGAGGGAGTGCAGTTAAACGATCACGCATCTCCCTCCTCCGGTCGCATAGATGAACTGGACTTCTTATACAAACTGGTAGCATGAACACACACAGGCATATGGTATTCATGATAGACTAAGGCTGAGATAAAAAAAAAAAGTAAAAACTGCACAGGTAGACCAGACCGAACCCCTTCCCCCCTAATAAGGAGCCTAAATATACATTTCTCGAATTCCAGTGGCTATGTAGGCCACGTTTAAATGCATACTGTCCAGCTCTGTTCATCAGCCTAATAAAGTATGTTATGTGCATATTAATTAATTGTTAAAAAAAAAAAAAAAGGATAGCAATAATGCAAATATAATACATTTCATAGCATCGTAATTTTGCTTCATTCAGGAGTGCAGTGGGTTCAAATGGAAAGTGCGGCTGGATTCACTTTTCTTAAGGGTTATTTGAAGTGGGGTCCCTTACTCTTTGAAGCCACAGCAAACCCATTGACTGACCAGGAGGTCTGAAAATAGACATACGACCAACCTTCCCACTGTCAAGCAAATCACCTCTGTTAACTTTCCGAACCATTCCCATTTGCTACTATACTCATGCGAAATGTAAAAAAACAAACAAAAAAAAAAAACATCATTAGGGGTTTTTAGCAGTGCAGGGGAAAACAATTGTAAAGCAATGAGGGGCTCGTTGGAAAAAAAACTTTGAAACAAGAAAAAACGCCGCCTTAGTCAAGTGAAATTCCTCATAACTCATATGACACTCACGATTTTTAGGGCTGCTCTGTGCCGCTAATCTCATCAACAATAGACACAGAGTCATCAGACGTGACTTGTATAATTCTGGATGAACGCATTTTTAACCTATCATATTTCAGAACAGTCATATTAATAGCAAGAACTGGCCCTGAGGTTTTATATGATGTCATGTGCCAGTTGAGAATGTGAACCCAGTTCACCCTGCTAGGGTCTCTGAAAAGGCAACAAAGCCCAGTTAATCCAGATTTGGATGTACAGTACAGTAGCTGCTGATGCTTCTATTCCCTTCCTGTGTTACAGGCAATAGGATTAAAAAAAGTTTTCACATTTAAACTTTTATAATTAGTTTATAGTTGTTACCGTGTATCCCGATCACATATCCTGTATATAATAAATCTATGGTCTAATCTTTACATTTTCTGTTTTAACCTGTTGCATATTTTCCTATGTTTATGATTTGATACATTTTAAAAATAATAAAAACAACCTATGATTTGGTCTTTTTTCATACTGTAAAAAGTCACTGTTCATAATTGCACAAAATGTCAGTATCAGAAGTGCACTTTACTTGGGTACCTCCATTTATATCTATACATTGTTTTTCTTTTATATTGTTTTCTGTGTAATTTGTGGGATTATGAGTTGTTTTTGCACAGATGCTGTACATATATGGACATTAAAGCTGTGTTCAGTCTAGGCTGAAAAAACAAGTTGAGACTGATCAGACTGTCCAGACTCACCCTCAAATCAGACTGACTGGTTAAACAGACTGATCTCTGTCCAGACTCACCCTCAGATCAGACTGACTGGTTAAACAGACTGATCTCTGTCCAGACTCACCCTCAGATCAGACTGACTGGTTAAAACAGACTGATCTCTGTCCAGACTCACCCTCAGATCAGACTGATTGGTTAAACAGACTGATCTCTGTCCAGACTCACCCTCAGATCAGACTGACTGGTTAAACAGACTGATCTCTGTCCAAACTCACCTTCAGATCAGACTGATTGGTTAAACAGACTGATCTCTGTCCAGACTCACCCTCAGATCAGACTGACTGGTTAAACAGACTGATCTCTGTCCAGACTCACCCTCAGATCAGACTGAGACTGGTTGAACAGACTGATCTCTGTCCAGAGATTGGTCTGAGACTGGTTAAACTCAGGCCTGCTGGGGAGTGGGTCTCAGATCTTCACAAGAAGAAATACAGAACTAAATAACTATCATACTATACTGTAATAGAGGTATCTGTTCGTGCAGTTGATGCACATTTTCATGGTGGTTTATTAAGGACAGGGATTTTTTTAATATCAATTTCATATCTCTATAAATTATAGAAGCATTTTGATATATTGAGAGCCGAATACAATTTTGCAAACTACTACCGTAATTCTTGTCAGGGAAGATCTACAAACATCCGAAAACTGTCACCATAAAGCATTTCTCATTTAAGGTTTTTCAGATTGATTAAATAAAAAGAGTCTCGTCAGAACAGTTGAGAAGAGAGAAGAGAGACACAGATTTCCTTTTCCTGCATATTCTAAACAGGGAAACCCCATCAAAGTGTACTTTATTTCTTTTAATGCAATACATGTGTGATTTTTTTCCCTTACTAAAATTCAGGAGATTCAGACCGATTCTTGTTTTTTTTCTTTTTTTTTAATTAAACAAAACACCTAACAATTTAGTGTTGGGATAAATATTCAAATACCCAAACAAACACCGCAGTAAATATATTCAGTAAAACTGGCCATGTTTATGTTCTGTATCTTAAATTATAAATGAATGCATCATTATGCAAAGGAATTCAATGGAGAGATGACATCTGAAATGAATTATGCATTCTACTGTTTATAAGGTCATTTGATAGGGTACTGGGTTCATTTTACTCCCAACTGATTTTTTTTTTTTTTACTGTAATATGGTACAAATTATACATTTCTCCAGCTAATTGAAAATGAATGAAGCTTTGAATATTTGTTTGAATTTTGAAAGACTAACATGAAAAAAATCCATGTTGATCCCAGAACTATATACAATGTTATATACAGTATATTCCATACCATAAATAACATGAACACATCCTTAATGAGTCATTCTTGCACAAACAGTGTTTGTTTCCTTAATGAAGTAGTTATGCAACATTTGTAAGCTAATTGTTTGCTACTGGCGTGAGAGGTACTTTAACTGCAGCTTTTTATTTTTAATTACTCAATTTACTTTACAGCATGGCTTTTTAAATTGTGAAATACATGTTTTGTCTCTTTGTTTATAATGTACACTATTTAGCAGGAAGTGCAGAGGCAAATAAATAAATAATAATACATCTGGGGTATTCACCAGTCTTTATTAGAAATAAAATGGCAAGATACAAATTAGTTGCTTGTAGGAGCAGTTGAGCTCAGTAATTAAGTTCAGAAAATGTGCCCTTTGAAATAGTCCACATTAGCCTCATTTGCTTCTTTGATAAAGTTGCTAAAACGGGATACACCACCAGTGACAGTACTGTACCAGGCGATACCTCAGAATAGCAATATATTTAGACTGTCACATAGAGTGCTGCATAACACAAACAGATATTCACTCAGGTTAGAGCAGCCAGTCACTCTGAGTGAGTCAAAAATATCTAGTATTATGGCTTCCAGTAGATTTATGCGATATCATTTTGTAGTTTCTTTGATTACATGAGGTTAAATAAAAGATCAACGTTATGTTCATATAGTTTTTTTTGTTTTAAATTAAGATTCAATCCTAAAACTCTAGGTGATGCAAAACCTTTAGCCATAGCTGTAAATATCCAGACCTGACTGACAAGGCAATCCTCATAAATATAGCAGCAAAACATTTTTTTTTCCTGATAGAAATATGTGTTTTTGACATGCTTTCAGGACAGAATATGTAAAAACAAACCCACTGTAAGGCTCCAAATTAAATACCTTATTTTCAATGTGGACAACAGCTGCTGCTGCTCATTATATAGTTTATATGCAGTATACATTCCAAATGACTACACTGGACTAGCTTAATGAGGTCTATGGGCTCTGAATGATACCCACAAAATAAACTACAGTATTCAGGCGGATTAACAAGGGACATGTTATCTAGCTCTGCCTCGTTGTAATTTTCCATTTTGTTTTAATATTATTATTATTATTTATTTCTTAGCCGACGTCCTTATCCAAGGCGACTTAAAATTATTACAAGATATCACATTATTTTTACATACAATTACCCATTTATACAGTTGGGTTTTTATTGGAGCAATCTAGGTAAAGTACCTTGCTCAAGGGTACAGCAGCAGTGTCCCCACCTGGGATTGAACCCACGACCCTCTGGTCAAGAGTCCAGAGCCCTAACCACTACTCCACACTGCTGCCCTAGGGGTGTGCAGATACTAGGGGTGTGCAGATACTCATATTTTCCAAGTAAGTCCCTTTAATGAGTTTTAAGTTGTTAGGTATTGATGAAACTGAATACAATGTGTTAATTACTCAACACAAATCAAAGCCAACCCTCAGTTGCCCTTGTTTACACAACCAATAACAATGAGTGTAACCTGTCATAATCAAACTAACTAAAACTACTTATATTTCATTTGAGAATATTTTACCCTTCTTATATCTTTTTGATATAAAATCATTCTGATTTTGCTTTGCTTGTTTCCTTAGAAATGCATCAGCTCTGCAGTAAATTGTGGGATTGTAGTTTAACCTCTGATTAAATCTCCCAGTATACACTAGATAATTCGGTACAGCAGTAAAAATTATGTGCGTTAAAACATGTTTCAGCTGTGGTACCGTATACTAAGCATGGTCTAGCAATGGTAAATGGGAGATGACTGTGTTAATGGTTCATGAATTAACCATCGAAAAGCATTGTGTAAAGGAGTGACGACTCTATTTAATCAGCATTACCATATGCTGTAACTGTATGGTATTCAGCTTCAACCCAAACGATGCAGTAGTTTTCCTAGTTTCTAAATAGCACATTTGGAATTGTCTTCTCACTGCACATTTGTCAAATAAATACATAAATAAATACATTAATAAACAACATTGGCCAGCAACATCAGGGTTCTCATAGTCCCAAGAACAGGAAAAGTGAAAAACAGGAAATGAAGGCAAGTCAGACTCCCTGCAGGGGGCAGCGTGGGGTCAGATAGCGGTATCCCAGTGGCAACAACAGGGCTACAGGACAAATAAACTCAAAGCAAACTGACAGAATGAATTCTAAAGGAAGATAAACACACAAAGGTTTCCATTCATGGTGCAGGGACTATATTCTTCCTCAGACCTCTAAGGTTCAGCTATTACATCCATATTGGTTTGAATAACTCAAATCTACAGGGATCCACAAACCCATCTCTATTTCATTATCCACTCACTCCCCAGTTAACAAATGTCATCTGAAAACCTATTTTAATAAAAGCATTTATAATGTGGTTTTGACAATGCCTTATTGAAATGTACAAAGTAAACTAACCATTAACAAGAAATATGTATTTAATTGTCTAATAGAAACGTATTTATTGTATTTTCCACCAAACTCTGCAATAACGCTAAATAATATTGCCACGTTTCCAATTCTTCTGGCAAAATAAGATGCAATGGAATGCTCAGCTATCTGGCGTTTGGATTTATTGAGAGTTGCTTCATGACTCATAATAAACACTAACAGCCCCATATCAGTTTTAAACCTGGTACCTCCACGCTATTACAGGACATATTCGTCCTGTAATACACCACCGATACACCACTGCTGTTGTTTAAACACGTAAAAAGCACTACCCTGACCACAAACATCCTTGTGGCATGCCCCTGAGCTGACACTTCGATGGGGTTTTAATGATCAGATCTGAAATGTCCCTGAAGGCGAGTGTCACAGTCAGGTGTTACATTGCTTTTGTAAACCAGTCAACTCCGACCCACTCCCCCTGAAACCAGAAGCACGGCTTGTTTGTATCAGTTCCTCGCCTGTTTCCCCAATCCTGCTTGCTTGCCTCTTGTGTTACATTGCTGCCAAAATCTTTTTAGACGGCTTCAAGATAGTTGTACTGGTATTTAACTCAACTTATTTGGACAGTACTACTTATGCTTGATATACTTTACAACACTATACATTTGATTTGATCTAGGTTGTTTAAAGAGTAAGAATCTTCACATTGTATTTTCTTAGGGCTTTTTTTCTCCATTTTTGGTTCTAATTGCAATATCTATTGTGTTTGTATAACTATTCTTTTTTGCTTATTTGTTAGGGTGCTTTCACTTGAGTTCAGAAGCTTTATGTCAGCTACATTTGCCTGCCATAGATATAACCCAGGCTAGATTAGCACAAGTCTATAGAAGAAAGAGACAGCGCCATCTAGTGGTCTGCCACTTTGGATCAAGTTTCCTTTTGATTTGATTTGCTAGATGGTGCTGGTGCTTAATAATTTAAAGACACTTTGGCAGATCTAGCTTACATTACATATCTCTATGACAGGCAACTTAAACTGAAGAGCACCTTAATACAGACTTATCAAAACATAAAGAAAACAACACAATATTTGCGAGTAATTGCAAAAATCACAAATAAGAATGATTGCAAACATCATAAAAATAAGGGGACAGCAATTGTCCTAACCCTTATCTTTTCATGATGTTTGTAAGTTACTCAACCTTTCCTGACACTTTTGTTGTGTTACTTAACTGAATTAACATCAATCGAATAATCTGTCTAGCTAAATAAAAATATACTTTCAGGGGTGTATTAGCAATGGCAAAACAAATGTAGCATAAACATTCATGATAGAAGTAAGTCGTGGGTACAGTAGTCATAAGGGAAGGTTATAGCCAGATTTGTGTTGCACATTGGTATACTGCACCACAACCAAACCATGTTCAATGTTCAGCTCACACACATTTCCATTGTCTGACCATAGAGTTTCAGAACACAGTACATCATAACCAGCTATTATTACATCATGAGGGAGCAGGAAGCTATCACAGGCAACAATGGAAATGGAAAGAAATGGAATGTAACTCCTTGGTTATTATTCCTTTAGCTTCGCCATTATTACTGGAGATTACTGTACTGTAGTGTGTCAGAGTTAAGGCTTTGTCATTTTAATAGAAAGGCTCTATTCTTTCTGGGGAAGTCCCTACAGGTTTTGCAGTAAACCACACTCCTGCTGAAAGCTCATTTCACCTTCTTCCACTGTGCATTATCATTGAGGTCACAGGAAACTGTGGGGATCTGTTTCTCAGCTCATTGACAGTGACTCAGCTATAAGGATTGCAGCAGTGTCACTCAAAGGGGGTGTGTGGAGTCTGACAACTCCCGTGAACGTTTGAGAGTAAAGTGTAACTATCGTTATCTGGCAAATGTGTGGTACACATTTGTGTTGTAGTGCCTGCAATGGGAGGCCAGAAATATACTACAATGACACAACTTTAACAGTCGTAGTAGGCCTGCACTGTTGATAAACATTTCACAGTACCACCGTTGTGCCAAATTTTGCACCTTGCCTAATTTTGGATTCTTTTGAGATATGCACATTTGTGTTTGTTCCATCATCATGTGTTGCTAGCGAGGCTGCTTTTAGTATTGCAGGTGTACCGTCGCAATAGGTCCATTGTGACGTGATGAGTGGACATTTTACATTTCTAAGAGCCCCAGAAGACATGCTCTCCAGAGGACACCAATTTCCACAGCTATAATAAACAGTATATCCAGCCGTGGATATAGGTTTCTTTTATGCCAGGGTGCACCATTAAAATTTAAGGGAGTCCATGCCATTTGATATGGGAGATACTGAAACTGAACACATGAAAAAGACCTAGGAGTTTATGTTGACACAGGAATGTCTTCATCTAGACAATGTTGGGAAGCTATAAAAAAAGGCCAACAAGATGCTCAGATATATAGTGATAAGTGTTGAGTTTAAATCAAGGGAAGTAATGTTAAAACTTTACAATGCATTAGTAAGACCTCATCTAGAATATTGTGTTCAGTTCTGGTCACCTCGCTACTAAAAGGATATTGCTGCTCTAGAAAGAGTGCAAAGAGTGACCAGAATTATTCCGGGTTTAAAAGGCATGTCATATGCAGACAGGCTTAAAGAATTGAATCTATTCAGTCTTGACCAAATAAGACTACGCAGCGATCTGATTCAAGCATTCAAAATTCTAAAAGGTATTGACAATGTCGACCCAAGGGACTTTTTTCGACCTGAAAAAAGAAACAAGGACCAGGGGTCACAAATGGAGATTAGATAAAGGGGCATTCAGAACAGAAAATAGGAGGCACAGAGAATTGTGAGGGTCTGGAACCAACTCCCCTGTAATGTCATTGAAGCTGACAGTGGATCAATAAGCTACTAACAACCAAACGAGCAAGATGGGCCGAATGGCCTCCTCTCTTTTGTAAACTTTCTTATGTTATTATGTTCTTATGTAATGTAAACCCACAGCAATTTCTGGCAATTATAGACGTAAAAATGTGCCACCTTGTGAGAAATTGTCACCCTTGTTTATGCTATGGGGAAAAGGAAGTAGTAAATTCTAGCAAGTTTTATTGTTGTGTCAGAAAATGCCAAACGTATATATTATAAACAGCAGCAATCTTCTCTTCCACTCTGAAGACAAATAATAAGAAACTTGTCACACAAAATAAAGTATCTTTTACTATCTTTTAAATGGGTGTTTTACAGAAATGTAAAGCAGAAACTACAGCATCACATAGTTTTCTTACCGATCAGGAATATTCATTACCTGTGTTTAAAATAGTCAGCTACTGCTATGCCTTCACTAGTACACTGGTACTTATTTTTTCATTTAAGTCAGTATAATAATTGTGTGTAAAGCTACCAAACATCTCGGATTGGCCAGGACATTCCAAGTTTCAGAAATGCTGTCCCGGTGTTGCGAAGCATTCGAGAAAGTATGGAAATCAGTGCTTTTTGCAGTCTATACACGGGCTCTGTCCCCTGGCTGGATGTACTGTTTATTATAACTGTGGAAACTGGTGTCCAGAGAGTGTGTCTTCTGGGGCTCTTACAAATCTAAAATTCACTCTGTCCACTCCTCATGTCTCAATTTACATTATAAACACGGCATAGCCTATAATGTGACTCTTTTGTTAAGAAACCAAGGGGTCACCAATTTGCACAGCTATAATAAACAGTATATCAAGCCGTGGAAACTGAATCGACCGTTTTAGACATGGAAGAAATTGTGAATTAATCACTTTCCATCGATGCCAATCAATTAGGAGCAGCATGTGTAAATGACACAGAGGTTCATCAGTTAATAGAGGGTATTATACTGTATCTTACAGGATTGGATGTGACAGATTCTGCTGTATTTGAATGATCAAATTGCAGCTGAATAAAACTACCTGTTGCAGGAAATTACCCAGAATAATAATGTAACCCCTTCCTGCAGCTTGGTTGTTTTTTGCTATTTTTTATCATTACAATTGGAATATTCCTCTCTGAACATTGACCTTTGTGATTCCTCCAAAACAGGGCAAGCAGCTTCAAGCGTTTCACCGGTCAGACCTTTCTTGTAAAAAAGAACGTCAGTGAGAACTGCCTGTTAACTATGGATTTACAGAGTGACGATGGATGAGGGAAAAAGGATCCATTCTAGTGAATTAATCTAAAAAGAAGTGATTATCAAAATAGCCAAACACGTTACTGAACAGTTGAACCACTCTAGGTGTTTTTTTTTATTTTTTAATTTGAATTATTTTATGAATTCTAATCAACCGTTTTGAATTTCTGATACATGGAAAGGCCTGTGATTGATAAATCTTTAAATGAAGAAGATTGTTCTGCTATCCCACCTGGTATTAGCTCTTATTAGTCAGAATATATAAATATATTAATAATTAAGTGTCCATCATTATATATAAATATATATATATAATGTGAAAGATTGGTAGTGTGGCGTTACTGGACACCGGTATTTTCTTCCCCAAAGACTGGAGCAAACTCTTTATGTATTCAGGTAAGCACTTTTATTTACACAAGGTTGAAATTATCCAAAGGCGTTTATTTACCCTGTACGGGCTACTAACTACCTCACTTCTCCCCTCTCTATGCTACTTTGAGACGACCAGACTATGTCAGGCTTTGCCTGTAGAAAGTCCCGAATCTGCACCACAGGAAAGCTGAGGCTGGGCTCCCTCTGGTGGAGTGAGCCGGGAACACAAGTAAGTCGAGGCTGGGCTCCCTCTGGTGGAGTGAGCCAGAAACACAGGTAAGTTGACGTTGGGCTCCCTCTGGTGGAGTGAGCCAGAAACACAGGTAAGTTGACGTTGGGCTCTCTCTGGTGGAGTTAGCCAGGAACACGGGTAAGTATAGGTTGAACTCCCTCGGTTGATTACCTCCTGGAAACAGAGAGCAACGACACCCTCTGGAGGAGTGAGCCCGGAACACGAACAAGGGAAGTCCAAGATATTTAGAAGCTTTCCTACAACAGCCAGGTCCCAGAATAAACACGGATGAATACTGAATCCCCTTAAGCAGAATGTCATACCACTTGTTCTCCCACTGCAGTGACTGTTTTAAAAGGCCACCTTCAAACAGTAATAAACAATGATCCACTACCTCTTCTTGTGGAAACAAACAGTGTTTTAACCAGTTCCGGTCATAGAACTAACACACTTGGTATAACAGATCACTGCTCCTGTAGCTAGGAACCATACAGTATTTTAACCAGTCCCAGTCGTAGAAGTAACACAGTTGGTAGAACAGTATCATTCACAGTGACTGTGCCACGTAGGTATCCAGACTAGCCCCGCTGGTCACCTACTAGCAACGGCACAGGCAGCAGTAAACACAGTAGTTTAATGAATCGCCACAGCGAAACAAAACCAAAACACACCAAAACAAAAGGCTGCCTCACCAAGAGGAAAAACGTGCTAAACTAAACTTTCACAAAATAACTACGACTGAAATGTAGTGCACTTACTATAGCTTTCCAACGATACAGGTAACTCCAAAGGCTGATGCAGGCAAGACAATTGGGCCGTGTTCCCCACACTCACACAACCCCCGATTGTTCTGCTTCCTTTTAAACTGAATAACCCCGCTTCACTAATTTGCGCTGAGGTTTCTGGGGTGTGTAGTTTTTCCTCAGCGACGCCATTCCTTAAAGGCGTCCCTGCTCTCTCTTCACAATAAATTTAAATACAACCTCGCTGCTTTGTCACAGGACCACGAAAATGTAACCTTATTACTGAAGGTACCTATGCAAAACTGTTCTATTTGTTTTTAATTTAAACTTTACATTGCTCCCAATAAAAAAAAAAAAGTGGCCTTAATTGTGAGGGGGTCTCTTTACAGGAGTCACTGTAGTAGGAAACCACTCATTATTGAAAAAGTGTTTTTTAGCTGCTTGCTATTCTGCTCTATTTGATTAGGGACTGCTGCTTTTAATGGTCTACTGGGGCAAACCTTCATTGATTCAGCTAGCTCAATAAACCCAGGATTGAAGCTACTCTCCTGGAACATGCAGTCTATTATCTGCCAACTGTACAGGCCTCCTGTAAACCTTTTAAAATAACAAAGAAGGGGGCAAGAGTAATACAGAGTAGGCATACAGCTAAGTAACTTAAAGGGGTGGCAGCATTTTACAATGGGGTTCATACCTTCTAAAAAGGGATCTCCCACTCCAGTTCTAACCAGATATGGAGAAACATATTCAGCATTGTTTAAACTGGCATGACACAGAGTCAAACCAGTCTGACACCCAGCCATCCCTAACATAATATTATGAATGAGCGCACTTTTATTCAATTCAGACTGCATTCATATAAAGTAATATGGCTAATACACAGAGCTGGCCCTTGTGCTAACTAGTTATGAGAGGCCTATACCATCAAAAGTGATCAAACAAAACTGATCTCATGCCTGGGAATACCCTAATCCACTCATTTATTTGATATTCCATAACTTCCTAAATGTAGTCACAGCTGTACTTCCTCTAGTAAGCAGGGCCATGCTCTTGACCTCAACCAAAGTACACCCTCTTTAGACAGATGTACTCTCACTTCTCATACACATTAAAGGTCTACCCGCAACTTGGCTCCTTTTCGTAACCCCCTTTTTCTCAATATAGTTGTTTACTACGCAGACAAAGGCCTATATTTGCTCCTATGGGCAAATTGCTGGCAAATTGCTTCACCAAAGTAAATGTATTACATGGGCAATTTGCCCACAGTGGATAATCGGGCCCAAAATCTCTTTTACTATGAAGACGACTTGTCTGCTAAATTCAGTTTCATCAGTAATATTAATCTTTTATATATATATATAAATACATTTGAGAATGACTCAAGTATAACAAGGAAACTGACAATTAGGATGACCAGATCCAACCTGTCAGTATATTTTAAACCCTGTTTCGTGTACCTCATTGCAAAAATAAGAAAGTTAGCATAATTTGTATTTGAGGGACACAGTGCCTTGTACCTTAATCTTTAAGGGTTAAGGTTAAACAACAGAGGCCTGAACCCTCAGAAAGAAGGGAAACATAATTGGACATCGTAAATTGGGGAGAAAAAGCAAGGATAAAATAATTGTGGACAATAAGTAAATAAATATACAAAATATTTTCAGAAGACAAAGACAATTGAGAGTACAAATATTACTGATGGCTCTAATGTTATCTATGCAACTGTGTCACTAACACATGTGTTTTTATTATCACTGAATACAATAAAAAAACATCTATTTTATTTTCAGATAGCATATGATGAGAAGTTTCTCAATATGTAAAGATGTTCGTAATACAATAAGTCTGGCAAACAAAAAAACACTTTTATAAATGACAACAATAATAATGGGACTCTGAAATTACTGTGAGAAGATGTTTTGTTTTAATAGTTGAGTTTCGCTGTAGTGTTCCATGCACGGGATGATGACATTATATACACTAGATAAGAGAAATCCTTTATTTCATATGTTATAATATTCTTTATTATTATTATTATTATTATTATTATTATTATTATTATTATTATTATTATTATTAGTAGCGTTAGTAGTAGTAGTAGTAGTAGTAGTAGTAGTAGTCATAGTAGTAGTAGTCGTCATAGTCATAGTAGTTTATTTTGCAGACACCTTTATCCAAGGTGACTTACAAGGTGACACTGGATTTGTATGTTCTTTAAAATGTTGATGATAAGTTGTGATGAATTTAAGGGCTGTTGGTGATAAAACTTGTGACGAATTTAAGGGCTGTAGATATTTCTTTGGATATGTTATAGCCACAAGAAGAATTTTCCAAAGCCACAAACCACAAAGTACACTTGACTACAGCTCAAATGGTCTGCCTGTTTTCAATAGCCTTGCAGACATTAGACAATCGACTACATTTGTGGACAAGATCCAACACAACACAAAAACTATGTTTTGTGGTGATACAGAAGTATTCCTTTTTTATAATGTTTTTATAAAGTTCTTAGAATGACAGAAAACGTACAACTTTTAGACAAACTTTTATTGTCATGGCAACTTCTTGTACCCCATGGAATTCAAATCAGCCTTTAAATATAAAAATTAGTTTATCACTAATAATCCATAAATTCAATTGAAATTATTTTATTAGTTATACAGTAGATCAAACCTTGCTTGGCTAGTCTTGTTTTCTGTGATGTGCCACATTAGTGAAGAAACATATTTCAGAGCATGTGTATGCTAATGGTGCGTACACACCCCATTCTTTGTTATACATGCAATGACTAATGTTAAAGCCACGCAAAAACCTCACAACACAGTTGCCATTGTAAGCGCCATGTTATCCAAGCTTCTTACCTTTCCTTCTCCCTCAACATGTAGGAACCTGGCTTGGTAACACAGGATGATGTCATATTTAACTTGGCTTGGTAAAACACGATGATGTCATATTTCCTGTATTTAACAGTCCTTGGCAACGTTATTGTTTTCAATTATCTCTGTATATATTGTTGTGCCACTGTGAGTACATTTCATTGTGTAAGCCATTTCATTATATATATATTTAATTTAGAGTGATCAATTATTATTTTTCATTTATTTTCCCCCAATTTGAAATGTCCAGTTATGTTTTTTCTCCTCATCGCAGCGACTCCCCACACAGCACAGATGTTCTGAGGCTGTATGAGCGTCCTCCAATCTCACAAGCCTAAAGCCACAATCGCTTTTAAGCTCAGCAATCCAGAACATAAGTGGGCGGGCTACCGATCCTGGGAGACAGAGATCAGCTTCTTATCCATTCTGAATATGCTCTTTGTCTGGCCAGTAGGGTTCACTGTTGCGCGATGAGTAGAATAAGTCCCTGCCGGTTTCCCATCCCCCACCCCGGGGAGTGTCAGAGCCAATGTGACGCCCCCCTCGGGGTCCCTAGCAAAATTCGGCCTCTTTGCACAGCCTGGACATGAAATAGCGGCGTCCAAGCTGTGTGACTCATCCTGCGCTCCCTGTGGCAGCGCTTTAACTGGGTGAGCCACTCGGGGACCCGTCACCAGCATATTGTGACTTTCTCTGAGCAAGGTAGATTTCTTTAATGAGACCAGTATAAAAACACCACTATGGCCCTGTCACAAAGACGGCCAGAGTGGGTGGCGTCAGACCAGAAACAGGAACACAATAAACAGAGAGATGGGGTTTTGGTGAGGCTGAACGCGTGATCGCGTTCAGCATTTAATAAACAGACAGAAAATAAAAGGTTTGAAACAACAAAACACAGGACACGGCACTTGCGCCAAAATAAACAGACATACAAAACGACTAACCACTAAACAGACGGTGCAGGACAGACGAACAAACACGGTGAGTGAAAACACTTATCTTTACGATTTTACTTTACTTTTACTTTATAATACCCTCCGTCTCCTAACCCGTTCTCCACTCACCGAACACCAACCCCGACTGAGTGAAACTGTGCATCTATATATACTGTTGTGCTGGGATTCAATTACTAATTAATTACTCACTTGAATCCCAGCACGTGAATTCATTACGTGCAACCCCGTGCCACACATTATACACATTTTATCTGCACGTGAAGTGATGTGCCATCCTCGTGCCTAAATATAATTATACACTTTAAACACACGTGAAACACAGACCCGTTTATATCCCGTGTACCAATCTATACACCAACATTAACATACGCACGCAACATACATACACAGAACACACAAATGCACACAGGGGCGGGGCACTTTGCCACATATACCCCCCCTTGTGCGCAGCACACATGGCCTCAACGGCCACCTCCCCCCTTAAAAATCCAGCAGTCCAGGACAAAGTCTCGGGCTGGGAAGGGAGGCTCCAGTGGGCCCATGGCTGGCCATGCTGTCAGCACCCCTGCCGGTAGTGGCACGGCTGACAGCCTGTTGGTCCTGTCCTGCAGCGAAAAAGCTGCGGGGGCAGGTGGTCCCCCGACCTCCCCCTTCTTCGTAGCCGGCAGCTCCCTCCTGTGGGGCTCCGGCCACAAGAACTCCTGCAGCGAAACTGCTGCTGGGGAAAGTGGTCTCCAGACCTCGTCCCCCTTCGTGGCCGGCAGCTCCCCTTTCTGGGGCTCCGGCCACCGTACTCCCTGCGGAGGTATGGGCAGCAGAGGCAGCTCCTGCTCCTCTGCTCCGGGCGGTGGCGGAGGCAGAGGCAGCTCCAGCTCCTCTGCTCCTGGCGGTGGTGGTGGCGGAGGCAGAGGCAGCTCCTGCTCCTCTGCTCCTTGCGGTGGTGGTGGCGGAGGCAGAGGCAGCTCCTGCTCCTCTGCTCCTGGAGGTGGTGGAGGCAGAGGCAGCTCCTGCTCCTCTGCTCCTGGCGGTGGTGGTGGCGGAGGCAGAGGCAGCTCCTGCTCCTCTGCTCCTGGAGGTGGTGGAGGCAGAGGCAGCTCCTGCTCCTCTGCTCCTGGAGGTGGTGGAGGCAGAGGCAGCTCCAGCTCCTCTGCTCCTGGCGGTGCTGGCTCCCTCTGCTGTGGCGGCTGGGCATGTGCACGCCGTGCTGCCTTCAGCAGCATAGCGAGAGGCTGCTGGGGGACACCAGCATCCTGCCCTTCTCCCCCCCAAAAATTTTCAGGGGGTTGAGCCTGTAACTCCTCCCCTTCTGGCTCCTGGGGCTGAACCAGCAGGCATTTTCCCTCTGCTGGTGGCTTGGGTCCCAGGGCTGTGGAAGCCCCGACTTGCCTCCCTTTGGGCTGTGGACGCCCCGACTCCTCCCTGTTGGGCTGTGGACGCCCCGACTCCTCCCTGTTGGGCTGTGGACGCCCCGACTCCTCCCTGTTGGGCTGTGGACGCCCCGACTCCTCCCTGTTGGGCTGTGGACGCCCCGACTCCTCCCTGTTGGGCTGTGGACGTTCGGGCTCCCCCCACTCAGGCGTAGGACGTTCGGGCTCCTCCCACTCAGGCGTAGGACGTTCGGGCTCCTCCCACTCAGGCGTAGGACGTTCGGGCTCCTCCCACTCAGGCGTAGGACATTCGGGCTCCTTCCGCTTGGGCTCCTCCCATTTGGGCTGTGGATGCTCAGGCTCCTCCCATTTGGGCTGTGGAGGCAAAACCAGCAGGCATTCACCCTCTGCTGGTGGAGATGGGGACAGCAGGTACTCACCCTCTGCTGGTGGAGATGGGGACAGCAGGTACTCACCCTCTGCTGGTGGAGATGGGGACAGCAGGTACTCACCCTCTGCTGGTGGAGATGGGGACAGCAGGTACTCCTCTGCTGGTGGTCCTGCTACCTGGGCTGCTGTTCCATTTATGGTTGCCTCCAGGTAGCTGAGGACAAACTCCACACCTTCCTCCAAGGTGTTTGGGGTGTGTTCCTCCTGATAGGCCTCCCATCTCTCACTGTCCATCATCCACAGGGCCTGGACGACTATGGGCAGAGACTGGGCCTCCAGCCCAGCATTCTCCAGCATCCAGTCCCGCACTTTGATGGCGTCTTCTGCCATTTTTTTTTTTTTTTTTTCTCTTTTTTTTAAATCCAAACTGCGGTTCCTGCTCTGGCCTGAGTCCTGGAGGCGCTGTCGATCCCACGCAGGACACCACGTGTCACAAAGACGGCCGGAGTGGGTGGCGTCAGACCAGAAACAGGAACACAATAAACAGAGAGATGGGGTTTTGGTGAGGCTGAACGCGTGATCGCGTTCAGCATTTAATAAACAGACAGAAAATAAAAGGTTTGAAACAACAAAACACAGGACACGGCACTTGCGCCAAAATAAACAGACATACAAAACGACTAACCACTAAACAGACGGTGCAGGACAGACGAACAAACACGGTGAGTGAAAACACTTATCTTTACGATTTTACTTTACTTTTACTTTATAATACCCTCCGTCTCCTAACCCGTTCTCCACTCACCGAACACCAACCCCGACTGAGTGAAACTGTGCATCTATATATACTGTTGTGCTGGGATTCAATTACTAATTAATTACTCACTTGAATCCCAGCACGTGAATTCATTACGTGCAACCCCGTGCCACACATTATACACATTTTATCTGCACGTGAAGTGATGTGCCATCCTCGTGCCTAAATATAATTATACACTTTAAACACACGTGAAACACAGACCCGTTTATATCCCGTGTACCAATCTATACACCAACATTAACATACGCACGCAACATACATACACAGAACACACAAATGCACACAGGGGCGGGGCACTTTGCCACAGGCCCCCATGAAACAATGAGTTTCTCGGACATTTTGTATTGTAAATATTTAACATCTAAAATGTTTAAAATAGGGTCCAATACGACTGCAAGCTGAGAACTAAAGATAATTCAAAGAACAAGTAGCTTGCCTTCCGTAGATATATCTAACATAGGCCATATCAGCCTACATGTCTTTATAAAAGTAAGAGACAGCGCCATCTAGTGATCTGCCACTTTGACTTAAGTTTCCTTTTGTTTTGCTGATGATAATACACTGCTCTGCACTAGATGCTTATAGATGATTATAGCAGTTGTTGATATAAAGATACTTTGTTCGAGCCAGCATTACATATATCTATGCAATGCTGGCATTTGAATCATTGCAATAAGAATCACGCAAAATAATTGTAAACATCACAAAAATGTTAGGGGATACAACTACTGTTTAGCCTCAAAGTTGCTATAAGAATTTTCTGTTTTTAACAGAATAATTTTCTTAGGTGCATCCCTTTTTGCGTGTCATGGGTTGCCAGGTTTTTCAGCCAAGTCAAATAAAAACCCATGAACATGTCTAAAGACTTAGACATGAAATATTAAGCGGTGTCTCTGACAACAGATTAGGCCTTGTTGTTTACAGACGTGGTTTCTACGGAAACTAAGTAAACAGTTGTTTGGTCTGTGTAACTAAGTCTTGCAAATCTCAAAGCTATTAACAGAATATCTGGAAGTCAAATCTTCAAACTAAGATCTGAAAATTTGATAAAACCCCAGAGTTGCTGGCTAGCTGTCTGCTGAAGCTTGGCAGGCCCAGTACTGCTGTTTTGGGTACTTTGTTGGCACACTTCAAAGTACAACACTGCCTAAAGCTTGTCAGCTATTGTTTTTGTAGAAGGCATTAACATTAATAACTGGTATAATTATATGTTACAGACTGTGCATTAAGCGGCGGCTTTTAAAGTCTTCAAAATAGCTTTTGCTGTAAGCTTTTAGTAATGGTTTGATCACATGACCAGATAGTAAGACAATTAAAGTTACACAATCCTTTTTTCCTCTCACTCTAAAATTATTTAAACTCTGTTTAGTTGCGTCACGTGTAGGCCCTACTTGTAAGTACTACTGCTGCTGAGAAAAACAGAAGTAGTTTACAGTATATAAGTTGTAGTAACAAAAAACAAAATAAAGTTTAATTCAAGTTTTTCCACCTAAAACTGGAGTGAAAACTTTTGTCAAACCATAGTCAAAGATGAAAAACTCAGGTTGTTTGTCTGAAACTGAAATTTGGGGACAGAATTTAAATTAGGTGAACTGAACAGTTTTCATGTTTCACAAACCTAAATGTTTTAGTAAATTGGGATATCATTTCAGTTAGGTGAAGATTAGTTTCACAAAATGTATTTAAAAGACTTGATTAAATTACCATAAAACTTTGTTTGATTAACTTTAGTTTTTAGTATCTTTACTAATACTATAGTTTACGGAAACTAAAGTTATCTGAACTTTAAGTTCACCCAACTTTGTCCCAATGTGCTTAAAGTCTTTAAAGCATTAGTTTGTTTTAGTATGGAAGTGCCCTGTAGTTTTAGCTGACTAAATCCCACTTTAAGGAGCTCCAACTGGCTTTGAAATCCATTTTGTACCTCTTATTAGTTCTAGGCTAGATTATGTTCACTTTTGTCTTCGTACAGCAACTCATGCATTTTAGTCCTGGGATTAGCCTAGTTCCTCTTCATTGTTTCAAAATCTCAATGTCTTCTTTGTGCCAAAAAACACGTCCTGAGCAAGTTCACTCCAGATGTAGGTACACAATATAAGTGTGAAGTATACCTCCACTATATCCCATTGCAGAGGATATGTATCCCTAGAGAGGGTTAAGAAGAGCTTTGACTGTAAAAAAAATGTTTGTAGAAATATGAGACTCAACTCAAACACCTTGATCAGCAATTACAACATCCCTCCTGGTCCTATTCCTTTCACTGCAAACTCAATACATTTTCAGCTCCAACTCAATACATTTCACCCCAGGCTTACTTGCTTCTTTGAAATGCATTGTGGTTACATTTTCATTTTTGACATGTTCTTAATTACCACATACGTGCCAGCATCTGCTGTGCAGGTTATTGGTTCATTGACTGAGAAAGGCTCTGGGAACATCAACTAATCCATTTCTACATGCAAACTTAACATCATTTGTGTTGGACTCATCCCTGTAATCTTTAAGTTTAACAGATTCTATAATTAGATTTGCTGTGCTATAAAATCAATGTTATATACGGGATTATGCATCTGTACCCTGTGTGGATTGTACATGACTGAACAGGTTATAGCCCTTGTATAACACCAACTTCTTGTGTACTACCCCATTAAAACCATGGTATACGGTATATAATATTATACATTGGTAACAATCTCCCTCCTATTTGTTTCAATGTGCTTAGTGATGTCATAGCTGTGGCGATATCTCAGGACGCATATCTCAGGATCGCAGTATGGCACTGTAGCAGGGGAGATCTGTGCTGACTCTTCTGGCGTGTTCATAGTGCTGCAGGGAGAGGGCAGCAGCTCGTCAATATCTGCCTGTCAGTCATGGCAGTGACACGGAGAGGGGAAAGAGTGGGTGTGCGGACTTTCCTTCTCTCTGAGTGGCTGGGAGGCGGGTCTTGGGGGGATTGCTGACCCTATAAGTTTCATTCTGCTGTTCCCTCAGGTCTGCCCACGGAGACGTAAACCGGCGTGCGGAAGCGCTGGAGAAAAATCAGCCCGGACGAAAAATCCCGGCGAGACAAACAAATAAGAAACCAAAAGAAAGAAAGATTTAGCAGTAGCGGGGGAAAAGAAAACTCTTGGGCAGCCCCGACAAAGTGGATAGCAGGCTGAGGGAGCCGCTAGAGTAGGACGGAGACCCGGGCCGTACGGATAGCGACGGTTGGGGAGAAGCTGCCGAGTGCAGCACTTTTTATTTTGTAGTTTTGTTTACTGTGTTTTGTTTTCTCTGTTTCTTTTGCCTTTTGATTAGTGTTCTTTTTGTTCTCACTTCTGTACCCTGTACCGCTCCGGTATAGTTGTGGCTCTGTCGCTACCATAGTTGGTACGGCAGGCCACCGACAACAGCGCCCTCTGCGGGCTGAACCCAAAATAAGTTTCTAATAAAACTGGGCACCTGTGCGGTGTTTTCAGCCTCATTTCTGTCTCCTGTGTCAGTGAATTACCCACCACCCTTCCACACGTGGTGTCAGAAGTGGGATTCACTGGCACTGCCCCCTTCAAGCAGTGCACACCAGCATGGATGCTTCCCAGTTTGCGGAGATGATGAATCTCCTGCGCCAGACCCTGACGGCAGCGGTGCAAGGGCCGGCTAGACCGGCGGGACATGACCCCCGGTTGATGAGACCAACCAAGATGACGGCAGAGGATCGACCCGAAGCCTACCTGGAGGTGTTCGAGGCGCTGGCGACCTCTGCCGGGTGGGATCAGGCCCAATGGGCCAGTTACCTCTTGCCCCAGTTAACGGGGGAGGCGCAAGCGGCAGCGAGGACGCTGTCTCCCGACCGGATGATGGACTACCCCACGCTAAAAGCTACCATCCTGAATCGCGTGGGGGCCACACCGGAGGGCTATCGGAGGAGGTTTCGGGAGGAGCGCTTCCCGCCCGAGGAGCACCCTAGAACCATAGCGCATCGTTTAAATGAGTATGCCATGGGGTGGTTGCGGCCAGATGCGACCACGAAAGCGAGGCTGGTGGAGGTGATTGTGGTGGAGCGCTTTCTGGAGTGTCTAGCTCCGGAACCACGGCTGTGGGTACAGCGGCAGGCACCCGCCACCATGGATCAGGCGGTCGCCCTGGCAGAGCAGTACCGGGCAGCCGAACCAACGCCAGCCAGGCTGCCGGGGAGAAGCACTGCGGCATCATTGGCTCCACCGGCCCCGGATAGGGCGAAGGGACTGGGGGGAAGGGGTGTACAAGGTTTTGGGCGGGGGGGGGCTGTGCGAGCTCCCGGCCCGGGGACCGGGGCAGCGTGGGGTTCCCCGCGGGCTGCTGCGGGGTCGGACCGGGGTCTCGCACGGTTTCCTTACCGTCGAGCCCCTTTGATGGCTCCGGTGTTTCCACCTCTTGCCGAGGCTCCAGGGCGAGAAACTAGCCCACTGCGGTGTTGGACGTGCCGGGAGGTGGGACACCTCGCGCGGGATTGCCCCGTGATGGAGTGTGACCTCAGCCAACCAGGTAAGCCTGTTCAATTACCTCAGTCACTTCAGCAGACGGGTTTTGTTATTCCTGTGACAGTGGATGGTACAAAAACCCAGGCGCTCCTGGATTCAGGGTGTGGTCAGTCCCTAATACAGGATAGCCTAATCTCACTGGGGCATAAACGGTTATTGGGACAGGTGCATATCAAATGTATTCATGGGGATGTACGCTCCTACCCTAAGATAAGTGTGAATATAACGATTGGCCAGCAGGGGACGCAGGTGCATGTAGGGTTATGTCCTCGATTGCCAGTACCAGTAGTTCTGGGGCGGGACTGTGGGCAGTTTAAGGATTGGTTAGCTGCTCTGACAGCCCCGCCCACCCTATTGGCCAAGAAGGAGGAAGTAATTGGAGAGATCTTCCCCTTCTGTGACCCGAATTGGTTTTGCCAGAGATTTAGACCCCGAAAAACTAAACGGGAACGTCGGGCCGCTAAGAATGAGGGCTGGCGATGGAAGGAGTCCGAGAGGTTTGAGGTGGGGGCGGTTGGTGAAGAGTCGGGGGGGGAGGCTGCAGAGCCGGCACAAGCGTCCGGCTCGGCTGCCTCCGCTCCGGACCGACCCGACCCCGAGCTGGAAGCCATGGGAGCTGATTTTTTAGCTCGTTCCCGTGACTTCCGACTCGAGCAAGGGCGTGACGACGTGCTGGGCAGGCTCTTTGACCAGGCAGCGGTGGTTAATGGTCGGGTGGTCGAGCCCAGACGCGCCGCCACGTACCCTCACTTTGAGATTAATCGAGACCTGCTGTATCGTGTTGACAAATTACCCCAGACGGGGGAGGTGCGTCATCAGTTGCTCATCCCTCAGCCCTTTAAGGAGGATTTGCTGCAGCTTGCTCACGCTATTCCCCTGTCTGGTCACTTAGGAAGGGACAAAACCAAAGCGAGGCTTGTGACACGGTTCTATTGGCTGGGGCTGGATGGTGACGTCAGACGGTTTTGTGAACGGTGTGGGGAGTGTCAGAAAGCTAGCCCTAGAGCCGTCCCGCGAGCCCCACTGGTGCCATTGCCCCTAGTGGAAGCTCCGTTTGAGCGTATTGGGATGGACATAATCGGGCCATTGGAAAGGAGTGCGGCGGGATACACACACCTATTAGTCATTTTGGATTACGCGACGCGTTATCCAGAGGCTATACCCCTCCGATCTATGTCCGCTAAGTCTGTTGCCGACGAGCTCGTGAAGGTTTTCTCCCGGGTGGGGATCCCCAAGGAGATACTGACCGACCAAGGCACTAACTTTATGTCCCGGCTAATCCGCGGGACATGTAAACTTTTGGGGATTAAGACCATTAGGACATCGGTGTTTCATCCTCAGACCGATGGGCTTGTGGAGCGCTTTAATAAGACCCTTAAGAACATGTTGCGCAGATTTATTAGTAGTGATGTGCGTTACTGGGACCAGCTGATTCCTCCCCTTCTCTTTGCGATCAGAGAGGTACCCCAGGCTTCCACGGGGTTTTCTCCATTCGAGCTGCTGTATGGGCGAAGACCCCGGGGTGTGCTCGATCTGGTCAGAGAGATGTGGGAGGAACAGCAGGATAATTCGACGAATGCCGTCCGGTATGTGTTGGACCTGCGCAAACGTCTGGAGTCTGTTGGAAAATGGGCGCAGGATAATTTGCAGCAGGCACAACACAGACAGGAGACCCAATACAATAGAGGAGCCCGGTTGCGCACATTTCAGCCGGGGGATAAAGTGCTTCTATTATTACCCAGTTCCGAGTCAAAACTCCTGGCTAAGTGGCAAGGACCCTTCGAGGTTACACGCCGGGTTGGGGCGGTGGATTATGAGATCTGCCAGCCGGAGCGGCGGAGAGAGAAACACATTTATCATGTTAACCTCCTGAAGCCCTGGCTGCAACCGGAGGCATTGATAGTGGCGCAGGCAGATGACGTCACCGACCTGGGACCTGATCTTTCTGTGTTGGCGAAAACAGGGTCGGTACAGATTGCAGAGAATCTGACACCAACACAGAAATGTCAGGCTCGGGCGCTGGTGACGAAATTTCCTGATGTGTTTTCTCCCGTCCCGTGGCGGACTCGAGTAGCCCATCATCACATTGAAGTTGAGCCGGGGACGCTAGTTCGCCAGAGGCCATACCGTGTACCTGAACGTAAAAGACAGGTAATAAAAACGGAAATTGATGAAATGCTGAGACTGGGGGTAATAGAAGAGTCCCAAAGTGACTGGAATAGTCCAATTGTTTTAGTGGATAAGCCGGACGGGTCAACTCGATTTTGCATTGACTTCAGGCGAGTTAATGAAAAATCGAAGTTTGACGCTTATCCCATGCCCCGGGTAGATGAATTGCTGGAGCGTCTTGGCACGGCTCATTTTATGACGACACTGGATTTAACGAAGGGGTACTGGCAGATACCCCTGACCCCGAAATCCAAAGAGAGGACGGCGTTTTCGACTCCCTTCGGATTATACCAATTTAGGACCATGCCCTTTGGGTTGCACGGAGCACCAGCCACTTTCCAGCGGATGATGGATCGCATTTTGCGGCCCCATCAGCAGTACGCCGCTGCTTACATAGATGACGTGGTTATCCACAGTGAGGATTGGCCGAGTCATCTGTGTAAGGTAGCGGCGGTATTGCAATCCTTGCGGGAGGCTGGGCTCACTGCTAACCCAAAGAAATGTGCCATTGGGAAGAGTGAGTCGGAGTATTTGGGGTATCGAGTAGGGGGTGGCCAGATCAGACCGCTGATTGCTAAGGTGAAAGCCTTGGCTGACTGGCCGGTCCCTACGACCAAAACCCAGGTGCGCTCTTTCTTGGGACTAGCGGGCTATTACAGGAAGTTCATTCCGGACTTCGCTACGCTCGCTGCTCCCTTGACAGACCTCACCCGGAAGGCTGCCCCAAATACGGTTCAGTGGACGGAGCCGTGCCAGAGGGCCTTTCTCGCTTTGAAGCGGAGATTGTGTAGTAAGCCAGTGCTATGCAGTCCGGATTTCGGTAAGAGGTTCACCCTGCAGACGGATGCGTCAGAGACAGGTCTCGGGGCAGTGTTGTCTCAGGAGATGCGGGGAAGCGAGCACCCGGTCCTGTACATCAGCAGGAAGCTCCTTCCCCGCGAGAAGAACTATAGTACCATCGAGAAGGAGTGTCTCGCAGTAAAATGGGCAGTCGAGTCACTCCGGTACTACCTCCTGGGGCGACACTTCACCCTGGTTACAGATCATGCCCCCTTGGCATGGCTTCACCGGATGAAGGATAACAACGCCAGAATCACGCGATGGTACTTGGCCCTGCAGCCCTATGCCTTCAGGGTTGTCCACCGAGCAGGGAAACTGCATCAAAACGCAGATTTTTTCTCTCGGGAAGGCATGGGGTTGTAGGATTTTCGAATGGACCGGTGGTGCCATTCTAAGGGGGAGGATATGTAGCAGGGGAGATCTGTGCTGACTCTTCTGGCGTGTTCATAGTGCTGCAGGGAGAGGGCAGCAGCTCGTCAATATCTGCCTGTCAGTCATGGCAGTGACACGGAGAGGGGAAAGAGTGGGTGTGCGGACTTTCCTTCTCTCTGAGTGGCTGGGAGGCGGGTCTTGGGGGGATTGCTGACCCTATAAGTTTCATTCTGCTGTTCCCTCAGGTCTGCCCACGGAGACGTAAGCCGGCGTGCGGAAGCGCTGGAGAAAAATCAGCCCGGACGAAAAATCCCGGCGAGACAAACAAATAAGAAACCAAAAGAAAGAAAGATTTAGCAGTAGCGGGGGAAAAGAAAACTCTTGGGCAGCCCCGACAAAGTGGATAGCAGGCTGAGGGAGCCGCTAGAGTAGGACGGAGACCCGGGCCGTACGGATAGCGACGGTTGGGGAGAAGCTGCCGAGTGCAGCACTTTTTATTTTGTAGTTTTGTTTACTGTGTTTTGTTTTCTCTGTTTCTTTTGCCTTTTGATTAGTGTTCTTTTTGTTCTCACTTCTGTACCCTGTACCGCTCCGGTATAGTTGTGGCTCTGTCGCTACCATAGTTGGTACGGCAGGCCACCGACAACAGCGCCCTCTGCGGGCTGAACCCAAAATAAGTTTCTAATAAAACTGGGCACCTGTGCGGTGTTTTCAGCCTCATTTCTGTCTCCTGTGTCAGTGAATTACCCACCACCCTTCCACAGGCACTTTAGGGTATGTGTCCCCACTTCTTGAGTGGCTGAACGCCTCATGCCTCACAACGCACCCTATGTGTGGTGATATCCCACAACGACACACCCTGTCATGCTATATTGCTCAGTGATAAAATGGTAAAAAAGAGGGAGCAATCTCATTGGCTAACAAGTGTTCCAACCTGTCACTATATCAACAACAGGTTAGTATTGTGAGCCTTGTACACCACTCTCCAGTTATTTTAATAAGTGTGCACATTATTATTATTTTCTTAGCAGACACCTTTATCCAGGGTGACTTACAATTGTTACAAGATATCACATTATACAGATATCACATTATTTTTTACATACAATTACCCATTTATACAGTTGGGTTTTTACTGGCGCAATCTAGGTAAAGTACCTTGCTCAAGGGTACAGCAGCAGTGTCCCCCACTTGGGATTGAACCCACGACCCTCCGGTCAAGAGTCCAGGGCCTTAACCACTACTCCACACTGCTCCCCTTTGCCCACATAACATGCCATACATAAAGATAATAAACGGTATTAATCAGGTAATTGCTTCCAAAAATGGTTCCCTTAATTCTTTTCTCCAAACTGGAAATTCAAGTACAGGACTAATAAAGTCTGATTAGTGTGTTAATTATAGGTGAAACACTAATTTGTACTTTAAATGGCTGGTCCATCACAATACTAATAAATGCAAATACAATCTCTGACATGTATTCTGTATAAAAGCTGCATTCATGTTTTTTCAGTTATATTATCACCAAATGCACACTGCTACTGACAATAGAGAATATGATATGGGTACCGGTGTAGGGCTAAAAAGTGGTAAATTGTCAGAGTGGGGTACGCATACCAAAACTTGACCTGTGTAAGGTCACAAATCATTACAGCTGCAATCAATGGCTATAGTCATAAGGTTTGTTGGAAAATTGAAAGCAAATGCTAAAGTTAATTATACATTATTTTTTTGCAAACTTAAACTGGAAACAGACAACCAATTTCTCTTAAAAGAAAAAACCATTCACGACAAAACGAGAAGTCACTGCAAAGTTGTACAAGTAAACAAATTTACAAGACCCAATGTATTGCATATGATAAATATTCACATGATATTTTCATAATGGTGGGAAAATATGATGAATTAAATTTAAGAAGGTGTTAAAGACCAACAACAACATAACGTACCGGATTTGAAGGGGCATTTCCCTGCTTTCTTAGCGGAAGTTCTTCTTCTTCTTCTTCTTCTTCTTCTTTTTAGGGGTTGTTGGTGCATACCATCTAACATCTACCTTTATATATGTACATATAGTTCTTTCCTTGCATCGTCTCCCATTTCTTTATGCTTTCTACAAATTATAATATACATTTCTCTTTCTCCATTTGTTTTTCTCTCCCTTCTACCTTCAAAATATAATTTACTGTTGCTACTTCAACTTCTATATCCCTTAATTTTCTAATGTTTCTTTGCTGATCATGTGTATTGCATTTCATGAATATACAGTATGTTCCACTGTTTCTTGTTCACCAGAATTATTACATAACCCATTCTCACAACTCCAAATTCTGAATAAATGATAATTTCATGCTGTGTGCCCTATCCTTATTGTATTAATATTAGTTTCTTCCTCCCTGTTTTTCCCTTTCTCCTATGTTTGTATTTTCCTACTCGAGTGATTTTTATAGTAACACCTTCCCTTTCCATTGTTTTCCCATTGTTCTTGCCATACACCCATGCTTGCTTTAGCCACAGCATTCACCTCTGCAGGACTCAAAGGTATTATTATGTACATTTAAAAACATTATTTAAATTGATAGTTGAGTGCTGTATATGATACAAATAGTTTAAAAAAATTACAAAAAAGGAATCAAATCCTTGTTTCTTTTTACCTTTCTTCTTTAAAAATATCTAATAAGCTGCCTTAGAGGCAGGGTACGGCTCTTTTTTAATTTGGTGACCCCTTATTTTTATTTCTGTGTTAAATGTATTATAGAAGAAGTATATTTTATCCTGCAAAGTTTAAGAAAAAAAATTGAGACAATGGAGTACTCATATTTAAGATTAATGCTATCTGTTGCATACGTGTGATAGCTAAGGTATTTTATAAGTATTTTACTTTATCACATCTATTAGTTTTATAGAAGAAAAACAACACATTGATAAAAACATGTTCTTCCTTCAGCAAAAGAGGCAAATGTCAGCGCTCGAATTACTGGGGGGCTGGAGGTGGGGTCGATCCCTTTAAGTTTCTCCAAATAATTTTATTTCCAAATTTCCTTTTTAACATGTTTTAACTCAACAGGTATCACTTAAAACTGAAAGGAACCTGTTAATTGTATGATGACATTTCCTGCCTTGTATATGCAGTTTTTCAGTACCAATCAATGATAATGAGAAAGCGTCTTGACAATCTGAAAACATCTCTGCGCACTTTACATAGGCTAATGCTTATGCTAATATTAAGGACGATTAAATTGAATTCCTTTCGTAATTAAATAAATGACAACATTTCATTTGATCACAAAAGGAATATGAAGTAATCTTATTACACATTGATCCATGTCTCAGCCTATACTGCTGACTCAAAAAAATAAACTGCAGCGAAGATCAGCAAATAAATTAGCCATCGTAAAATGCGTAGTTAATTTAGATCCAGAATACGCTTTCTCATGATCATTGATCGGTACCGAAAAATGGAATAGGCAGGACATTTCATCATGCAATTAACACGTTTTTAACAGGTTCCTTTCCGTTTTAAGCCATGCTACAACATGTTAAAGGGGGGGATTTGAAAGTACAACTTTTCGGAGAAACTTAAAGGGTTTGCCCACGTGGACTCAGAAAAGCTGATTAGTGAGCTTCATTAATTGCACACAGTCAAAAGATCCTATCTGAACACATTTCATCACCTTTAATAGTAGAAAGTGGCTGAAAAAACCCTAGTATCTATTAATCACAGCACACTAATGATCCAAGTAGAAACTGCAATAGAAAAAATATATACGGAACAAATACCATGTCATATTAAACAGTAAAAAAATATATATTTTTGAAAGAAAAAAAAGATTTTATGAAGCAACCATTTAATAAATAGAAATATTGAGATATGTAATGTTTTCATACAGGCAGGGCCTGATTTGCAGATTGGACACTGGAGGATAGCACAGAGATACAGCGAGATGGAAAGAGGAAATTAAAAACAGAATATGCAGTTTCTGCTCAGGCAGAAAAGGGGCTAGATCTGCAACAGTAGGCCTAATCAGCAATAAAATAGAATCTCGGAATTTGATATTATTGAATTGCTACTGTGCAATGCAATAACTATACTTAATGTGTAGAAATGAAATTACAAAGACAATGAGATAATTTATTAACAACACTTTTTTTTTAAGTAAAAGTTTCCACTCTAAATACTACCATGAGTGCATTCACTTTCAATATGATATTAGATGATTGCCAAAGTGAAACTAAAAACCCTAGATCTTCCTCGTAGCTTCGAAGTTATTCACAATATGTCCATACAGTCCCAGTTTAAGAAGTTAAAAATCTGGTCACTTTACCATAGTCAGGCTGCAGTCAGTCGTACAATGTGAAATACACTAGTGGTATTTACAGTCAGGCGCTCGTTGGCCACCCTCTCTTGGTTTCAACAGTAGGCAATGACGTGTTTATACAGCGCTTCTAGAGTGGCAGGCACACTGAAGTTTGAGACTGTCGCAAGTGGCGGAGGAGGGCGAATTTGGGGTCAGGTTTGGAGGTTTTGCAGTAAAAAGAAATGGCTCTCCGGGTTATTAGGCTGCTTACCCCGTCGGGTTCAGCCGCACTGAGCGCCTCGACTCGGATCGGAATCACAGTGCAAGCAGTAAGTGTAATCTCAGGGTTAAATTGTTGTCAATGTATTTAATGTCTGTCTTACATAGAAGCCAAGGACATGAGCCTAGTCTACATTATGCTACCGGTAAACTGTAGTATGGGTTATTCACTGCTACAGGTTCCTAAATATAAGGACAGTAGATCTGCAAAGCCCAAAGTTTCTATGATTTCATGATAAAAAATGCTGTAAAGAGGCACTGAACGAAGCAGGTGCCAGTACTGTGCTAGCTTTAGAAAGAAGGTCAGTGTCACAGACAGAGTGCATGCCATGATGTATTTTATTTTTTTAATTTAAGATAATTATTATTATTATTATTTATTTCTTAGCAGACGCCCTTATCCAGGGCGACTTACAATTGTTACAAGATATCACATTATACATTATACAGATATCACATTATTTTTACATACAATTACCCATTTATACAGTTGGGTTTTTACTGGAGCAATCTAGGTAAAGTACCTTGCTCAAGGGTACAACAGCAGTGTCCCCCACTGGGGATTGAACCCACAACCCTCCCGTCAAGAGTCCAGAGCCCTAACCACTACTCCACACTGCTGCCCATAATTGCTGGTATACTGCGAGTGTATGGAAGCCGTGTTCAAATTCCATGTTAAAACAGTTCTGCCAGAATGGGTTCGATTACAAACATCTATACACATTTTTTTTTTCTAGTAAATACTTTTTTTTTAGACTGTAAAGCATGACAGGGTGATTGCCATGTTTTTTTTGTATTGATCCCAAGCTGATCCTGTATTATTAATTGCAAAATATTGATACAGGGTGCGCAGATTCATACCAACTCCCTCCATGTATTAATTATTTGTGGACTACAAGTTGCTACGTTGTGCTTTTATGTATAGCGATGTATTCCTCTGTCACTCAGTTAAGAGTAGGTGGTGTTTGCAGTCATTCTGAGTGTTCAGGTGTGTGTGTTTATTTAATGTGGGGTTTTTCAGATCTTAGAATCATGAGCTGCTTTAGGCAAGAAACCTAGGCAGGGGTGCGGAATCTAAGCTATATATATATATATATATATATATATATATATATATACAGTACTGTGCAAAAGTTTGTGTGGCAGGTGTGAAAAAATGCTGTAAAGTAAGAATGCTTTCAAAAATAGACATGTTAATAGTTTATATTTATCAATTAACAAAATGCAAAGTGAGTGAACAGAAGAAAAATCTACATCAAATCAATATTTGGTGTGACCACCCTTTGCCTTCAAAACAGCATCAATTCTTCTAGGTACACTTGCACACAGTTTTTGAAGAAACTCGGCAGGTAGGTTGGCGCAAACATCTTGGAGAGCTAACCACAGTTCTTCTGTGGATTTAGGCAGCCTCAGTTGCTTCTGTCTCTTCATTTAATCCCAGACAGACTCGATGATGTTGAGATCAGTGCTCTGTGGGGGCCATACCATCACTTCCAGGACTCCTTGTTCTTCTTTACACTGAAGATAGTTCTTAATGACTTTCGCTGTATGTTTGGGGTCGTTGTCATGCTGCAGAATAAATTTGGTGCCAATCAGGTGCCTCCCTGATGGTATTGCATGATGGATAAGCCTGTACTTCTCAGCATTGAGGAGACCATTAATTCTGACCAAATCCCCAACTCCATTTGCAGAAATGCAGACCCAAACTTGCAAGGAACCTCCACCATGCTTTACTGTTGCCTGCAGACACTCATTCGTGTACCGCTCTCCAGCCCTTCGGCGAACAAACTGCCTTCTGCTACAGCCAAATATTTCATATTTTGACTCATCAGTCCAGAGCACCTGCTGCCATTTTTCTGCACCCCAGTTCCTGTGTTTTCGTGCATAGTTGAGTCGCTTGGCCTTGTTTCCACGTCGGAGGTATGGCTTTTTGGCCGCAAGTCTTCCATGAAGGCCACTTCTGACCAGACTTCTCCGGACAGTAGATGGGTGTACCAGGGTCCCACTGTTTTGTGCCAATTCTGAGCTGATGGCACTGCTGGACATCTTCCGATTGCAAAGGGAAGTAAGCATGATGTGTCTTTCATCTGCTGCAGTAAGTTTCCTTGGCCGACCACTGCGTCTACGGTCCTCAACGTTGCCCGTTTCTTTGTGCTTCTTCAAAAGAGCTTGGACAGCACATCTGGAAACCCCTGTCTGCCTTTAAATTTTTGCCTGGGAGAGACCTTGCTGATGCAGTATAACTACCTTGTGTTTTGTTGCTGTGCTCAGTCTTGCCATGGTATATGACTTTTGACAGTAAACTGTCTTCAGCAACCTCACCTTGTTAGCTGAGTGAATCTAAGCTGCTGTAATAAAGCAAAATACCTTGTGCCTGGTTGATTAATGTGTTTTACTGCTGTTGCCCAAATTGTTTTTCAAATGTCATTATTATTATTTATTATTATTTATTTCTTACAGACGCCCTTATCCAGGGTGACTTACAATTGTTTCAAGGTATCACATTATTTTTACATACAATTACCCATTTATAAGGTTGGGTTTTACTGGAGCAATCTAGGTAAAGTACCTTGCTCAAGGGTACAGCAGCAGTGTCCTCCACCTGGGATTAAACCCACAACCCTCTGGTCAAGAGTCCAAAGCCCTAACAACTGCTCCACACTGCTGCCCTAGTAGTGAATACTGTTTCAACTAATTTATCTTATGACTCATTAATTAAAAATTAACTCGGATGTATAAAATGAAACTGACCAACAGGTATTGCAGATCACCATGGGTGAAAACCGGCAGAGACGTTATATATATTTCCCTTTCATTCAGGCAATACAGCATATAGGGGATCAGGTGATGCTGCGTATACTACCCTGGCTTAGAAACCCTACCTGTCTGGACGGCTGACAGCTGCTGAGGAAGCATTCAACACCACGCTTGGGCAAATACGGGTAGTGGGCACTTGAAAGGGAGGTGGCAGATACTGATGAAACAGACTGAAGTGCAGCATTAGTTCGTTCCCAAAATTGCCACTGCCTGCTGTATCCTGCACAAACTCTTGCCAACAACAAAATGAGGTGTTCAGGAATCAGTGGCTGCCTGCGAGAGATTTTATGCTGGGAAAGCTTGTCTTGAAATGCTTCTAAACAGTAAACTACATTTTTTAAAACATCCCAACAAATACATGCATGACCACAAAGTAGACTCAGAAATTTTTTTATAAATTACACAGTAATCCGCGAATACCTTAGCGACTTAAAAAAAAAAAAAAAACTTTACTAGAATGCTGCATTTAAATGTCCGATTCATGTATTAAAAAAGCAGCATTTCTTATTTGCTAACTTATAGAAAACGTAAATAATACCTGAAGTTTAAAAGATTAGTCTGTGCCTCAATAGGGTATTACTGCAGCTGCTGTCTCATAGCAGAAGTTGAGGTTGTCACATGGTATGTAGTGGGCAGTATGACAGTTGTATAAACAAGGAAGTAATGTGTAAAACTGTGTTTTTCATTAATAACCAACAGAAATTCATCGTCACGCTAATTCGAAAGTAATATGTGTAAAGTTAAAATTATATTGCACTTCAGCTGTTTGTTTTTGTTTACTTTCTCTGACGGATGCGCCTTTGCTCCCTTACCAAAAAGTACGGTAGTATACTATAGTACTTTATAGTAATACTATAGGACATCATAGTAGTACTATAGTATATTGTAGTACTTTATAGGAATTTATAGTATTTTATAGTAAAACTGTAGGACATCATAGTAGTACGATAGTATATTTGAGTACTTTATATTAATACTGTATGTCGTAGCATTTTGTAGTAGTACTTTTAAGTACTACCTGTACTTTAATGCACTTCTTATTAAGTGTTTCTGAGTTACCTGCAAACACCACTGCACCTTCTACCTCATATAAAAATCCTTCACACCCTATAGCAAGATCACCAACCTCAGCACACTTACTGGTCAGCATTGTTACATGTCTGAAGAAACACATGCACCATTGCTGCTGGGATTGCATTGACAGTCAAGGACATCATGTCAACAACATATCTCCCATTCTCTAACTGACCTGCATGGTTGATTCTCTTAGTGGCTCTAGTGTAGTTCACAGAATGATACAAAGTGTGATTAACAACAAAGGGGGCAAAATATTCACCCATTGTATTTATTAAGATTGTATTGGAAGCATGTTCTAGAGCTAGTTGATGAATGACAGACATACCATTATTAAAACCACATCCCAGGGGCATGATTTTATGACCTGTGATAGTTGGATCCAGTTTAAAATGTGGAAGTATCCTATTGAATGCTCTTAGAATATTCGCAGAGGCCTTATACATGCACTTTTCTGCTTTCCGAGGTAGACTATTAATAAGATATGCATTGCAAATCTGATGAGGGACATACTAAATAAAACAAGAATACTCTGTTGTTACCTTCATAATGTTGTTACCTTCATAATGAAATGCAGACATACACCGTGCTGGACCCCAATCTCTGCAACTATCTGACAGGTGCAAAAGCAGGTGTATATTTTCTAAGTCAGAGCATTTCCGTTTGTTTTTTTAACACATTTTTTAAGAGCATGGTTTACTGACCACAATTGTACTGTCTGTCATTTTATCTGCCAATAACACATGAATGGCATAAACAAGGAGGAACCAAAACTGTGAAAGCAAGGGTAGTGAATAAAAAGTAAAAATGCTCTTCACTCAGATGCTTTCCAAATGTCCCCATATATCTACGTGAAGAATGAGGTTTTGGTGAGCTAGACGGATCAAACCAAAGATTGACTAACTGCTGTACAACCCCTAGCAAAACACAGTGCATGTAATCAAGAATGATATAAAAGTTTGGAATGAACATCAAACCACTGGTTTGAATAATAATAATAATTGTTAGTCAAAATAATAATTCATGTTTCAAAATGATGCCTGAAAGCATTTAGGTACCTCAGGGAGGTGGGTTAACATGTATTAGCCACGTGTAGTCACCCTATTAGAATGTGAATCCTTGATTAGAAAACAAATGTATTGGAAAGATTTTTTTTTTTCTTCAACAGACAGCTGAGCACACAGTAATAATTGTTGTAAGTTGTACTTTTATGGGGTTTTTTTGCATGCAAGGCAAAGGAAGTAAATGCAGCTATCAGGACAAAACTGATTAATGAAGAGAAACTGCTTGCAAGGAATTCACATTATTAATAAATTAATAAACAAAGTTCTGAACACTATTTTTTTATGAGAACTCTCTTTTTGAGAGTGTATTGCACAGTACAATAATAACACCGTGTAACAAATTTTTTTTTGGTTCCTGGGTAGTAAGTGTTATTTCCTAATTGCTTATGCCTCAAAAGTATAGAAAATGGCTATTCCCCACAAACTTTGCTTTTGTGACCAGGACAGTGATATTTTGAAATTTACCTATTTTCCAGAACATTCCAGATAGATTCAGTGCTGAGTAAACTTGGAGTAACTTCTAGAACTTTCTAGAACTTTCCAGTAATATAAACAGTAGTATAAATACAGGGGCCTTAAGCCCACCAGTTCAGTTTAGTTCCAGCTGCCTAAGTGGATACATATCTGCATTTTTCTGAGATGGCATCAAGGTCATAGGAGACTTCAAAATGGTGGCATTCCTGATGGGTCTCCAAGGCGGTTTTACCAAGTTTCCCTGCTATCTTTGCCTTTGGGACAGCAGGGACACCAAGGCGCACTACCACAGGCGGGACTGGCCACAGCGGACTGAGTTCTCTGTGGGGAGGAACAACGTCAAGTGGGAGCCACTGGTGGACCCCCGGAAGGTGCTGATGCCACCACTGCACATCAAATTGGGCCTTATGAAACAATTTGTCAGAGCTCTAGAGAAGCCTTCAAGACTTCTTCCCTAAGCTGTCTGAGGCAAAGGTCAAAGCTGGTGTCTTCGTCGGACCACAGATAAAGAGGGTCCTGGAGTGCAATGAATTCCCCAAGAAGCTCACTAGTAAGGAGAAAGCGGCTTGGAACAGCTTTTTCGCAGTGGTTCGGGGCTTCCTGGGCAATCACAAGGCCGAAAACTATGTGGAGCTGGTTGAGACTCTGGTGAAGAACTACGGCACAATGGGCTGTAGGATGTCCCTCAAAGTCCATATCCTTGATGCTCATCTTGATAAATTCAAGGAGAACATGGGAGCGTACTCGGAGGAGTAAGGCGAGCGCTTCCACCAGGATATACTGGACTTTGAACGCCGCTACCAAGGACAGTATAACGAGAACTTGATGGGAGACTACATTTGGGGGCTGATTCATGAAAGTATAATCGTAAATCTCAAAAGTACTCACTGCTAAATCTTTTGCAGTCATTTTTGTATTACTTTAGTATAAATACATGTTAATTTGGATTCATATGTTGTTTTTTTCTGACTTTATGTGAACAAAAAGACACACATTCGCCTGTTTTCTCATTGGAAATAGGTACATTTCAAAATATCACTGTCTGGTCACAAAAGCAAAGTTTGTGGGGAATAATAGCCATTTTCTATACTTTTGAGGCATAAGCAATTAGGAAATAACACTTACTACCCAGGAACAAAAATTGTGTTACATAGTGTAATTGGATTGTAGCCCAGTAATAGTAATTGTAGTACAGTACAATAGTACAGTATTATAGTACTGTATTACTATAGTAGTCTCATTTTACTTTAGTACTACAGTATATTTTGATAGTAATACTATAGTATTACTTTTTGTAAGGGCTATAACGTGTGCCTGATTTAAATGAACCGTCTGTGTCTGTGCTCCACAGCCTTCCTCATTCCATTCAAATCAGTCCCACATACTCCCTCATTGGTATAGGCAGAGAGTAGTCTGGGCTGGCAGAGTGGAAAGGTTACACTGTCATCTTATTTGGCTGTGTCTGTTCAGTGCATTGATGATCTCTAGCTCATGTTCTAAGCCAAGTAAAAGCAGATGCACAACATGTCACGTTGTTATATGTGAAGTATTCCAGTTATTCAATGCAGTTCATTGTTTCACAGAGGGGCGTTAGTAGTTTAGACTTTAAACGTTAGTCAAGTGTTAAAACATTTAGAATTTTTCCTAAACGTTTAACTGTGCAGGCCAACTTATATAATATTCAATGTTTATTCAGAGTATTTTCTATACAGATAAATGCTATACACATACTATCTTATACACAAATATATGTTGCAGTTATTTATAAATTATGACTTTGCTTTACAAACATTCCCAATATGTTAATGTTTAAACAATTTCTATACTAAAGTTTTTAGGAGACAACTGACAGATTGCCGCTTTGTAAACTGCCGCTCTGCTCCCTTCAGGCGCGGATCCATGTTGGTGCCCAGAATAATCTGCAGTATGGCTGGTGGGCCTATGCACTGGGTGAGAGAACCACCCCCAGGTTCAAGGAGAACAGCAAGATCATCACCATCGATGGGAACCTGGCCTCTGGGAAGGGAGCGCTGGCACAGAAACTTGCAGACAAGCTAGGTAAAGTATCCCGTGGCACTGTACAGACCCTGGCTATCTCACAAGCTTATAGACTAGGTTACACCATTCTACACGGAGTACTGTACTGTAGTTATTCCACGAATGAGGATGGCCGAATAGTGAAGTCATTCCATAACAAGTCACTCAAAAAATGTTCGATTTATATTAATCCTTCATATCAAACTGAGCGGTTTTTTCTAAACTGTTGTACAGATTCTGGCAAGATAGTAAATCAGTGCAAGACAAAACAAGTTGCTTTACGTTTTTATTATGGTAAGATATATATATATATATATATATATATATATATATATATATATATATATAGAGAGAGAGATATAGAGATATATATATCTATATATCTCTATATATCTATATAAAATATATCTATATATCTATATAATATATCTATATATATATATATATATATATATATATATATCTCTATCAATTTTTTTGCAGCAACAAACAAAAAATATTAACTTCCTGTAAGCAGATTCAGATTTTTATTTGTGAGGTTTCATTCCAAGGTCAAAAACGTTAAGGGTTAACTTGTTTGTTTTTAATACCGTTTTTGGAGTCCTCATGCAATTTCCAATAAAATGACACCCAACACAAATCTGAAGCACAAACAGTTTTTGAGTAAAAGGTTGATTTAAAGGGGGGTCCTAAGTTGACCAAGATTTGACCCCTTGAGCCGATCAGGCTGAAAACAATTTTTGTATTTTATTTGTTTTGCTTGGAACAACCCCGAGCACAGAGTTTAGGGGAGAGTGTGTTACCTGTTAGGTAATTTGTCACGGAATGATCTGTGAGTTGTTTTGAAATAATCACTGTACTTGAACTTCCCTGGAGAGCTCTGTTTATTTAACAAGTAAAATTAAATAAGTTTAAACCTAAATTAAACTGCTAAATTCAAATACTTTCATTAGAGCAAGCTCTAAATCTGCTTAGCAACTTAGCCTAATTTGGAACCAAGAAGCATCTCAAACTCAAAGTTTTTAAAGTAATGTCACCTTCAGAATTTCTCTAAGTAATAACATTTTAATCCTTGTAGAAGTATTCCTGTAACTCACCATTTAGAATGACAGCACACTTCCCAAAATAGTCAGAACAATGACATCTCTGCTAGCTACACTCAACTACTTAGTAGTAGCAATAGTAGGTTATTAAAACTTAAAACCTGCTTAAGTGTGAAAACTGTTTTAAAAACTGCTACACTAACTGGTAAATAATTAGAAAAGGCCTTAAAGTGGGCGGGACCACATAGTTCCTGGCACATTGTTTGAGTGGAAACTGGTGTGTCTTGTCCAGTGTTTCTGTGCTTTGGGCTGCTGTATCAAGTCTGTTGCTAATTTTCAGTCCATTGACTTGTATTTATGAATGAGATAATTGCTTCCTGAAAGTAATCTCTTCATTTTTATTTCTGAACTTGAAATTCAAGTACAGGACTGATATCCAATATGGGTCAGAGTGAACTGAAACTGTTAACAGGTAGTGCGTAAAGAAACTAATATTGTGGTTGTAATTTATAAAGATTCATGTCCAGACAGTAATTAAACATTTAACAAATTTTCTTTATTTGATTCCAATATTCAAGAGTTACACCCACATTATTTAAACATCGTCTTTATACAAAAAATGTACTGTAGTACTAGTCATTACAGAAGTACAGGTAGGGCTCAGTTACCTATCCCTCTGGGAGCGCCTCAGCCACACTTTCAAGGTCGCCGGGAGGAATTGGAGCGCGTCTCAAAAAGTGTCTTTCCTGTGCTTATATTTATATGCCTTTATGAAGCTGTGAGCTATAAGCTTGGTGTGTTGCCAACTGGTTATTGTTAACTTGCTAATTGTAGTCAAAAGCAGTATTTTCTCTAATAAGCAGGATGTGGGTTCTTGAGTTCAACTGAAGTGCACCCCCTTCAGACAGACATACTCTCACTTCCCATTCACCTTAAATATCAAACAGCAACTTGGTTCTTTTCCTAAAGAATAGTCTGTATTCTTAATATAGTTGTTTGCTACATAGACCAAAACTATTTTCCTATGAAGACAACTTGTTTGGTAAATTCAGTTTCCATTAATATTAACCCTTTCTTAGTTAATCTCTAACCCTGCAATGTGTAAATGAATTTGTCTTGCAAATGGATCCCGGGCGTGTATTCTGTAATATATAAAAGTGGCACCTCCCCGTTTCAAGTAAGATCCTGAAAAGTGACCTCCTGGGTTTTGTTTCAGGCATGCTGTACATTCCTGAGCCAGACGCCTATTACTGGGACAGGAAGATGGGGGAGAAGGAACTGCTTGACACCAGGTTTAATGGGAACTGCAGCCTGGAGAAGTTCTACAAAGACCCGAAATGTGCCGATGGGAACTCCTACCGCCTGCAGTCCTGGATGTATCACATTCGCCTGCTTCAGTACTCCGACGCGCTGGAACATCTCCTCACAACAGGTACAAACACAAAAGAATATGTGCCAGGTGGAGCTGTCCAATTGCTACAAACCCGCCCCCCAAAAAGAGTTAAACAAAGCCACATTTACACACATCGCATATCGATGAATAGTGAGACTTTTCATTACATTATATATCATCTGGTAATAGTGGTTTGTGTCATTTGTATTGTGATACAAGACCAACAGCACAGCACAGCTCATATTCACCAAATGGTACTTGAAAGAAGAACATGTATCATGATGCGTATCGTATTGCAACCTGCATATCGTATCGTGATATTAGTGTTTAGTTACACCCTTAATAATGAGTGTGTCTTTCACATTGGAGAATGCAAGACCTACACAGTGAATAATAACACATCAACATTAATATTGACTGGGATTAGGCAGTCCCTGGGTGGCTCATCTGGTTAAGGCGTGACCGCGTGGTGTTCGGGGTGAGTCCTACAGTCAGGAGAGAGCAGATTCAAAGTTGAGGAGCTTTGTTGGGGATTCCACAGAAAGTTTTGGCTCTGGCACTCCCACTGGTTAGGATGGCAAAATCTTCAGGGACTGTTTCTCTTCATCACGCTGTAGCAGGCCCTACTGACCAGGTGCCTGCTGAGCTCAAAGCTGACACCTGCAAGGCTGGTCTGTCTTCCAGGGATTGGTATCTCGCTGATGTCAAGCTCCAGGGTGTGAAAAGACCTTTAGTCTCCTGAGCTGTTGTAGGGAGTTGCTGCAGTTAGTGAGCAGCTGGACATTCTAAACTAATGAGAGAAAACCAGGGTGAATAATTTAGCACACTAATAAACAAATTAATAAAAACCTTCATTAGTTTTATGTGCTTTAAGAAACTGTACTAGTGCAGTAAACTGTGTTGTATTTTTTTGTACATGCTAGCTTTAATGCATTCTTCAACATATGTTTTTCTCCATGACAGGCCAAGGTGTAGTGCTGGAGCGATCTCCCTTCAGTGACATGGTGTTCCTGGAGGCCCTGTACAAGCAAGGCTACATCAGGAAGGAGTGTGAGTCTCCAATTTTCATGAACCTCTTGTTTTATTATCTGTGCTGTTTAAAATCTGCAGAGCGGGGAAAGGTCTTGGTCAACATGGAGATGAAACTGAACAAACAAGCCACTTGAGAAGTAAACATCTCTGTCTCTCTATGTAACGCATCATGCTACATGTATGTTGAGGACACAAGCAGTGTCATTAGTTGGATACTCAATATGAAGGGGTAGAAATTACAAGACACCTGTGTTCTCAGCATTCTTTTACGTAAGTTATAAGTGCTGCCTGTATTCTGCAGCAATTCAGTTAGATTGCACATTAAGAGTGTTTAAGAGAGTTATTGTAACCAATATATTTCATTTTGATGCCCTGTTGTTGCAGAGCACTGACGCAAGTGGTTTAAAATAAGACACAAGTCATTGTTGCGGTGCTGTCTTGTTTTTTTCCATTGAGTATTTTAAAGGTCCGTGTTGGTATTTGCTAATAAACCTTTCTTGTTCCATATGGTAAAAGGTCACCTCATTCCAAGTCCTGAGGCAGTCTAAATCATATCCTGCAATACTGGCATGACACATAAGAATGAAATGTTCTGTACAAAAATTAATTTGAAATGTAATGGATCTTCACATGAATAAACTTTCAAAAAACAAATGGGTTTAGCTCGAGTCACAATGAAAACAGTCAGTCTCAATACTTAAAGGGTACATAAGAACCTTTTTATTTTGTGTTACATGTTCCCATGTGTTGCTACAACTGTTTACGTATGGTGTGTGTTTTATTCTTTTACATTTTGACCACTTTTTTTTTTAACTATTAAATTGCATTCCCTGCCTCAAGATGGCTTTCCATGTTCCTGGCATGGACCGCTTAGAACTAACTTTCCCATCATCCTCCTGCTCACATATTTAACTGAGATGGATTTACCAGTGAGCAGGAGGATGATGGGAAATGTAGTTCTGAGAGGTCCATGTGGGTATATGGGAAGCCATCTTGAGGCAGGGAATACAATTTAAAAAAAAAAAAAATAAATAAATAAACAATACACACACCTTACGTAAACAGATGTAGCAACACATGGGAACATGTAACACAATAAAATAAAAAGGTCCTTTTGTATCCTTTTAATGGTCGGGATTGATAGTGCCATCGTCTCTCACATTTTTAATTAAGGGTTTTTAAATTGTTTTAAAAGGCTGTATGTCAAACTTGCCATTGCAAAAATATGTAGAGACCTGCTTATCCAATTGTGATGCAACTTGCTAAGGATATTCCTTATTTTCCAATGGCATAGAGGTGTGTTTTTGTATTTACTGTCGAGCTGGGATGAGTGCCACTGACATGCTGCTTTCCTTTTTGCTGCAGGTGTGGATCACTATAATGAGATCAAGGGGATCAGTATCTGTGAGTTCTTGCCCCCGCACCTGACCATTTACGTTGATGTCCCTGCGGAGGAGGTGCATAAGAAACTCCAGCAGTCTGGCAAGGTAGAGATACAGTCCTGCTTCAGAGCTTCACTTCAAATGCAAAAACTATTATATATTGAACGTCATCATAATGTATTTAGTAGTATAAGGTTGGAACAGTAATCGATTATATCGATAATCACAATCATTCTTTTGTAGCGATAATTTTATCGCATTGAAAAATTATCGAAAATCATAATCGTCGTCCGTGACCCAATGAAGCAGGAAGCGGCTTTGCCTTGAGCAGTAAGTGGCACTGAACTGTCTGCGTGAGGCATTAAACATGATCTTGTGAGCACTGCGTACATTGGGAACTTACAGTAAGTATTGATTTTAAACAATATGCTCAGGATTTTAACTTACGTCATGGTTTCATTTTGATAATAAGTTGTACACTGGCAAAGGATGACTGGTTTTCTAACATAAAAACACAAATAGTGTAAATTGTAAAAAAAAAAAAAAAATAACGTTAGCTCACCTGTAAAATTACTGTAGAAAAGGACATTTTAACACAGGATTTTTTTTTTTTTCTTAACGTAAGTTGAATGTAATTGAAAACAACAAAAAAAGCACAACCATGTGGCAAACATTTAATATAGCCTCAACAACTTTGTTGCTTCTGTTGCTTCTTTATTTTAAACTACAGTAAAGACATTAGTACTATACTGCAGCCTATGCACCGCATGGGGAAAAATAAGTGGGTGTTCCGCACCCTCGTATATATACCTGTTCCCTTGGCGGTGCAGAACACCCACTACATATATATATATATATTAAAAATTATAATTATAAATGTATTATAGAAGAGATATCTTATTCACAAAATATTTTCTTAAAGAATATTGTAAGATGAAAAACCCTTATTCTCACAGCACTAGTTTAAACTTAAAACTCTTACATTCTCCAAATAGTATATTTGACAGAAAACACATTATGGCATTTTAAACATGGGATTTCAATTACTGGCGTAATAAAAAAATAATGTAGGGGGCACTTAACCTTTAAAACCTTGTTATTTTATTATGACCAGACGTGATTCTGGGAACATTTCTCCTCTAAAGAGTTTCTGGCTTACTATGGCTTACTCCGCTGCAGAAGCTATGATAACACTAAAGGGTGAAAAAATGATGTGTCAAAAAGTGTCAAATTCAAATACATGACATTCTGTATATCACTGGAAAAGTAGAAGTTTGTAGATTTGGAATTATAAATTATTTTTAAATCCCGCCTCCCTCAAAGAAACTACCGAAAATGTGTATAATTATACATGCCTGCGCGTTGCAGACATAACCAGGAACAGTCCACACTTGCTGAACTGTGTTCCAACAAAACGAATCCTTCCCGTAGGTAGTTTACCTACTATAAGTGGGTCAGTATAGCTTCTGTAAAAAGACAACCAATTGTTGTTTTTGGTTCATTTTCATTATTCTCTTTTAATATTTAAGGGCAGCAGTGTGGAGTAGTGGTTAGGGCTCTGGACTCTGGACCGGAGGGTTGTGGGTTCAATCCCCAGTGGGGGACACTGCTGTTGTACCCTTGAGCAAGGTACTTTACCTAGATTGCTCCAGTAAAACACCCAACTGTATAAATGGGTAATTGTATGTAATGTGAAATAATGTATAATGTGATATCTTGTAACAATTGTAAGTCGCCCTGGATAAGGGCGTCTGCTAAGAAATAAATAATAATAATAATAATAATAATAATAATAATAATAATAATAATAATAATAATAATAATATTGTCTAATGACATATTTGGCCACAATATATTTCAAATAGCATTACTATTACATTTTATATAGATGACTGAAATTGTTTAGTTTAGTCTGCATTGGAATTGTATGCTGCTCTGTTTTTAAGTACTTTAAGATCCACCACTCTAGTGTTGAGGCTACAAGTCAATCAAACTACACCCTCTTTAGCATAGTACTGAAAATGGCAGATATCATGCATCTAAAGTGCTACAAAATCATAATTTTACATGAACAAAGTGTCCATGATCTGTTTCCATGTGTTGGTTGATAAACTTGGTAAAATATAATTCAGACTTGCTGCCTTTTTGTGCGTGACTTGCAATGACAGTTCTGCATGAAGGCTTGTGTTACAGAACACCTAGAGGTCTCCCTATTTTGTGGTCATCACTGGGTGACAATCACACACAGGCTTAAGCACTGTTATATCTTCCTACAGTACATATATTGCATTGCTTTTTGTTTATTGTTTTAAGTGTTGCTTCATTAAAGCTTTTCTACATTAAAGGTTACTCTTTAAGAACACAATACACAATGTTGCGCATAGAAAAAAAACATATGGTGGCTGTAACCTATGATCTAAGCCAGAAGCGGCTTAATTTACCACTGTGGCATTTAATGGTTCATAATGCACATGCTACTGTTTTAAAAGTCTGGCCCCCACTAAGATTTTCACATATGCTGTAAGCTATTAGCTTATCTTATAATTCCAGCCTGTAGTTAAACATGGATGTTAAAAACAGGGGTTTATTAAATGAGCTTGTGACAGGATGGCTTGCAGTGGTGAGGTGTGGTGACGTCACGGACCAGGAAGTAACTGACACCAAAACAGTGGATGGGCAGCTGAAGCTGAATGCAACTGCATTCAGCGTGGATTTATAAACAAACAAAACAAAATATTTTAAAAAAAACATCAAAACAGAAACCAAAGTGCACGAGGGCCAAACGAATAAACAAACAAACAAGTAAGTGTCGTGCTGGATAATCCAGCAAGTTTTAGCAATTGTTTTTAAATGTCGTTCTTTCTCTCCGCTCCCCGTACTCTCCTCTCTACATTCCAACCCTGCAGCACGGGCAGCTGCCGGTTCTTATACTCTGGCCGAGCGGTTAACTAGTTGTTAATTATCTTATTACCCCTCGGCCAGAATCTGCACGCGTTTGGTAAGGATGCATGACTGTCAGCTAGTTAAATAATCAGTAGCTGATCAGTCATGCATCCTCACGGGGTTTTAAATATAAGTAATAATAGACGCGGCGCTTTTACCCACGCCGCAAACAAAAATACAAATAATTATACATAGGGGCGGGACACTCCGCCACAGAGCTATAAAAAGAAGCTCTGAGAGAGAGAGAGAGAGAGAGAGAGAGAGAGAGATTGATTGCAGGTAGCCTTGGTAAGAAGTGCAGTGGAGTTATCCATATGTATGTACTTATGTAATTCATAGTTTTACATACACTTTATTGGGACCGTGCCCACAAGGGATACAGTCATAAATATTTCACACATTTTGTTGCAGAGAGAGGTTGACAAAGGATTGTGATGACAAATGTGGTGTTCAAGTTCATCCAAAACTTGCTCAATTGGATTGAGATTTGGGGATTGTGGTGGCCATGGAAGACACCTGGGGTCTCTGGCAAACCATTTGTACACAATTCTGGAATGGTTGATTGGTGAATTATGTTTTGAATGTAGCCAACCCCATCAGAGTAGTAGTGCAGCATTAATCCTCAGCGATACTTTATTAAAGTTTGTTCAGCCTTCCACAGAAATCAAGGGACCTGGGATACACAAGGAGAACATGCCCTACACCAGGGCGATGACAAATCCAGTCGCGTAGACTGGTCTTAATAAAGTGGCCAGGCAGCACATCACTGTACCAGTTTTAGCAAGGGTTAAGGGGTGAGGGATTGGTTTTACCTCCTCATCTGCAGAATGTGGTCTCTGTTTGGATATCCTGAGGAAAGAATGTCTTGGATTAAAAAGTTTCCACCTGCCTGACCGATTGCTGTAGTGGCTGATCACTTACTGATCTATAATTACATTCAAAGCAAATGGGCCGGAACACCAGTTGTAATTATTTGCCTAACTGGAAACAGTTGATCAGGAAGCTTTCATGTAGCTTTTGTAACTAAATAGCTGAACAGATTTTCAAGCAAGATTACATTGGGGGCCCCATTTAATATTTCTTGGAAAAAAATCAGAGAGCTGTGTGATGGCACACAAGGTAATGTACAGCTGTGGCCAAAAGTTTTCAATTAACTTAGAATTTTAGGACTGAGACTGGGTTGGTCATATAATGCTGCACTTTATATGACCGACCCAGAGTGAACACGTACACAATTACCGGTGTTCGTTTTTTAAAACACGTACATTATTGGTATCCTTTATAATGCGGGAAACCACAGCTTCCCGATTTGTAGATGACTGAGGTTTGTACCGCCCAATGCAAATCGTATTGGACAGTGGAGTACAAATACCTACAGTACAGAACAGCGTGGATACAATTTAAAGGTATGAAGTTTATTTTATAGACCAAAAGTAAAATCAAATTACTATTAAAAACATTGCGATTTTATAAGATAACAGGCAGTGACCTAAGTTTATTCAGTGTCTATAACATGCTAATTTAATCTGTCATGGAGAATGGCAGCTCCGGTTTTGTTATACGAAGTGTCTCCAGGTACGGCGCGCCGGCAAAATGCACAGTATTCTTTTTTTCCCGTAGGTGGTCAAGTGGGATGCGGAGGTCACGTGACGTGGGTGGGTGGGTTGGGAAGAGTGCGAGTGTGACAAGATAGTGAGATGGAGTCGACTGAGCTAAGACACAGTCCTGGCTTTTGGTAGTTATCAGCAGCCGTACTCCTAGTAACTGCCTTTGTTATAATGTTAACCCTGGTTTCACCCACGCTAAAAATAAACACATAATAGGTAGATAATCCTTACTTTATGAAAATTCTGACAAAAAAAAAAAAAAGGAGCAAATAGCTAGCTACAACGTTACCATGATCCAGGTAACGGCTTCCTTGTTTTATCAGTATGAATAATAGACAAAATGCAGTCTTGAGGTGCATTAATTTATCTAGGTTTTATAATGGATTATCACTGCCTTGCATACTTCTCCTGTTTACATGTGCTTTAACAAAAAATGTATAATATTTATTGCACTGTCAAACTACAATTTACACACATAGCTAACTAATGTCACTGTTTAATAAAACAAACCCAGTGTGTGTGTTTTTTTTTTCTTGGTTGATATCCCTTATTCTGTTATTACGTCTTAGTTAATTTCTTCAAAATTGTACAGCATTTAAAAATGCAGTGAAAAGGCAGGGTGCGAGTATGCATATTTATGAACAAACCAGTTAGTGTAACACTGGAATGAGCTTTCATTTTCAATGTTGTGGTTATAACCTTGTATTTTATAAGGGCATACAAAGCAGGATTCAACGATAATGTGGCACACGTTACTTTTTTTTTAAATTACAGTCTTTATAGGTGTGTATGATTTGTTAGTTACCGAAATGTCAGTCAACAACTGAAGACAGATAAGAGGATAATTTTGTACCACTTAATTTGCACTGATGAAACATGACCTGGTTAACCATACTGATGGCATATCAGATGCTTAGATGACAGATCTGGTTGCATTCTTGTAGAACTTAAGGATAAAATAAAATACATTTCGACAAGGAATTGCATTAGTTCCATTACTTAGTTTAGCTAGGTGGTCTCAATAAATACTTTCTGATTTAACTATAAGCTTACAATGTTATAATTTGTGATATTTGGTTTATTTAAAACATTAGGTAGGTGTTCATTTTTTTTCATTATTTGTATATATCATTATTTGTCAAATAAACTGCTACTGAATAAGATCATTTTGCTACCTACTTTCCAGGCAGGTAGCAAATCCTCACTACTGCCTCTAAAAGTTAACTTCAAGTATGCACGTTATGTCACAGATATCCAATGAAGTGCTTGCAGACAGTGCCCCCTGTCCTACCAGGCAATCACCCCACCACACCTTTGCCCCATAAGCCCCTCAACTTCCTCAAGCTCACTACCCGTTAAAACCTATCCCTCTGTAAAATGCCACAGGGTGTTTTAAGACGTTTTATTTAGGTGTCTATTACTTTTATTTTTGGGTGATCAAGATAGTATATATATATTTTCTACCCATTTTAAAATGCCCAATCTGAGCCTCACCTCACTGCTGCAACACATTTACCAGTAAGGACCGCTGAAGGTATACAGGCGACCTCACTTCCCTCTGTTAACCCAATGGCTTCTTTTCAATTGTCAGCAAGGCCCAGCCCAAAAGAAAGTGTCTACTTGATTTATAAGTTTTACCTTAAAGTGATTGTAGCTAACAAAATCATTCTGTAAATCTTACCCATTTTGCAATTCCATTAGCTACCTAGGTCACAAATGTGCAGCTTTTAATGAGCCACATGTTATAGCAAACAAGCATTTTCTTTTTAAAACATATGGTACAACAGTAGGTTAAAGAAAGATCCCAGTTTGCTTGCCCTTCCTTCCAAGAAGTCTGTTACTGCTTTACTTCACAGGTCATTTCACCCCAGCAGTGTCTTCTGGGTCAAAGGATGTTACTGGCTGAAAGCATGTCAGTCAATAGGAGCAGCTGGTTTCTGGCAGGAAAAAATCTGACTCCAGGTGAAAAGACCCAGGAAGTGCAAGATGGTCTAAAGGCATGGTTTGCAAACAGATTTCTTTAACCTAGTGTAGTACCAGATTGTTTTTTTAAAACTGCACATTTGGTGCAGAACAAATACATAACTACTTAGTTAGCTACAATTACTTTAATACAAAAAAAAAATGTAGTCCACTGTATAGTATAGAAATTTGCCCCCAACTTCAAACACTTGTAGATTCTAAGCTTAAACTTACAATTACACTGTTGAAGGCCATAATGTTCGCCTATTTGACTTTTCTTACAAGTTTTACATTAAGATATTTACTAATCTTATATTTGGGTGAAGCGAATTTAGTTCTGGTCTGTGCTAGTGTTCTGAGATAACAATCAATCAAATTGGCAAGCGGGATTTCTTTTATCGAGTTTAGAATTTAAATTATGTTGCATGAAAAGCTTAAAAACAAACAGAAAGTTCTGGTTTTTGACAGATGCCCTGAGTGAGGTTTGACTTTGAAAACGTGCCAAAAGCTCAGTAATTGGTCTCAGATGTTAGAAGAGGCTGGGGGAAGGAGGGTGGCTCAGTGAAGTTTACCTTGCATCCCGCCTAGTCTTCTCCTTTGCAGTGCTTTTTCAAAGTGTTTCGAGAGACTGGCTGCTGAGTCACAGCTCACTGCGGGAGTGACTTTCATTCGCACGATTCTGGTGGGATCGCCTTTGCTGAAAAATACACCTTTTTTAAATTTATTTTTACTGTTAATAGTCGTTGTAATTAGTTTCAGACTGACCTGTTTAATGTCATTTAATGAAATCTCCTGATTATTAGGGTGAAAACAATTCATTGACTATTAAAAAAACTAGAGATGTGTTAGACCAAATGCTTCTTGAATGATGAATGCATGGGAATAAGCATCCCTGTGGGTGAGCTCATGCTTTTGTAAATCTGCTGCTATTTCAACTGCTAATATCTTGGGGTGTAACAATTTATTGTGTATTGATGAGTCGCAATACTTTCTTTACATGATACATCATTTCTATCACAATACAAGACCAAAAGCACATCATAGCTCATTGCAGTTCACCAGATGGTTCTTGAATTAATAGTAAGTGTGTTTTATAGCTGGTATGAATACATACTCTTCCTAACTCGTTTACCATTTGTCTTTAAGAAAATAAATTCGGTCTTAATATGCATTATACAAGCATCCTGTCAGGACGCATAGTGACATTAGTGTATTGTTCTGCACCTACTAATATGTCAAACATTTTCACTGGACCATTTTCATATTTTCAGTTTTCAGGAAAGTACTCTCAATCTAACCTGACCTTTTTTTGTTTGTTTTTTTAATATAAAGACTTGAGGGGGTGGGAGAAGCATATTGGTGTGGCACTGTTCACAGAAGCCCATAGGTAAACTTACACAATGCTAATATGCTTCCCCATTGTCAGCCTTGAGGAGGTTATCCTAGAACCATGGCATAACTGATTAAAGTGAAATCAATAGAGAATGATGCAGAACACACACAGCAGGATATAAAGGGTGGTGGGCAGCTACATGTCTCACTGCTGTGTTATTGTTGTTAAAGCTTTGTCTGCTCCTCCTCTGCCAATACAGAATGTCCCTGTGGCCTACCTGAAGAGTATAGAGGATGCCTACAAGAAGACTTTCCTCCCCCAGATAAGGTAAAGCATACAGCCAGCAATGCTGACACATGCTGTGGCTTATCTAGCCTATGTAAAGTGCTGAAAGTTGGTACTGGCAAAGAACAAGCCATGGAGAATAGACGGACGCAATACAAAAAAAAAGCAAGCCCAAATGTTAATTATTTGTAAAAATAGAATTGTCTCCATAAACAAAATGTTAAAAAAATATTTATTGTTTAACCAAAGTGAAAAGGGATATTACTTATTAAGATCAAGATCTTTGTAGTGAGATCCTGAGTAAGGAAGCTTAAGACAAATACAATCCAAAATACACTGTACACACAAAAATCAATTAAACAAAAATAAACTATGAATCAGTCTAGTAGTCAGTGTGGACATTTAAGAGTGAGAGTTTGAAGTCAACCGGTAAATCATATGGGAGCTCAATCCATTAAGAGTAGCCAAGATAGAGACGAGAGTTACAAACCTGTTTGTTATCACTGCTTTGGAACACTGTTCTCAAAGCGTACAAAGATCAAATGTGAGAAACAATATTAGTAAGGTTATCTTATACAGTTTTATGATGACATCAAAACAAGATTAGCAACTGAATAGTAGCACTAAGTGGCAACCATCTAGTTTAGCGTATACAACACAGTGATGAGTGTTTTAATGAATTAGTTTAAGCTTGGAGGCATCTTTTATACTGCAGACCTTTATACAGGGAAAGAGAACTCCACTCGACACTGCAGGCTGCTCTAGCGGTATAGTAAAGATACTGTAACTCCATTTAAAACTGTAGAGCGCTCTAGCAGTATAGGGAAGAGAACTCCACTCGACACTGCAGGCTGCTCTAGCGGTATAGTAAAGATACTGTAACTCCATTTAAAACTGTAGAGCGCTCTAGCAGTATAGGGAAGAGAACTCCACTCGACACTGCAGGCTGCTCTAGCGGTATAGTAAATATACTGTAACTCCATTTAAAACTGTAGAGCGCTCTAGCAGTATAGGGAAGAGAACTCCACTCAACACTGCAGGCTGCTCTAGCGGTATAGTAAAGATACTGTAACTCCATTTAAAACTGTAGAGCGCTCTAGCAGTATAGGGAAGAGAACTCCATTCAACACTGCCGAGCATTCTGTACTATAAACTGCAGACCAGTAAATGAATCTACTAATATCTGTACTGATCATTTATATTTAGTTCCAGTTTAATAACCTGAATCAATTGAATTAGTTATAGTCTTTCTGTAGAGTTAATTAGCACAGAAAGAGCTGAACATTAAATTCTGCATACTAGTCCAGTGTGGGTAATGTTTCTTTTCTTTTTGCATTTCAGTGAGACGTCAGAGGTTCTGGCATATGATGGAACTCAGTCCCAAGATATCGAGAGGGTAAGGACTAAAATGCCCAAATAAGGCAACCTGGTAGTTGTATCTTGTTCTGGTTAGCTTTTCATCGGAACAATGGGGGGACGGGGTTGCATGTAAAGAAAAAAGCTTACACTGGTAAACACATTATTAGCCAGTGATTGTCTGTTGGACTTAGTTCTTATTGTTTCACTCAAACGTCTTTGGCATAATATACCCAATTGGCAAATATTTAAGACTGATGTGGCGTCCAGTGGTAAAAAGTGCAAATAAACATTCCTAGGTAGCAAAATGCAGTGCTGATAAACAAAATGCAAGGAATCCTTGTGTTTCTTATTCAGTGTGACTTGCCAAAAACAGTAATAGCTAAGCAGGGGTATGTGATGTTTATTTAGATGCAGGACAAGATACAGGACAATGTAGGAAACATTTCAGCATGTTTGCTGTATTATTGTGCAGAGGCCAAAACATATTTATCAAGCAGTTTCCAATTGATTTGGCTGCTGGTAAAATAGTCTTGGAAATATCGGTCATGCTGTTTAACTGTGGGGATACTCAATACTCAAGCACATGTGCAAATAAGGGGAGTTTAGATGGACGAGGGAGGGGTGTGACATGGTTTAGACAACACCAAAGAAGCGTCTCGTATAACACAGTGTGTAAAGTATATAACGCAGCATTATTGACCAGGACTTCTCTGGCATTTATTGTGCCAGTATTTCGATATATATATATATATTTTTTTTAATTGACACCACCTTACTACAAACATTGCAATATATACAAAACATGCTTTCCTGTTGTACCGAGAGCAAACGGATAGTTATAGTTCTGACTGTCAATGGAGAACACACTGTTTCAGTGTGTTTTTAAATCTGATCTCAGAGTAACGGGCAGCACACTTCTAGATTGACTGGTTAACCAAACTAGGACTCCTGACTAGTGTGAAAGATGTGAAGATCCAATGCTGAGTTTTAACAGAAACACAGCTCTCCTGACTTATTTCTGTTTTCTTCTTATTATTATTATTACCCATGTTAAAGATGGAGACTTTTTTTAATACAGCACATAGCCAGGAAATCACTGAAAATAGTACAAGTTTCAGAGTTAAAGTCTTCAGTCTTATGGGCATCCTCCATTCCCTATGTGTTTGTAATTTTGGGTAGGGGTGAAAATGATGGGTGTCATTGTAATGGAAACCAACATGCTTTTTACTATAGTCACAGGCAGCGCTCCAGATAAGGTTTCGGGTCATTGTGTAGTTTACTCTCCAATTTAGACATAATGCGAGTAAAATGTATTTTGGGTGAGTAAAATGCATCAAATACCTTGAAGTCATGAGTACTTTTAATAAATACATATGGCTTTTCTTATTTTTCCCCATGAAAAAAACAAAACAAAAACAACCATGTCTTTTTCACAGCAAGTTTCACCTTAGTCATGTTCAGTGGCGACGCGTAACTGTTGATAGTGGGGGGGCACAATTTAAAGTTCCTGGTGGTATGCAATGTTCAGGGTCAGTAGACAAAGTAGTTTTAATTACCCCAAATCTCTCGGGTATTTGTTAACCACATAGCAAGTTTTCCAAAAAATAACACAGCGACGACTGCACCACAGTAATGAGACGACTAGCGGGTGTTCTTAAATCAGAAAGAAAACAGAGCGACTTCCTGGGTTGTGGCGTGCTAACTTTCCATTCATAATAAACATAGCCACGCCACCTTGCGGCTCCCAATACGAAATGCTTTAACAAACATATGACCTAATCCTATTATTGTGACAAATAACCATTAGCTAAAAAATAACACATGTAAATGACAATAACAAATTCAATAACAAATGTACATGCTTTAAAAACCTTACCTTGTCAAAAGAATTGTAGGCGTCGGTCCTTTCTGCTTGCAAACCTTGTTACAACGTCCAGTATGTTAACAGCGTGTCCTCCTTTTTCAATCTGTAGTATTGCCAGGTTAGAAACACGAGCATCTGTCATTGTCGTCCTCAGGTAAGTTTTCAGTTGCCGCAAAGAAGAAAAGCTTCTCTCAGCCGATGCTGTAGTCACTGGGATAGTTAAGTAAAGCACGTAGAGTTTGGACAGATTTGGAAGGGTGTCACGCAGTGCCATTTCACGAAAGAATCGCAGTCTTTTTTCCAGCTGGGTGCGCTCCTCTTCCTCATTACTCTTGTCAGCAATGCCATCTTTAAACATCCGGGAAAACAAATTGATTTCAGAGTTCAGATCTTCTTGATCAATACTGTAAGTGGTGGAAACAGCGCCAACACTTTCATCTGATGGGCTTTCAGAAGAGAGAACGTCTGCAAGGGACTTGAAAATGAACAGGTCATTCTCGGAAAAGCGGTCTTCTACTTCCTCAATAAGGGTATCCAGAGTGCTGTACAGTATTTCAGTCCTGTAGTAGTCCTCAGGCTTTTCAAAAGAGGACTTTACCCCTCCTCCCAGTTTTGTGGGAATAACCGGTTTGCGTGGCACACAAGGGCCAGAATAACCATTTTTCTGGCACAGTTCATTGACGTGATTAAAGGTTTGGGATGCAAAATCATCACTTCTCATTTCCTTTAGTACAGACACTGTGGATTTAGCCATCGCCATTGCTGTTTGATATGTAAAGTCTTTTGATTGAAGAAATTTGGACAGGTGGTTTGTTTGCATTAGCACTCTCCGCATAAAAAACATGCAGTACAGAAAATTGAAGTCTTGCACATTTCTGAGAAGTGCATAAGCTTCAGTTCCAGCTTTTGAACCCCCATGTGCAATTTCGTTCAGAGCTTGAACCATTTCATCAAAATTTTCCAATACAGCTCTGATAGCCTCGACTCGACAGTTCCAACGAGTGTCGCTGAGTGATTTAAGAGTAGCTGGCCCCGCAGAATACGTTTTTTGTGACGTAATTTTTTCAAACACAGCATGTCTCTTTGAGCTTACTTCAATGAAATTTCGTAGAGCCTGGAGAATTCCGAAAGCATTTCGGACAACTGGAATGCAGGAAACCATGTCCACTACGCACAGATTTAATATATGAGCATAACAGTGAACATAGTAAGCTAGAGGATTTTCGCTAAGTATCCGTGTGGCCACACCTTTGTAGGGTCCTCTCATGTTGGCGGCTCCATCATAACATTGACCTCTTAGAGCTGAAATATCAAGTCCCAAGGCTGATAATGTACTCTTGATCAGTGTGGCAAGTGAAGCCCCGTCCGTCTGCAGCGTCCTGTAGAAGCCAATAAACCGCTCCTGTATTTCAAATGACTGGTTTACGTAGCGCACTATGAGAGCAACTTGCTCGTGTCTTGACAGATCCATTGTTTCGTCTGCAATGATGGAAAACACTTCAGCTTTTTTTACTTCATTTACGATTGAATCTGTTACTTGTGAAGCCATGATTTCGATTATTTCATTCTGACACGAGCTGTGAAGGTAGGTGCAGTATTTCTCTCGGTTAACCATAAATCGTTGAATCAGTTCGTTGTCTGTACTACGCAGTTTCATCAATTCCCGCAAATTGCCTTGATTTGTGGAATCCATTCCCTCTTCGTGTCCCCTCAAAGGTATACCCTGGCAAAATAAAGTACTCTCTATTACAGTTTCTAAATATGCTCTGTTGTCCGCCACTCTTTTTTTCTTTTGACTATCAAGCTGGGACGCAACACTCCCTGTTTTACAGGACTGCAGCCTACCCTTCCATTTAGCAACGGCCTCTAGATGAGCTTCACACTTTGAATGTTCCCGAAATCTTTCATTTGCTTTCTTCCATGTTTTAAAACCAGTAACTCGAAATGCCAGGTCACTGTTTGGCCCATTGCCAAATGCTCGACAGCAAAAGCAGAAAGCTCTGTCATCATATACACTGTATTCAAGCCATTTATACTCATTGTACCACACTTGCCTGAATTTTCTGGTTTTGATCCCACAGGCACTGGCTGGAAAATCAATTACTGGCTGATACGGACCTTCTTCGATATATTCCAAAGCTGCATCCGGTCCAAGGCAAGGGTCTCTTTTATCGACAGACTCGACAGTTACACCCGCACTAACCAGGGCGTTTGAAATGGTATCGTCACTCTCGTTGCTGCTAACATTCTGAACTACAGAAGAGTCAGGTTCGGTTTCTGTTGATGTCTCTGGCGTTGGTGGTTTAGATTTTTTGTTGTAAAAAAACTCCAAACTTAGCTGTCTTTTTGCCATTTTAACATATTTTCGAATGCCGCGCTGACTGAAAAAGTGTCTCTCACGAGAACAAGTATAACGGTGAACGGTCAGACACTCGTTCTCGCGAGAACAAATATAACGGTGTGGTTATGTTAATAAGGTTTGAAAGTCTGAAATAAACTACTGCGCACTCACACATTCTCTACCCACTTACGAAAAACATTAAAACAAAACAAAAAAATATTATATATGTATATATATATTAATAATAAAACCTGGCAGAAGTCTGGAAATCTGGGGGGGCACGTGACCAGGCGTGCCCCCCCTACGCGTCGCCACTGGTCATGTTAGTATTATAGTCTGGGAAGTTGCTACTCTTGATTTACCGTATTCCTTTGAATTTAAGACACACTTTTTTTAACCATGTTTTATTTTTTCCTCAAATTAAGGGTGGGAAATTTGGGCTGCATCTTAAATTCGAAGGCATATAGTAGGTAGCTACTGCGTTCACTGTGTCTCTTCCCACTAGTACTAGGCTGTTGCAGTTTGTAGAGTTGTTTTGTCTTTCTCAGTCTCCTTATACTCTCTCGTTCCAAGTCGACAGACACACTCCCTAAAATTTTAAAAGCAAGCCTTTTTTTCCCAAAAATATTTAAGAAAATATACCTATAATGCACTAATCCAAATAAATAAACAATACTATTGTATTCCTTATTGATCACCTTGCTATAGCAATATAAAGCATCTTGACTCCCAACACATAATATTGTATTTATTTACAAATTTACCTTCCAGAAATTCAGTTGACAGAAGGTTAGTTTGAGGGGGATTAACACTCCGCTAAGAAAGAATCCAGTCGCTGATCCACCAGTGACAAGAAGCGTGAAGCTTGCCTACAAGTGACAGCAAAAATATAATATCTACTACGAAAGTTGTTTCACATTTTAATGGAACTACCATGTGTACTGAATCCTTTGAAGGCCCTACTGTGCAATTTTACAAATGTTTTCCTACTTTTGCATACGTTTAATAAGAGCGCCATCTTTCTACTATACCATCCTTTAGTAATTGGTGACTAAGTCAATAGTAATACACAATGATTACCTAACTCTAATTCCTAAAAAAAAACATTTGGTCATATTCTATAATTACACAGAGCTTTTAAAATGAATGGGGCGTGCCCATATTGTATTGCTTGGGCTTGTTAAAAGGGAAAAAAAAACAGTGCTTTTATAACAAAACCCACCATTATTATCTAACTTTGTTTTATTTCTAATGGAAATTGCTTCCCTTCTAAAGAGAAGCTTATGTTAAACTGCCTTTGTGTCTGTTGCAGTTTTAATTTACAATTATGAATTAATGCCAGAAAAAAAGGATGTCCGCTTACAATTACAGATTCCCGACTCAGTATTAAACATTTAGGAGCCCTGTAGGCAAAAAACCACTAGGCTGATTAAAAGTAGTTTATCTAGCTTTACCTGTCTGTCAGCCATATCATTTTACACAGGCTTTGTATGAACTGGTTACTGTTTCTACAAGAGTCGGTACATTTAAATGGCTTCTCTGCTCTTCTGTTACCATTATGAGGGGAACAAAAGATTGGGGGAAGCTTGCCTGGATTTAACAAGCTAATCATTTTGATTAATTTTCTTTATTTTTTTTTGAAGACCCTAATATGTATCACAGCTCATAAAATGAGAACAAAAATGAGCAGAAATTAATTGTACACAAAATAAACAATCATTGCGTTAAACTATGTTCTTCTCTTGTTTTAAATAAGTAATAACCAGGGCTTTTAAAATCAATTGTATTACCTTTTTTAAATGTGTTATATTTGTTGTTGTTGTTTTAACATTTCAATGATCTAGAGCTTTTTCATATATCCATTTTACTTCATGTTTACAAACCATCGGATCTGATTTGACATTCCCCTTTAGATTATGCCCCTGCGGATGCTTTTGTTTTAGTTCACAAGATGGCATTTCCATTCTCACTCAGTAGGATTTGTCCCCTGTGATTCAACTGTTTCCACTGGGGTCATATGGGACAGCGGTTCATTATGTTACAGTTAAACAATGCAGACAACATTCATGCAATAGACCATTTCTGAATGTCCGCAGACAGATTAAATATGCACATTTTAGAAAAGCAATCGCATCCTATTTTTTTCTTTTTAGTATTTTTTTTCGAAAAGCAAACTAGATCACATTATCTGGAGCTCTCTGTACTACTCTCTAATATTCAGTGCTGCAATGATCAGTTACATTTTTTTAATAGTTGATTTTTTGAAAAAGAATAGGACCAGGATTATTATTGAAATGTATCAGTTGGGTGCATGTAAAAAGTAGTATATAATATGACATGGCAATGCAAAGATTCCTGAATGTGATTCCTAAGATAGTGTGACATATTAAAGAATGCGTACGTTTAGTTAGAATTAGATTCTCAAGATACATGTAAAAATATACCATATACCCCATCCTAAAATCTGCTACTTCCAATTACTTATGCTAAATAAGGTTACTACAGAGTTTCATCACAAATGAAAATGCGGTTTTTTAGGTATATGCAAAAATGTGTGACATACATATAGACAAATGTAGAGACAGGCAGACATTTCATCACAAATGAAAATGTGGTTTACCAGATTAATGGAAAAATGTGATGTGTGACATTATGCATACATGCATAAGTGCGTAGGACTGCCTCCACTATATTGCAAGGAGCTCCTTTCCCTGATGGGGATTACAATGAATATGTTATTCAAAATGTCCATGTGTTTACTTGGTTTGAAATGCAGTACTATTCTATACACTGCCAAAAAGCATTTCTAAAAAGTTGAACTGAGAATTGAATATGTGAATTGAAAATTAAAGCAAATGCCAGTTTACTCTCTGCCATGTTCAATTTCTTGAAGCTTCAAACACAAATCTATAACACAAATCAGATGTGCTCTCGGTGTTTTATGCATTCCACAGAACAATTTGGTGAGAGAAGTAAAACTGCTAGTCCTTTGCTTCTGTTGCTGAACTTGTTCCATCAAGACATTAGAGGTGCAGCATGCTGGAGTCTATTCAGTAAATCAAAATGGTGGTCTACCTAAGTAGTGTTGCTTTAACAGTACACTTAAATTCACCGAAACAGAAATGTGTGTCACACTTTGTCATGAGAATTGCTTGTTCAGTTCAGATATGCTAAGGATGTTCTTCAGCAGGTATCATGGTTAGGGGTCTACTTTAATCGCTGAGAATTTACATATTTTTTGCGGGTAGGTTATGGAATAAAATTAGGATTTCGCGGACCTGTTTAAACATTAAATAAACCTAAGAAGATAATATTTCAGAGCACTATAAAAGCCTAAAACTGAGTGCTGTCATTTGTTAAAGGCAAGCATGCAACATGCCTTAGTAGTTGCTGCTGACATTCTCTGTCTCTGTGTTGAGACTGCACCGTAGGTTGTTTGAACCAAGGTGGCTGTGCTTGATCGTACCTATGGTACTGATTTAAATTGGCTACAACCGACAGGAATACTTTTTTTTATTATTATTATTTGTTTATTTAGCAGACGCCTTTATCCAAGGCGACTTACAGAGACTAGGATGTGTGAACTATGCATCGGCTGCAGAGTCACTTACAATTACGTCTCGCCCGAAAGACGGAGCACAAGAAGGTTAAGTAACTTGCTCAGGGTCACACAATGAGTCAGTGGCTGAGCCGGGATTTGAACCGGGGACCTCCTGGTTACAAGCCCCTTTTCATTAACCACTGACCCACACAGCCTCCTTGTCTCTTAATGTGTTATTCTGAAGCTAAATAGCGATCGATTGTATTTTCTCCAAAGTGACATTGCAAGATGTGCAAAACAATTTACCTCTATCTGCATGCAAAGATCCTCGGCAGAATTTTTTTTGCTTTGTCATCCATTTTTCGTATTTTACCTCCAATGTTTTTTTTGTTTGTTGCCTAAGTGCAATGCACACAGACAGCAAAGGAATAAAAAAAAAAAGACCATCTACAGAATTACGGTACGTAGTTTGTGTCGCTTGCGGTGTGCAGTAGTTAATTTAAATTGGGTTTCTTCTCTTTTTTTTCCCCATACTAGTCCGGTTGCATTTGCCCCTAAAAAAGGTGGATTTCGCAGTGACCCCTCAATTTCCCGATTTCCGCGAAATCATGAATTAGGTAGACCCCTAATGGTATGTGAAGTCTGTCTGGCTGTCATTTTTTCGTACACTGCCTGGATATTTTATTAGGACCTGCCCCTAATATTTGTTTGGGCCACATTTTTCAATGATCACAGCCTTTACATGGGGAGGCATGAACACCAAAAGGTGCGGAAGGTATCTCGAGGGATATTAATCCTTTCAGTCAGTATTTCACACAATTGGTGCAGAGAGGTAGACAGAGGATCATGATGTTGATGTTGAAGCTCATCCCAAACATGCTTATTTGGATTGAGATCCGGGGATTGTGGTAGCATTGCTAGGTGGACTTGATCCGCAACAAGGCTTAAGTAAACCAGGAGGGGTCGGCAACCCCCGGCACACATTTTGGGGGGCGGGGGGCGGGATATGTGGGGTCACGGTGTGTTCTCTCAAATACATTTCACAAAAGTGATTGAGAAATAAAATTGCACATACCTGCAAAAAAAAAAAAAAATAAATAAAATAAAATCCTTAATCCGCGAGCTACTGTGTATCTCACGCCAAAAAAAATAGCATCGAATCATCTTGTGGTATTTAAACATGAACTTCAGAAAATGTTTTAAAAAATGTGTAATGATAAATAGTTATAACACAAGATGTTCAGTACATGTACTGTATTATTAAAAAATAATAATCTCCAAAAACAACTCTGACGCATCTCATTAAAAAAAAATATATTCCACCCACCCTAACCTAAACCAATTATGTGGAGACATGTCCCGCAGTCATGGTTATGACCCACAGGGGAAAAAAATAAAATAAAAAAAGTTTGCTTCTTGCTGTTTGGACGGAAGAGACATGAAACGTCATCGGATACACAAACATTAAAGCACAGTGTTAGTAGGCCTAGCTATTCTTAACTATGGAAAGTAAAATAATTAAAATTAGATAATCGAGTTTCAGCCAGCATGGACAGAAGTATATGGATTTGTGCAGAAAGGGGATCGTGTTGTTTGTAGCCTGTGCAGTGAAAGTGTGGTATCTCGTACTTCCAGTGTCCAGCGCCATTTCACATCCAAGCACGAAGCCAAATTTTCTGGAGTTGATGAAGCAGACAAACGGGAGTGCATTAGAAAAGCTGTTGATTCTTTTGAAAAACAGACAGTCAGCTTTTCTAAGTGTGTAACTAAAAATGCTGCTCCTACACGGGCAAGTTACATCGCAGCTCTGCTATAGCTCGGAAAGGCAAGTGTTTCACGGATGGAGACTACATAAAGGAAGCCTTCGTAAACTGTGCTGAGGAACTATTTCACGACGTTGCGAACAAGAAAGACATCATTGCTCATATTGAAGAAATGCCATTGTCAGCCAGGACTGTTCAAAGGCAAATAGATGAAATGTCAACTGATGTTAGGAAACAAATGACGGAAAACCTACAAACATGTGATGTGGATGAAAGCACAGACAGAAATGATTCCCCTGTCTGGCTATACTTGTTCGCTACTGTATCAATGGGAAAGTTAAGGAAGAACTGTTTTCTTTGACTGCTATGCATGGTACAGCGAGGGCTACAGACATGCTGTCAAATACTTTTTCACACAACAACAAATCTACCTGCATAAAGTGTTTTCTGTTACCACTGATAGCGCACCTGCTATGGTGGGTAAAACAAATGGTTTTATAAAATGTATGGAAACTGAGATCGGACGTTCTCTTAAGAGTTTCCGTTGCATCATTCATCATGAGAGCCTGTGTGCTAAGATCGCACCTTCTGATTTAAACAAAGTAATGACAACAGTTGTGAAAATTGTAAGCTTTTTGATTGCCACACAGGAGATTCCGCAAACTTCTGAATGATATGGATTCTGCATATGGAGATTTAGTACTGCACAGTAATGTACGCTGGTTGAGTCGAGGTAACGTGCTCAAGCGATTTGTTGCTTGTCTTTAACCCATCAAGCTCTTTCTTGGAGAAGAAAGTAGTCAACAATATGCAGACCCTACTGATGATAAGTGGCTAACAAAACTTATGTTTCTGACAGACATCACATCACATCACACTTAAACGACCTGAATACTAAGTTACAAGGAGAAAACCGTACTTCTGGAAAGGTTTCTGTGCTTATCGGTTTTCAGACGAGATATCGGAACGTCTACCTTTCGTTACTTCCCCCACTGTGAAAACCCATTCAGAGGAGCATCATGTGAACACTGGGGATATATACCTCATCCCTCTGCCTCTCCCCCCCTCCTGCACACTCTCTGGTGCACTCTGGAACTGTCACTCTTCTGCTAACAAAGCTGATTTCATCTCTGCCTTTGCCTCCCACCTCTCTCGATTTCCTTGCTCTCTGTACTGTACTGTCCCCCTGGGCCTCTCACTCACTTTCTAGATGAACTCGACTATCTACTCTCCTCCCTCCCCTCTCTGCCTTGCTTCTCCCACACTACTCCGCTCACTCCACTCGCTCCTGATCACCGCTCGCATCCAGTTGAAGACTCTTGTACTAGCCTACAGATGCCTTGACCAGACTCCACCCAGCTACCTCCAGACCCTCATCTCTCCCTACACCCCCACTCGGCCTCTCCGCTCCGCCTGCACTATGACTGGCTCTACCTCCTCTACGCTTCCCTGCCTCCAGAGCCCGCTCCTTCTCCACCCTCGCCCCGCAGTGGTGGAATGACCTTCCTACAGATGTCAGGACTGTCCAGTACCTGACCACATTCCGGTGCCTCCTCAAGACTCACCTCTTCAGAAAGCACCTGTAGAATTCCTCTGTTTTTCCCCTGGGACACTTATCACCCTTCCTTAAATGCGCTTTACTTGCTCTTATCTGCCCCTATTTTACTGCATTTAATCCTGTACTTCAGAGTACTGTAATCTGCCAAGTGTTTAATCTGTAGTATTTTATATTTAATCATATCCTGATGTAACTATCACTGACACTGTTATCTGCTGTATTATTGAATTGTATTTTGTCACACTTGTACTTGCTTGAACCAAAGTCATTGTATTTATCTTGCTCTTAATTGTATTATTACTTGTACAGTGATACTTGAAATGTATTTGCTTACGACTGTAAGTCGCCCTGGATAAGGGCGTCTGCTAAGAAATAAATAATAATAATAATAATAATAATAATAATAATAATAATAATAATAATAATAATATGCAACTATATGGGACAGCTTTAAAATGTGTTCAGAAGACGATTCCAAGACTTTCGAGACAAAGGACCCATGTTTTCATTTCTTGTGAACACTGACAATACAAAGGAAAGCGACATACAACTTCTGTATTTTCAGTGGATGAACATTGACGGATTTGAAAGGAACCGATTGACTTCCAAAGCTCAGGCATCTGGGTATCAAAGCAAATCAATGCGAGGTGAGCTTGAAAAGGAAAGCGGCTGGCAACTCAAGATCAAAGTACGCCTGCATGAAAAAAGTAGCTTTTGCCTTGCTGTTGGCCTTTGGTTCTACTTACTGCTGTGAACAGGTGTTTTCACAATTGAAAACTGTACTAAGTCCAGTTAGAAGCCGTCTGACCACTGACCATTCTGATGCATGTTTGCATCTGATGACAGCTTGACATATCCAACCTTAGCAGTAAGAAACAGGGCCAAGGAAGCCACTAAAGAGGACACAGGTAAGGATGAGAGCTACTTTTATTATTTTTTTATGTGTTTATGCAAGTGCTAAACAAAGTTTGCATTGCAATATTCAGTGTTATCGATATTAATTGTCTGTATAAGTTTAAGTAGGTAATGTTTATTTATTTTTTTGGTGTAGTTTTGTGGCTGTGAATACTGGGCATCTGTGTTGGTGAGCATTTAGCTCAGTCCCTGCATATATGCGTTTCTCTTTGTAGTATTTATTTGTTTATTTGTTGTCACTGGTTGTTAGCTTTGGTATTGTTTAAATTTGGTATTTACTATAAGAAACAATAATATAGATGGGAACCTTAATAATTATGCAGGCCTGTCACACTGGCTGAGTGGTGACATCAGAACCAGGAAATGAATACACAGAGAACAGATGAGGTGAAAGCGCTGTTGCACGGTTTATTATAAATAAAAGGTTTAAACAAACAGAAGACAGGACACGGCACTTGAAGCCAAATAAATCAGATAAACAAAACGGACTAACACTTAAACAAACGGTGGACGGACAGACAAACAAACACGGTGAGTTTAAACACATTATTATTATTTTAGTTTATTTTCGTTAATTTTACCACCTCCTCCACACCCGTTCTCTACTCACCGAACACACAACCCCGAGTGAGTAAAACGTGCATCTATATATACTGTTGTGCTGGGATTCAATTACTAATTAATTAATTATTCACTTGAATCCCAGCACGTGAATTAATTATGTGCAACCTCGTGCTCACATATTATATACTTTAAATGCACGTGAAGTGATGTGCAATCCCGTGCCTAAATACAATTATACATTTTAAATAACTCGTGCTGCACACACCCATTTATATCCCGTGCAGCCATCTCTATACACCAACATTAACACACCACACACAACATACAACACAGAAATGCACACAGGGGCGGAGCACATTGCCACAAGGCCTTAATAATTATGCACCCCCCCCCCCCCCCTTTTTTGTTTGCCTGGCATGCCAACATCTTAAAAGTAGATTTTGCGGGTTTTTTTGGCACTCTGCCCAAAAACGTTGCCGACCTCTGAACTACAGCATGTATTCAGCCTTCCAGAGTATTTAAGGGACCGGGTATACCAGGAGACCTCTACCCCAGGGTGATGCCTAATCCAATTGACGGGTCCTGGCAGTGAATATCTAGGGAAGTGTTTATTCAATTGGGATGGAACTTGATTAGGACATCCTTTAACACAAGTTCAGAATTTGGGGAATACAGTGGATATGCATCTACTTTTTCATGTTACTGATCAGTAATTTCATGTTTACAACTGTGGCGGGTGATTGTGTTACTGAGCATACTTGCTTTAATTTATTATTTGAATAATCAAAGCAAGTATCAGTAGATTTGACTATTTTGATAGGCAACCAACTGTTACCAAACAAATACAGACATTTATAACCTTAATTATACAAGTTGTTACACCAGGGCGTAGCGTACATTGAGGTAGCCGAGGCGGCTTAAAATCAGCTAGGTACATTTTTGAAAGAAAAAGTACAAAAATAGATCTAAAGATTTTTTTTATTTTTTTTAATAATGTGCCCATTTGAATTAAGAGTGACATAATCGACATGTTGCCATATTATTATTTTTATTTGCCATTTATTTGTAAAATTATTGTGATCTCAGGCTGTATAGAAATTTGCCACCCCACATAGATATGTTCGCTTCTCATTTGTCAGTTTCCCTAGTTACGCTGCGTGTAGCTCCAGAATTGGATCAAGATTATGGATCAGTGTAGTCTGACACAGATCGGCTTAGTAAAACACCACCTTATGATCCGACTTAAGTGAATTCAGATCTGATCCCATTTTTTGTTCTCGTTAGTACAACCGGCACCTGATGCAGCGAATAGTCCAGTGTATTATTTAGTGGACGGTTCATTACTGTACATACTCAAAGATTAAACCAGTCTATAACGCATTTCTTTTAGAAGAAGACAACTCTTGGTAAGAATGTTTAGTGGTTGTATTTCTTATATTAATATTGTTTTTCTGCTGACAGTCCTGTGCAATGTGATGTTTAGCTGCGATACGTTTTGAAAAATCAATGTTTTTTCTTGTGCAATGTCAATGCCTTCCCCCTCCCCCAATATAACGATTCATAGCTGTTAGGCTTTAGTACTTTTCATGCATTGTATTTGATGCCATGTGCTAGAAGAATTGGAGGTAATTAGTGGGGCTTGCGAAGCAAGAGTCCCCACTTTAAATCTTCGACATACTACTTCTTCTTATTCTTTGGCACGCTACTCCTCTTACACTGTTTAAGCTAGAAACGCTGTTCAAACTTTAAAACGTGTAGACTGGTCTGGAATAGTGTGCTTGTATACAACTTTTTGATATATTTTATACTTTTTAAACTATTAAGCTTTTTGTCCTTTTTTGTCCGTGTTTTGTCATTCACTTTAATGGGACTTTTCAACATTCTAAAGCTTCCCATTGTTTAAAAACTCCCAGACTTCCAACATTCTATTTACTGTAAACGATGTAACTTTTGACACAAATCAGCTAATTTGACCACTTTCCCAACAAGTAAGACAAAAAGTTACTTTGGAATGGAATATTCCTCTACTTCTCTGCTATTCAAAAACAGAAATCTGAAATCAAAACAGAAATAACTTTTACAAATCAAGACGTACAGCTGTTTTAGTAACCACATCAACTACATTTTCTCTAACTTTTTATAAACTGAAATTTTGAGCACTTTCCCTAAGCAAGCCCCACAACTTTACTTGTAAAGTTACCATCTAGTTCTATCAATGTTTTAAACATATATATATTTTCCAAATGTTTTCTTTAGAGAAAAAAAAAAAAATTAAGGAAGTACTGTTTTTAATACTGGTGTGTTGTACAGAATGTGTAAACCGGGCAGCTGAGTTTGCTTTATTTATATGGGTTTCATTAGGTTTGATGCCGATTCCATGATTTCTTGCATTGCAGGCATATCTTGGTTAATATTGTGGTTCATGGCCAGGGATCCTAGTTTTCCTCAATAAAAAAAAGAAACAAATTCTCAGATAAAAATCTGTGTTTTTTCTGCAATTTCAATAAAAGGCTAAAATTATAAGATACACAGATAGTACTATTGAATAACAGTTAACACAGTATTTATTGGTACACTTTTAAATTCTAAGGAAGTTACAAGCTCACCAGTACCATCAATCAGTAATATAAACACACTTACCACTTTACTTTAAACATTACAAATAAGTCAAGTTAGTCTTTGTCACCTGGATGGCTATTGCCAAACTCACTGACCCAATCTTTAAGGGTGATTTTTTTTTGCAGTAACGATGCACTGGATACTGAAGAAACAGCAGCTACGTTTCAGCATGAATGTGTTGTTCAACCTTGACACCAGAAGCAGTTTTTTTGGAACAAGTATATTTACGTAAATTTAAAGCAGAATTGCCTGTGTTGATGATTATATATGATAAGTGTATTGATTTGGTTATCAAACAAACAAAAAAAGCCTTGCTTTTTTTTTTGCCCCACCCAAAGTGCAAAACCTAAAAATTCCGACAGCATTGAAAATTCGTGTTTTTCCACGTTATTCCGCAGCAAATGGATTCCCTGTTAGTGATGTAGACAGTTTAACAGTGCATCCTTTCGATGTGTTTGAGTGGTGTTGCAGCAGTATGGGTGAAAATAGACTGAATGGCCTTGCACTGCTGTGTCCACAGAGACAAGGAGGTGTCCCTGGAGGAAGTGTTACAGCATTTCAATAGATCAGGTCATAGGAGGATTGGCAAACTCTATATTTTAAAGTAAAGCCTTCTAAATCATGGCATCATACAGTCTCAGCAGTACAATCAGTCTAAGCACTAGTATCAGCAATCTTACCAGATCCCAGCAGTATCAGCACCAGTCTTACCAGTCCACCAGTGTCGGCACCAGTCTTACCAGTCCCAACAGTGTCGGCACCAGTCTTACCAGTCCCAGCAGTGTCGGAATCAGTCTTACCAGTCCCAGCAGTGTCGGAATCAGTCTTACCAGTCCCAGCAGTGTCGGAATCAGTCTTACCAGTCCCAGCAGTGTCGGAATCAGTCTTGCCAGTCCCAGCAGTGTCGGAATCAGTCTTGCCAGTCCCAGCAGTGTCGGAATCAGTCTTCCCAGTCCCAGCAGTGTCGGAATCAGTCTTCCCAGTCCCAGCAGTGTCGGAATCAGTCTTACCAGTCCCAGCAGTGTCGGAATCAGTCTTACCAGTCCCAGCAGTGTCTGCACCAGTTTTGCCAGTCCCAGCAGTGTCAACATCAGTCTTACCAGTCCCAGCAGTGACAGCACCAGTCTTACCAGTCCCATCAGTGACAGCACTAGTCTTACCAGTTGCAGCTGTAATATCAGTGTAATCAGTCTCAGCATTAACTTCAGTAGCAGTGTACCAAACGCATGTCTCTCAATATAAACCCATCTACTTATTCATATTGCTTTGCAGTTTCCATTAATAGTCTGTCTAAGATAGGCTTTATAAGATGATAACTATCACCTTCATAACAAACCGGATATGCAGGGTTTTTTTTTTTTTTTAGACAATTCGATTTTTGCCTGAGTAAAAATCTATTCCTAGCTACGCCCCTGTACACATAACATGTTATAAAGTTGCAAACAGCTGCAAGGTATAATTCACGTAATGTATACAGCCCATGAGTGGCTGGATCATATGTTATACATTATTTTATGGTTACTTTGCACTTGACAGATTCAAAACGCCCTACTATAATACATTGTTTCTTGTGGTATGGGGAAGGGGGTGGAGAAGAAATATGTTATGGTAGCAATGGCGCATACAGCTAGCACATACTGTATGGAAACAGTTATGTTTTGTTTGGGCTGTGACTTTGACTTTTATGTTTTTTTTCCCAGTGTACCGGTAATTACTTTTTTGGCCCCTTTTTAACAGTTTGGAAGATCATTTTGGATTTCTTAAATTTGTATGCAGTTGATTCTTGGAATGTTGCTCACCATTGGAAGAAACTCAATTTAGCGATACTGTGCAGAACAAATATCCCTTCCAGTCTTTTCTGCATTGGTTGTTAAGGGTATGGAAATGAACTGACTCCTGAGTGCAGGACTTTGTCGAGAGCTGTTTGCACTAGCAAGGAAGACATTTTTTGCATTTATGCAGCAAGTGTTTTTAGAAATGTCAGAGCCTGGCAACAGTAGAATCTCTGACTGAGCTGGAAGTAAAAAATGGAGTTCTAAAAAATGGGGTTGGACACCAGTGAAGAAATATCGCCGTAGTTGACAATTTGTAATATTTAAAAAAAAGTTATTTTTATGAGCAACCATAGGAGAATAACTAATCATTATATCCACATACTTATTTAGATAGCTATTTTAAGTCAGTTTCATTTAAAGTGTTGTGTGTGTTTTGTTTTTTTTGTGAAGGGGAGCACATTTATATTTTCAGGATATACAAGGATACATTCCCAAACCAGCAATTTTTTAGACCAAATTACTAAGCTACAAGTGTCTTGTGTTAAATAGAGCCTGCCTGACCGCTTGTTTATGTCAAACTGACATTTTTACATTTACCTAGGGAACCGCATGTCCAGTAATGATGACTTTCAAAGGATATTCTTTTGCACATGTTATTAGAAGTTTCAGAATCAGTCTACGTGTTGCATGCCATATATCTAGAACAGTGCTTGACTGTGATTGAACTTGGTTGGGATATCCTTTAGCATCAGTCATGCCATACTCATTTTTACTTGTGCATGTAGGTTGTGGTGATCAACTTTTTGATGTTACTGATAGCTGAATTTTGCGTTTGGCATAGTGTCAATGTCACTGACATACTTGAGGCAATTGCATTTGTTTTACCTACTGTATTTATAGATAACCTCTTATGTAGCAGTGATAAAGTGGTAAAGTTATTGAGAATATCGGGGGACATAGTGCGGTGCCTGTCAGTCTGTTGGTGCATATGTCCCACTTTACATTTTTACATGGGCGTACTGTGTGTGTAGGTCACTGAGATTGTATGTAATATACATGTACTTGCTAACATACTATAGTAACATTCTGCAGAATGAAAGAACAACAAAACTTAAAGCCATTGAAATAAGTGAAGACAGTATGTGTCAGCTTGCGTGAAAAGTGGAACTGCTGACAGTCCCTGGGAGTTGATTCCCTGGGAGTTGTGCCCTTTCAAGGTCAGGGATTGCGTGTTATTTTTAGTGTCATTTAAGAACACTTTAAATACTTTCATCTGCAGTCAATTACACAGAGGCTCCCCATGTTGACATGACGTGTGGGCCTTGCAGATACCAAACAATATACAAGCACAAAAAATTGATGGATTGCCATGAAGTTCAAAATAAATAATCCTTAAATGTGACTGAGGAGCCAAATATGTTAATGAAGATCCTCTGTTTATTGTTGTGTGTATTACTGCCTAGTAATATACATCATGATAGTGAAATACTGTATTGTACAATTATGTTTAGTAAAGATCTGGTGGATTCGAGGTAGGGTGATAGGTTAGAACGGGTGTCTGAAAGCACTGTTTAACAAGGAGAATAAGAATGTGAATTGTATATAGTAGTTTGTGTTTTTTTTTTTTAAAGCATGAGCTTGGCTTAAATAAACTTGGCAGCTAATTTGCTTAATGCACTAACTTCGAGGCATGGGTCCCTCACCCCTGTGAGAGAGGGTGCTCCCTCCAGTCCAGGGCAAGCTTGAGACATGGAGACTGAACTGCTCCCTCACCCCTGTGAGAAAGGGGGCTCCCTCCAGTCCAGGGCAAGCTTGATGCATGGAGACTGAACTGCTCCCTCACCCCTGTGAGAGAGGTTGCTCCCTGCAGTCCATGGCATCCTTGATGAATGCTTTCAGTGTCGTTTGTAGATGCTTGCATTCCCACCTCCTGTGCTGTCCAGCTCTGGATAAATCGAGAGGTCTATACTTTCTTTCTGTCTCGGCATCCGATACTGCCAATCCTTTTGTGAGCATCCATTACAAAATTAAAAACAAGTGCAGCTGATCAAAGTGAATGTATGTGTGGCTGAAGTCTTGTGTGTTCCTCAGGCCCATTGACTTGGCAAAGCTTAAAAGCACAGCACAATGGCAAAGGCATTATTGCTCGCTCTGTATATTAACAGCTGTTAACAGAAGTTCTTGTGTTTGTGCCATGCAAGCCCATACATTTGACATCATGCAAATTCAGTGGTTTAAAAATAATCTTGAGAGCTTTGCTAGTCCTACAGACTGGTATTTTGATTTATATTTGAAAGAAATTTTAGGACTGTGATGGGGTACCCCCCGCCCCTATGTGTATTATGTATTATTTTTCATTTGTGTTATTATTATTTAAAACGTATTGTTTAATTTGTATAAAACACAATGTTTTGTTGTTGTTGTTTTTGCAGCACGGATAGGGTTAAACTTCCCCATCCATGCTAAACCCATGCAGAATGTGACCATCTTCAGATTGATTTATTTGATTGATTAATTTATTATTAATTTGGAGACGATCACATGTATATAAACCCGCAGCTTTGGCTGATCGGGGAAGGTGTTCAGAGGTGGATACTTGTTTTATTTAGTGCTCTATTTGTTTTGTGTTTTGTCTGTTTGTATTGGCCAACAAGCCATTTTATTTTGTGTTTGTTTAAACCTTTTATTTATTAAATAAAACACGCAAGTGGCACTTACATACCCCAGTACTGTTCCTGACGTCATGACAGAGCTATCTTATGGTGTCCTGCGTGGGATAAACAACACCTCCACAATTCAAACCAGAAAAGTACTGTGGGTTTCAAACTCTGTCAACAACTGCCCCCGCCCTGGAGAGGAGGAGGAGAAGGGACGACCGGAAGGCAGTTGGGAGGCCTACCTCAGTGCTCTCGAGGCCTTGAACATGTGCCCTACCTGCGGGGAATGGGACCAACTGCCCCCTCCTCCAAGAAGATGATAAGGAGTACCAGTTCCTGGCATTAGAGGGAGAAGCTCTGCTGTCTCCAGTGATTCAGGGAGAGTCGCACCAGCCTCCAGTGACCTGAGGGAGAGCCGCACCCGCCTCCAGTGACCTGAGGGAGAGCCGCACCCGCCTCCAGTGACCTGAGGGAGAGCCGCACCCGCCTCCAGTGACCTGAGGGAGATCCGCACCCGCCTCCAGTGACCTGAGGGAGAGCCGCACCCGCCTCCAGTGACTGAGGGAGAGCCGCACCCGCCTCCAGTGACTGAGGGAGAGCCGCACCCGCCTCCAGTGACTGAGGGAGAGCCGCACTCGCCTCCAGTGACCTGAGGGAGAGCCGCACTCGCCTCCAGTGAATGAGGGAGAGCCGCACCCGCCTCCAGTGACTGCGGGAGAGCCGCACCCGCCTCCGGTGACTGAGGGAGAGCCTCTCCGTTTAATTAGGTATTCGATTATACTTTTGTTACTTTGGTAGTTTAAACGATAACATCTGTTCCGTACATTATGTTGCGTATGTTATTGTACTTACCAAGAATCACATATTCAGTTCTGAAGTTACTAAGAACAGTAAACAACTGCAGTGCGACCAAAGCTCCAGAACAAAAATCAATTTCAAGAACCCAAATCCAGTAATATTATAAACATTCTCAAAAAAATTGGCTTCATTCAGAAATGTTATTTAAAATATATATATATATATATATATATATATATATATATATATATATATATATATATAGTTTACAGTAACTGTGTCTTCCTTGAATCGTTTTAATTGTTGTCCAACTTCAGTTGGTTTTAGTTTAAGAAAATTCAGTTTAACAAAAGCTCCAGAACAAAAAGCAATTTGAGGAACTCAAATCCAGGAATATTCATGGCAGTTTTTCAGAAAAGTTCTGCTTCATTCAGAAATACCTATTTTTTTAAAAATGAAAAAACTAAGAATAATAAAGTTCAGTTTGAATGTTTAGTTTAACTGTGCCATTCTACTTTAGTTACATGCTTTCAGTTGTTTTTGTTAAATCATCTCAACATACTTCAGGGTGAGTCTTGTGCGTAAATGATTGACTGCAAGCCCAGCAGCGGACAAAACACGTTCTGAGTGCACAGATGATCCTGGGATGCGCAAATACGTCTTCGCCAGTTTTGAGAGCCTGGGCAAGCGCTGAGTATTAGCCGTCCATCATTCCAATGGGCTTGCACTTTGATAGAGTGCAATCTCCTTAAAATAAAAAAAAACACCTTCCATTTCACTTTCTACAACAGTCTCTGTGGCATCTGGTAGTCATCTCCTTAAAAGAATTGCCATGGCACTCTTTAGACTCTCCGTCTCTCTGTACTGTAACTTTGATGCTGGCTCAGTCGTTACAGTTGTTGTACACCGTGCAGCTTTGCTATCAGAGAGCAATTGCAAAAGCTTTGATTTTGCAGTCATTTACAAATGACTGGATCTAGCAGTGGTGCTTTACCTGAAGCTTCATTTGTTTTTTCTCTAGTGCTTTAACGGCAACAGTGCTGTGGTGGAAGTGTGAAACTAGCCGACCTTGCTAAAGTAATAACGTGATCAACACTACTGAGAGAAAAAACGTCATGAACGCATGCAACAACTTGGCCAACAAGACCCCATTTCTCAACTGCAATATTCAGCCTTTCAGAAAGATTTTCCTCTCTTTGTCGTTCAGGCAAGTTTTTTGTCTTAAGTACAGCAGATTGAAGCTTCCAGTTTTCAATGTAATGACATGTAATTGTCATGTAGCTTTCAGTGTTTAATGCAGTCCAACAGTCTGTGGTAAGTGCCACTTTATCAGCGGCCTGCAGTTTGTCACAAAGCATACTTGCACATTCTTCGTAGTGTTTCTCCATGCATGTGGTTATAGTTTACCTCAAAGACGCATGGTATTCTGGCTCCACAAAAGCCATTCATTTAAGAAATCCTGCACCTTCAGCAAAATGTATTGGCAGCATGTCTTCAGTTACCATTGTGCACAAAAGCTCACTTAATTACTCAGCCCAGGTTGTGCCTCATCTACATGAATTTTCAGAAACAAATGTCGGTGTTATTTGCTTCGTATCATCTTTCTTTCCCATTGAAACACGTGGCTGCTCAAGTTTAAAATGATTTAGCATTGTTCCAGTGCTGTTTTGAATAAGTAATCTCTGCATACATATTTACATTTAACACACGTTTCTTTAACCTTTTCTAAATGATTCCACACGTAGCTCCTTTTCGAACGATCCAGTTAGCTAGTAGCTGGATTCTCCTTCTCACCCACGTGGATGCAATCAACCAGAGTTCTTTTCCCTCTGTCACTACGCAGCATGCAAAATAGTATTTATGTCACATTATGTATTTATGTGAGACATATTTATGTAGTTGTTTTTTACTCTAATTTAAACTAATTAAGTATATACTAAATGTTTAAGAAGTTTATAGTTTAAATGATTTAAATGTTTAAACTAGTACATCCCTAATAGCTACAAATGGTAAAATGCATGATACTTTTAAGATGCCTAATTAAAGCACAAAGTGGTCTAACATTTTCACACAAGTGCCTATTGTTTCTATATCGCCGATTACCGACCGGAAATTTAAATTCTCGGTAGGTAGGCTAAATAGAGTCCAGTACAGCTAACGTAGTTTGGTGAAACCTGTTTAGTGATGCATTTAAAATGCCAAAAAAGAGAATTAACATAATTTGACAGTCAGATGCTCAATAAATGACTAATCTTTTTTTTTTTTTTTACGTTGATTTATTTTTATTTTTAAATTGAGTGACCAATTATTATTTTTATTTATTTTTCCCCCAATTTGGAATGTCCAATTTATGTTTTTTCTCCTCATCGCAGCGAGTCCCCACACAGCACAGACGTTCTGAGGGCGTGTGAGTGTCCTCCGATCTCACAACCCTGAAGCCAGAATCGCTTTTGCGCCGAGCAATTTAGAGCAGAGGTGGACGGACTACTGATACCGGAGAACAGAGATCAGCCCTGCTTTTTATACGCTGTGAATGTGCTTGGTGTCTGGCCAGTAGGGCTTGCTGTTGTGTGATGAAGAGAAGGAGTCCCTGCCGGTTTCCCATCCCCCACCCCAGGAGGGTCAGAGCCAATGTGATGCCCCCTTCGAAATTAATTATATCCTGTGGTTACTTAAAAAGACCGGTGACACAGCATTTGACAGGCTGCACAAAACGAATAAGCGGGTTTGTTAGACTATATTAGAGAGGTAATTTCTCAAAGAACTGACCCGACCCCAGCCCAAACCATAATATACAAACTACACACGACCCGACCTGAACCCGACACTTACTGTTGGGTCCCATCGGGCTCGGGTCGGGTAGCAAGGCTTTACTTCCTAAGGTCCACTGCATCATGATTCAGATACTGGTGCAAACAGGATATGTGATCTTTTGGGCAAAGGGCCTCAGTAACAGGCTTCAAGTCATTTGGTGCAGAAGCTGGTTGGTTGAACTGGAAAAGGATATTGGACTGAAGTTACATGAAGTTAAATACATTATCTGAAGCCAGAACACACTGAGGCAATTAAATGCCCCCAGGAAGTACAGGCAGTACCCAATTGGAAGTTATTGAAAGTACTGAACTGGCTGGCCTCATGTTGCCTCCATATATGTTGAAACCAGAAAGTCATGTTTGTTTGGTGGTTTCAAGCTAGACCCCACCGACAATAGACATTACTCCACATCACAAAAAAAACCCCACAAAATCTGGCACAACTGTTTGCTTGAGAGATAATAGGCAGAGTGTTCAGGTTGTGATTCAGCTGCTCTCTCTCTTACTTCGCTGTGAGGGGAGTATGTAGGTAAATTCACAAAATCGTGGTGTAGGAACTTCCAGAAGAGATTTTGTTAAATGTTTAATGAACTGTATGCAACAATTACACTTGGAACACAGCTATATTCTGTGATCAAAAAGGTCCATTACTGGTGTTCTTGAGTATTAATAAACTGTTTCACGTTTCATGTTGAAACAGTTTGTTTGTTTGTATGTGGAGGACGAGCGAGGTGCCGTCCGCCACGTTATTGTTTTGTTTATTTATTTTAGAACGGGGTACCCCTCCACCCCTGTGCAGGTGTATTATTTTGTATTTGTTTATTAATATTATTGTTATAATTATGTATTTATAAATATGACGATGAAGCCGTAAGTTTTGTTATTGTTAAATGTGTTCTGGCAGAGGCGAGGTCGGCAGCTTGTCCTCTGCCATTAGTAATTGGGAAAACCCGTGCAGAATATGGCTGAGGGATTAGCAGATAATTGACAGCTAGTTAATCCCTCTGTCACTAATATAAAAGCCTGCAGTTCTCCCTGCTCTGGGTGGGTTGTTTGGAGGAGAGAATAGAGCGAGAGCGAGAGCAGTGTAAGAATTAAAAAATTAAAAAAATATAGGCGATTGCCCAGCCTGACCTATGGTTTTTTGGCGTTTTTGTTTATCTTTTTTATTTTGCTCTGTGAGCAGTGTGTTTTTTGTTAAACATTTTATTTTTGTTATTTTTAAAAATAAGCTGCGCCGCAGCGTCTTTTGCCCTGCAGTACGTACTTGTTTGTTTTCTTCCTGCATCTGGCCGGACGTCGCCACTCAGCCATCCCTGTCACAGATACATTCCCCTAACATTATGCACCACGGGGGATACCTTGTTTTTGTTCTAGTTAACCTGCTACTCCAGGTCTAACGGTTTTGTTTTGATTCTCCTAGGTGGCTGAAGATATTGAGTACCTGAAGTTTGAAAAGGGGCCCTGGTTGGAGCAGGATGATGTCACCTTTCATTACATCCGGATGCTGTAAGTCTTATTGGAATGATTTCAGGTGTACAGTTTCCCATTGTATCTGTTGTCTTGGCTGTGGTGAAGTACACGGTCTCCTAAGCAACAGAGGAGATGCCTTTGGATCAGATGTTTTAATATCCCTCTTTGTAGACTCGCAGGTTTAATGTGAGCATCATAACACTAAAAGAATAGGTCACATTGTTGTACCACAGGTGTGCTGGTCTGCACATAGCAAACAGTAACATGTGAAGGTGTGACTGCCAATTATCGCTTTCAGTCACAGTCAGAGGAAGTAGAATTCAGTAAAATGCAAAGGTACTGTCAAGCGTACATTTGTTATTATTTTTTTCATGTTAGTTGGGATGTGCTTTTGATACATTTTTATGAAAGTTAACTCTTTGCAATGTCAGCATTTACATGTTTAAACCATATCTACATACACACACTCTCTTTATATTCCATTCTGGTACCGACAGCCCTGGTTAGTGTTTTCTAAGCAAATAAACCCTAAATAAGCAAATAATGTTTTAACATCGCAAAGACTTAATTACAAAGTAGTAAATAATTAATTAAATAAATAAACAAACACGTACACAAAGTATATATTGAAATGTTTATATTTATGCCACTCTCCTCTACATACCGTACTATGTACATAAACCTCCCAAACATTGCTACAAGTCCTATTTTAAATGCCAAATTAACACACACAAAAAGTAATATATTAAGTAATTAATATAATGTTTGCCTTCTTGTGCAGTTAATTGTATATAGTCAGGTATTACTAAATAACGTAAAGTATTCAAATTCATGAATCCACACAACTTTACATTAAATTGTAAAAAGAGATGCCTGGCCAAACTGTTTGAAGTGTGTCTCAGGGGTCCTTTACTTTAGTGCAGTAGTTCCAACATACAAATAAAAACTGTACTAAACATAAACGGCCATTCAATCCAAAAGCTTACAGAACAATTTCAAGTGAAAAAAGCCTTCCACCTGTGGGAAGATTGGGGCATGGGGTCCACGAGTCTGTGGTAATTGCAACTTTTTCTCCCTTTTGAAAGTTTTGTATGAACAGCTGCAGCACGGTTTTCTTTAAGTTTTTCTAGCCTCGCTGTTATTGTTTTATGGGTCGGCACAGTATTAGGTGTAACACAGCAGGGAGGGGGTTAAAATCCTCCCTGCATGAAACATGTGCGCAGGCACATTGTTGTTAATAGTGTAATTGTTTTTGTTTTATTGTTTAATTAAATTGGTTAATTGTTTTATTAGTAATGATCCCCTGCACCTAGCTATCGTTGTCAATTAGAGCCAGGTGCAGGGTATTTAAAGAGAGCAGCCAGTCTGTTTGGGGTGGTGGTGTGGTGTGTATAGGAGCTTGCTTGTCGGTGTTCACAAGTGTAGGAAAAAAAAAGAGAAAAGAAAGGTAGTGTAAACAGGTGTGGTTTTGTTTTGTTTGAGTATTTTGTCACGTCACAGGTAAACAGCTTAGCTGTCCTGTTTATAGTTAGGTTCCAGACCTGTGTGTTAGTTATTGCTCAGAAAAGAGCTAGGTGTTTAGTTTGTGTTTTGTTTAGTTTGTTTATTAAAAGTAGTGCGTCAGCTCAGTTAAAAATCCATTTTCGGAGTCCTGGGTGTGTTTTAAAGGGGAACGAACCGCGGAGAGGTGCAATTATGTTACATAGCATAATCTTACATAGATTTCAAAACTGCTGCATTCACAATTCACACGCACTGTCCTCATAGGGGATAACGTGATCACGTCCTGTTCGGCCAAATCTATAACAAACGTTGTTATGGATGTTTGCTTTTTATTGCCATCAGTAGCTCCATCCACAATAATTCTGAATGTTTTCATTTCAAACTGAAGCATTGAACTTGTGTTTTTGTGGTACGGCAACTTTGTTTGGCATAATTATTTACAGACCACGGTTTTCTCGTCCGGTTCCTCAAAATACTTTCAAACGGGGCTTCCTTTGTTTAGAGATGCCATTTTAAATATAGAACCAACTCAGAAAAAACACTTGTCATTAATGTTATTTAACCCTGCTGTGGAATTGATACCATACCACGCCTACTACAGGCATAAACACACACAGTGCACCAATGAAGCGCCAGATCGACCGAGAATAAAACCATCCCCAGTGTCAATCTTTCTGTTGCACCAATTAGAAAAGCTACTTGGAGGCAATTGCCAAACCCTTCCTTTTTATAATATCCACCATTACTCTCATACACGATGGACTACTGATGATAAATTACTAAAATTAATGCATTAAAAATATGCATTTGGTGACATTTGTTACGTGACCGGTTATATAGCATGTTATTAAATGTTTTACCACTGAGTTTAAAATTCCCATCCCTAGTTAAAGGGTTAAAAGCAGGCCCCTTGGGGAGGGGGGGTGAGACACTCCAGGAGTTTTTTGCTATGGAATGTGCAGCGCTCGGTGTGTGTTGCTACCACAAATATGTACAGACCAAGGGAGGGCATAGCTGCTGGAATGTTATACATCAGCTGGCTGTATATTTCAAGTTTCATAAAGTAATGAACTGCCTAGACGGTTCTTTAACAGAGCTAGGTGTGCAACGGGGTAGATTTTAATTTTCCGTTGGGGCTAAGATGTTTACAAATTGTGCAAATTGTTTTTGATATGTCAACTGGTGTCTGAAATGTATAGCTTCTATGGCGCTATGGGTGTTTGCTATTAAAAGGAGTCATCAGCAACCTGTACTGTACCTTTTAAACTCAATTTTGCGTGTCTGTAGGGTTTTTGTTTTTTGTTCCATTTCTCAACCAGACTTACTGAATTTGAATCCCCCCTGGTTTGTGAGACAGCAAAAATATGTTAATAAATCAGAAGTGAGTTAATCCTCCAATGAAATCTATCCTCTACTTTTAATTTAAAGCTTGCACTCTGGGTGCAGATGGAGAGGAGTCAAACCGCCAGCAGAAATGAGTCTCTATTGTGGGCAGTTCCCTATAAATAAAATGTGGGTCAGTGCAAAGTGACATTTAAAACGGTTAATTTTCAAAAATACCCAGAACTTAGAAGCCCTTCAGTTTGAACATTCCAGCCCTATTCACAAGACTCTAAAGGACTGTTTTAAGGAATGTTTTGTTAAGGACTGTTTTTCAAAGCCTGTTTAGACGATTTGTGATATATGGACCATTTTAGGCTGCTGCACCTTGACACCATGTAAGCTGTCATATATACCGTACTGTGAAACCAACTGATTTATTGATCAGTCCATAATTGGATAAAAAATAACGTTACCTTTGCATTAAACAAACGTTAATGTATTACACTTTATGCAGGGCGGAAGAATTGTTGGAACCACTGTCTTTCTCTATAGTGCTGTACCTGTTGGTGTTGACACTCAGTTTGCACAGATAGTTCCGTAGACTCATCCTTGTTTGTTTGGTTTCTCTCCAGGGTCGAGGATAAGCAGAAGGTGGCAGACCTGACCTGTATCCCCCGGTATCTGCCAGAAGTGACGATCGGCGCTCACGACTATGACGAGGCCTATTATGCGTTCAAGTCGGTAAGGCGAAGAAAAGAAAAAAAAAAACACCTTTTGTATTTCATCAACACACAGCCATCCAGCTAGCGGATGGTTTCTCCAGTTTATAAGACTTGATGCTACAGCATATGACTGAACTTAAAAAGCTGCTGCAGAGCTTTCATAATTTGACTGATTGATTAAAGATTATGTCTGAAATAACTTCATAGTTTAGAAAGGGGGCCTCCATATATCCCCAGATTCTGACACTGTCAATAACATTTGCTGAAGAATGTCCTTACCAAGTTCTATTACAATTGGATAATCAGTTACCTAGAAATATAGGTAAAAAGTGTTATTAGTATGGACAGGCATGTCCATATATCCACTTAATCTGAGTCCCCCAATAGCCTGTGTTAAAGAATCTCCTGAACGGGTTTCTTCACAATTCAATAAACGGTTCTCTAGATTTAAGTAAAAAAAATAAGTGAATTGTGTATGTACTTGGTGTGCATGTGTGTGCCTGCAGACAGTAATCTAGGCTGGGAACCCCAGGACTCCTGCTAGTTTGCTATTTTAAAGACTGTTCCACTGCAACACTACTAACACAACTTGCTGTTGATTTGTAAACATCTTGGCCCCCATGCTTTGCATGTGCAGTCATCGTCACCCATGGGGGCATCCTATACTCGAACACAGGTGCGTTAGCATATACATGAAATCAAAGCAGTAACTGCGTTTTCTCAGAAAAACTCATGCCCAAATATTAACCTGTACAACCATTTACATGATCTTATGCTGTGTACAGTGGTGCCGAAGCAAAGTTACAAAGTGACAGGCAGCCTGGCTCCCCCTGCACTGCAGACACTTCTCTTACTTGCAAGGCAGGGTTTAGCTGCTGTTTTTTATAGATGAAACACAGCAATCAGAGAGGGGCTGGGATCTTGGCTAGGATTTCAGAAAGTTCTGTAGTGGGGTAATTTACTCTTTAATGGATAGGAGGCGTCTCTTATTGGTTTCCTTTACAGAACTCGTAATTTGCACTAACAACATTTTAAAAAAGATATTTAGGCAACAATTACAAGAGATTACAGGTCAATTTGTTCACCTAGTATACTGTTTGTTATCTCTGTAGTACTTTTAAGAAGTCATTTTTAATAGTTCAGTATAAAAAAACAAAAACACCAATTAAATATCATTATAATTAAACATTTTCTGATTTCAGATACCCCAAAATAGATGCTGTGTTTAGCTTGTTTTGGCAGCATTTGATAGATAGATACATTAATCAAATGGAAGGTTTACTAAAAACCTCATTTCAGACTGTTTCCTTTTGAGTGATTATGGACCATTTTTTAGAGTTTGAAATAAAACCCATCTTATTTACAGTGAGAATGAGTGGTTGAATCTGTTTAAATAGTTCCATTAATCTTACCTGTCATTCTCTTTATTTGCGATGTAGTTCTGATATGTACAGTTTTGAAAGAAGCACATGTTTTAGTAAACACTTTTTTATGAAAATGTATGTCTGGTACCATAGTAAACACAGCAGTTAGTACCTGCCTTACTTCCATGTGTTCGGTTACTGTTTCACTTTGTGGATCATTTCATCTCATTTCCCCAGCAGGTCAAAGCATGTCAGTAATTGGAGGAAACAGACAGTTGGTAAATATCCAGTAAGGTGTAGAATTGGTGGGGACGATCTCCAGGTGAAATAACAAAGACAGTGCAAGACCACCTGAAAGTAACACATGCAAACAGAGCTTTTATAACCTAGTTTAGCCTAATGTAGTACCAGATATTCATGTAGTTTTAAAATGTCCATGCATTTGAAATATTAACATTACAACTATACTTCAAAAACGTTTAGATTCAAATCTTGTTTTGTCGTCGCACAAAGATGAGCGAGAAGCCACACTCAACATCATTAGCGGTAGCCACTTAGAACTTATGAAACCCATACAACCTGCATCTCCCTGTTGCAAGCCAGTTTGTCATGATGGGCAATGTCAGACAGATTTTGATGGATTACTGGCAGCAGGGCCTTGGTTAATATTGGGTACTTCCGTATTTGACTCTGCAGCTCTCAAAAGTGATAAACAGATGGCTCCGATTTTGATTTTACAGCAATGGCACAAGATGTATATTACTGACAATAACTTTATTTTAGACATCTGCTTACATTTTTATGATTAAAGACAGAAATTATTTCCTGATCTGGTATTTTTCTTTTTTTCTTTCTTTTTTGTTAATGTGGTGTGTTATTTCAAACTAATGAGTTGTGTGTTCTACTTTCTTTTTTTTTTTTTTTTACCAATCTGGTTTATTGTACAAAGGAATTTGGTATTTATAAAATAAAAACTTTACAGAATAGAATTGCAGCATTTGCAATTAATATCCAGGCAGCGTGCCCTAGGCAGGATGGGGTCTCTGTGAATCTGGCCACAAGCCACACCTGCCCACTACAAACCACAGATATAAGAAACTATTCAAGCTACTTTAATCTTTAACAAAAAGGATAAGGTGCAGAATTAATATAATTAACTAAGTAGAATTGCAGTCGCTCAATTCCAATGTGTTTAGCCCTGTTGTAAAAAGAAAAGGATACAGCAGTTCATCAGATCCGAGACCCATTTAGCAGATTTTTTGAAACATTGAACATAAGAACGTTTACAAACGAGAGGAGGCCATTTAGCCCATCTTTCTCGTTTTGTTGTTAGTAGCTTATTGATCCCAGAATCCCATCAAGCAGCTTCTTGAAGGATCCCAGGGTCTCAGCTTCAACAACATTTGTCAGCTTCAACACATGGTTGGATGTATGCAGGGCTTGTATGTGGAATGTGAAAAGAAGCGCTGATCCTGCTTAATTACTGATGCTTTTGCAAAAAAGCTTGCACTTTACAAGCAATTAGTCATGAAAACAGTAAAAAGAACAATACAAAATAATCAGTCGTAGGGCTGTAAGGATTCGTGATGCATTGTGATACAAGACCAAAAGCACAGCCCGTAGTTTATTGTAGTTCACCAAGCGGTTCTTGAATGAAGAGTGTTTTTTTGAAATGTAATTCATTCTCTCACTAATTTTAATTTTTGTCTTTTAAAAAATAGTCCATCATTTAAATGATCATGTGATCTTCTTGTGCCTCATACATCTACCCCATGAGGACAATCACATGTATTGTGACGTAGCAATGTAATTACAGAAGTACAACATACAGCATATTAACTGCTTTGCTTTTTCTCCTCTATCTGATCGAGTGGATATCTTAAACCAAACAAAAATAATTGGAGCAGCTAGCTTCCAATAACATTGTCTTGTTTGTGCGTTACCAGTTCCCTTACTTTCTTATGATGTTTGCAATCAAGCTGTTTACTTTTTTTAAAATGTATTTTTACTTTTTAGCTCTAGTTGCCTGCCATAGAGACTGATCAGATTAGCTAAAGTGCCTTGTATTAGTAACCGCCAGCGCCATCTAGTGCAGAGTAGTGTATTGGCTAAATAAATAACCCAAAGTGGCAGATCACTGGTGCTGGCGCTTACTTCTATAATAGACATGTTTTCATATCTGTGGCAGGCAGCTATAACTGAAGAGCAGCTCCTGAACTCAAGTGAAAGCACCTGCACAGGCTCCTCAAAAATGTAAAAAAAAAAAAAGCAAAACAAAAAAAATCAGTAACAACAGTTGAGAATGGTTTGCAAATATCTCAAAACGCTAATAAGACAGTGACATTTGAAGTGACTTCCTCTTTTAAATCTGTTTTTTCTCATCTCTTTGAGCAAAGGGCAGACACGCACACAAACAGGAACCAAAAGTATGCTTATTCGACCGAATACCAGGCAAGGCAACGCTATGCAGTACCAGATTAATCATTTATTGGCACACTCATTTTATGAATGGGGGTTTCTGGTTCAGGTACACAGTTTTTACTGAACCTGTTGGCTCAGCAGGACTTTATATTTATTGATCCTGGGCACACTTTACTGATTTTTGGATCATTGCAAAAATGCGTTTATTTACAGCCCTTGGTGTATGCAGGAATATACGCACACCATATTGAATAGCTTACTATAGACTGGATTCTTCACAATCAAACAATGAGGGATTTGCTGCCTCGGGTTTGCAAATGTAGAACACTGTGGACAGGGCATTGGTTGGGAGAATTGACTCTTTGAATATCAATGCACCCCAGACAATAGCATGCATCTCAGAGTGTTTTCTCTTTTCCAGCTTCCTGGTAAGAGGTTCAGCCCAGGTTACAACGAGGACGTCGGAGACAAATATATCTGGTTGAAATAAAATATGCGACTGTTGTGGAAGTCAATTGAAAGATGACGACTGCAGAAACAGAAGGATGACCCGGGATCAAATCGGGGTTTTGAACGGGACCTCTTAAGTTAATATTAGATGATGCCTGGGGCCTGGATTAAATTACAATGATGGCACTGCTGTAGCTACGGCAGCGTCGTAACTTTGATTTAATTCTGGCACAAATTTCAATATTCTCCTGCTTCTGTCGTTTCAGATTGTATTACATCTCTTAATAAACTTAATTATTAAAATATGTTGATGTATTCGTCCTGCTTTTATGAGTATTCTTTAAAGCCCATTAGTCTTCAGTATGTTTCTTAGCATTATGAGATGTGATGAATATTAAAGACGATACTGTTTAAAGAGGACGCTCACATTAAAGAATGGAACAAAGTAGTACATATTACCGTAGAACTGAGCCTACATAGGATTCTATACACAGCGAACATTATCTGCAAATATACCCTATGGTAGATCCATTAAAGGTGAAACAACTTCCATAGTAAATATTTCATTTTTAGCAGTCCCTTGTAGGCTAAATTCCCATAGACCCTTGTACATTACAGCCAACTTATTGGTGTCTAAAACAGACCTATTTACTTTAGGTCTAAGCTTGTTATTGTACAGACCAGTAAAGAAACCGAAACTAAAAATGTGTGTTTCAATTCCCAACTGTTGCTGTTCACAACCTGCTCAGGTATCGGTATTATCAGCAGGGTGTGATTGTACACACACACACACACCCCTAGCTAAACAACATGACATTGCTGTTAAAGTTTAAGAACTCACTAAAGTGCTTTTGAATCACCTCCTAAACCTGCAGCCTGCTATCCCGGGGTAATTGCAGCATAATTATCAACAATGACACTTGCCGTGCGTAGCTTTAATTAACTGTGGATTAACGCTGGATCCTGCCCAAGCCGGGAAATTAAGAATTATTAATAGCCTCGGGCTGGGAGCCAGTTAAACATAATTCTGAGACTCCATGATTTATTAAAAACAAAATGAATAGTATTAATCTGTGTTTAATAAGAGAGCTGGAGCTGCCCCACACCTGAAGTTTTCTAATATCGCTTGCTGTATCTTTCATCAGGAATTCAGTCAAATTTTGAAGACCCTTTCAGGAAAAGTCAGAACATTACAAGTGCAATTGCCAACTTATATTTTTTTCAATAAGGGATTCTGTAAATTAACAACTTATTGCAGTACAAGATTGTGTCCACATGATGGCAGTATTACCTTGGTTATAACTAAAAAATGTTTTGTACGTGACAGACTACATATCAACACCAATAAAACTAAATAATTAAAAAAACAGCCATGCTCCAACAGTACACCCCTGTTACAATTACTAATTAATAAAACAAGGCCTGAAACTGTTACAGCTGTTTATAGTTCATTAACCATGCAGTGTGCACATATAGGCCTCAAGCATGCTTTTTTATTTTATTGTTGTGTTCCAACATTACACCGACTAGATAAGCCACAGCATTTTTGGATATGCCCAAAGCCAAGTGATTTAAAACCAGCCATGTATGTGTCTGCCCGCTGGATGTTTAGGCACAGAAACAACTTGCTATCCCCTCACAAACTCCAGCTCTGGTATTTGCAGTCCAAACAGAAGCTGTGAAATTAGGGTTACCACATGTTGTACCGTCCAAAAAACAATAGCATGAGCTTAGTGCATATATTATAAAAGGATCTGATTTTCTGGATTAAAAAAAAAATGAGCTACTTTAAACACTATACAGCAGTTGAGATTTAAAACTCGATAACCTTTGTTAGGCCACTTTTATAAATTCTCATTGTTCTCAATTTGTTTTCCCTGGATAATAAAAAAAAAAAAAGAATTGTATTAAATTGAAAATTATTCTCTTTTTCCTTAAATCTTGGACAATCCTGGAGCATGGGGTAAGGTCTTTTGATAAGGTATTTTTATTAGAAGTCATTTCTAGGTAAAGTAAATTGCTTTCCACGTTCCTTCATTTTGCAATTAGTCATAGTCCTCAAGCTCAGTCAGTTTTGCAGTTTAATAAAATATCCTTTAATTTATTGTATTCCTGAAACTGACACAAAGGAGAAACTGAGAATTAATGTTCCATTTAATGTTAGCCTTTAGGTGTAATTCGGGGGATGACGTAGAGGGCTCTCTCCCACTTTGCGCTGCTTTTTTCCTATCCTATATCCTTTTCTCTAGCCTGTCTTACCTTCCCTCCATGGCGTCCTGCCCGGTAGCGTACGCAATCTCTTCCAGGTGGAAGCTGATCCCAGTTCAGCCTCATTTAGTATTTCCAGTCAATCTCACAATGCAGCGCTCGCCTCATCAATTATTAGGGCATGGCCAGCACTGCTCCGCGTATGTTATTGGCTCCCCCTCCTGTCTATCTCTCTCTCTTTTTCTACTTTAACCCAGCACTATTTCCGCTTCCTTGTCTGTGTTTGTTTTTTGTTCCTCCTCCTCCCCACCTCTGCTCCTTTCTATATCGCACTGTCCGCACAGGGCTCCCTCCCCCGGCTGTCCGGGTCGGCCTCTCGTCTCAACCACTGCCGCCCGGCTGTTCCTCACCGGCCTGAGGGGACCCCCAGCCATATCCTATTCTTCTGCTGCTCATGTGCTAAGCCTTCCAGGCCTTAACCTTGCTGTCCCATCTCCTCTCTTCCTTTTCAGGTTCAGGACCATTTCAGCCCCCTCATGCAGTAGGCCGAGCCTCCACCTGCCGAGCGGGCCCCGACCGAGGGGGGGGGGTGGGGGTGGGGGGGGGGGGGTTCTCTGTTTTCGTCTCTGTTTTCCTAAACGGACCCGAGACACTTTTTCCTAAGCTCTCCACGCCGCCCAGCTGCCAGCTTAGCTGCCTGAGGATGCTGCACTGACTTGCGAAGGATCTGTCCTTTTGTCCTGTTCGTCCCCTTCCTGTCTCTTGCTCCACTAAACGCCCAGCAGCCAGAGGATGCTGCCTGACCCGTCGGGAGCGAGAGTCAGATTTGTTGTATGTTATGTGTCTAAACTTTGCTCTCTCTCACTTTTACGTCACCCAGCAGTTGAAGGATGCTGCCTGACCCGGCGGAAAATGTTTATATCTAATCCTTTTCTCTTCTCGTGTCTCCCTCTCTACGTCGCCCAGCAGCCAGAGGATGCTGCCTGACTCGACGAGAAGGGAAAACTCTTCGTCCACCCTATCTCGTCCTGCTATCAGTATCTAACCTCAATGTTACTAAGCACCATTCCCAAACTCCAGCCTTCAATCTCGCCATCCCTCTCAAACTCGTCTCACTCTTAAACTCTCAAATGTCTCGCCCCTCTCAAGCCTCCTAAGCAACCGGAGAAATCCTCTCATCTTGTCTCATTCTTAATATCTCGTTCCCAATTTCGCCTCCTCTCAAGCCCTCGTAGGCAACCAGTGAATTAGTTATTGTGAGAGGCATGTATAAATGATCCCACATTTATTCTCGGTAATTCCATGGATGTCAAGTCTCAAGGTTTACCCGTGAAACTCACGGTTTTTCACAATTTTGAGAGTCTCACGGCCGTGCAATGGATCCTCACGTTTATGCATAAGTTTGTTATTGTTTGCGAGGCTGCGAAACTCTTTATACATGATACAGTGGTAAATCCAATACAACTGTCCCAGCGTATTATTTAATTTTTTTTTTGGGGGGGGGGGGGGACCATGAAGAGGTGTACATTACCATTCTATATTCCTGTAGCTGCTACGCAAACTCCCCCCTTACTCCAAAGATAGAATTGCCTTGTCTCAAACTGACGGTTTGTCTGCGCGAGCCTTCTGTGTTTCTGTACACAACACGTCATTACTCGGACAGAGTCGAAGGAGAGGCTGTCAGACTGTCACTGTCTTGTTCACACAGAAATTAACACAGAAATAAAAGAGAAATGGACATCAATGAGAATTTAGTTATTAAAGTTGAAAAATATTATGTTCTTTATGATGCCAGTGTCACTGATTATAAAGACAATACAAAGAAAGACGCCATATGTTAAGAAATAACAGAACAATTGGAAATTGATGGCATGTCATCTCTCTTTAGTTCACCTTCATTTTAGTTAGTGATGGGGAGCGCCACACACTGGTTTCGTATTTCTGTAAAATGATGCTTCTTTGTTTTAATAATGTTGACCAATAATAATAATAATAATAATAAATCACATTCACACACTAACTGAAGATGTTATTAAAACTGAAAATCAATAAAAAAAAGTATATTAAACTAATTCTCAGTATTTACAAAGAAACACAGTATGTGTAGATGTATTCTTTTTGATGATTTACATGTTAAACCAGATCACATATAAACATTCACTGTTAAATGTAATTTTTTTAATGTGTGGTGTACCCACACTACTTCGTCTCCACAAAAGGAGCAAAAGCAGATAGTATTTTTTTTTCATGACTACAGTTTTTTTTTTTTTTTTTTTTTTAATGTACTCGTGCTGTATTTGTGTCGTTTTGCTTCGCTCCCGGTGTGCTTAGACCTTAAGTCTTGGTCAGTGGCATAGCTGTCAGCCATGTGCGAAAATCTTGATCCATCACCAGCAGTACCCCCCCCCCCCCCCCCCCCCAAAAAAAAAAATAATCTAGTGGGCTAGGTTAAGGTTTTTCATTAATCCATCAATCCCTAGGTTTTTCAGCAGGGGTCTCACTGGTATGAACATGTATGTAATTATTTTAACATTTCCAGTGCCATGTTATAAATATGATAATCCCAAGGTGGTGTTATTATACGACATTAGAAAATGATTCCATGTCATCAGCCAATCAGCTTCCAGATGTAGCGGGCATTAATACACAGTAGATGCCTGCTGGAATGCCACCACATCACCTGCAAAACAAAGTTAAAATCAATACGCGCAATTACCAGCTTTTTCATTTGGACTTGCTGTATTTTTAAGTGTAGTTCACACTTATTGGACAGTAAATACTAAACAAAGACACAATTGGTCCAAATAAAAATGTTGATCAGCCAAAACCAGCCAATCAATACTATGCATCGGCTAAAGCAACCAATTCTTTCACAACAACAAAGCAAGATGCGGACAGTTCAGTAATATTGCTCCATTCATAAATCTGCATATAAAACAGAATGTGTGTAGTTTGAAATTGTGGTAGTAATGGTTGACTAAAAGGTATGTTTAACTGCCAAATCGCCCAACTGTGTTATGTTATTGTAACAGGGCGAGGTGCCCTGTACATTGTTTTGTTTATTTTTAGATCGGGGTCTCCCCCTCCGCCCCTGTGCAGTTTGTTTTTGTATTTATTATAATTATTATGTTTAGATGACGGCGTATCCGTTTTGTTTATTATTTTGTAACGTGGATGGGAAGCCCCATCCACAAAATAATTAGAAAACTCGTGCAGATTGTGGCTGAGGGGTAATAGAATAATTAATTACAAGCTAGTTAAACCCCTCGGCCACGATATAAAAAGGCCGCAGCTCTCCAGCTCGGGGTGGGTGATGTAGGAGTGGAGAGAGCGAGAGTGGAAAGAAATGTAAAACATTTAAGCATAACAATACAGGAACAGTGACAGCGACTGCCCAGCCTGACCTGTATGGTTTATTTATTATTTAGTGTTCGTGATTTGTTTTTGTTAAAATATTTATTTTATTTTTGTTATTAATTAAAACGGCCACAATTATTTACCTGTCACAATTATTTACCATAAGAAATACAGCTCAGAGTACTGGCGAAACTAGCAAAACAGTCGCCACCAGATTTGCACAACATAAATATGATTCCCAGCACTGGAAATCCAGACTGCAGTGTCATTGCATTTCAACCAACATAATTTCTAACCTGATATTTATCCTACTGTGTAGACTGCATTACAACAGTTTGATTTAATACACTGACAAGTGATCTACTTTTTTTTTTTTTTTTTTTACCACAACAGAAAATAGTGCCTTATGAGAGGAATATGTTTAAAACAAATGAAGAAATGAGATGGCCACGTTGAGGTGAAGATCAGGTGCATCTACAAAAGAGAACTAGAACTCCATCAAGACACTTGCTCATATATGACTATGCAGCAACATGTAATCACATTGCGAGTTCAAGGGTCACCACAAAAGTAAGAACATGTGTGGAATTTATAATCCGCACGAAAATAATTACCTAATTATTACAGTTTATACACAGCTCAAGGTCATCCCAGACAATCAAAGTACAGATCCTTAATTATACAGCAACAGCACAAATCCAACTCAAACCTTGTAAATATACTGTCAACCATGCAGTTACACTGTTAAACATTTAGTTATAGCCATGCAGTTAGACTACAGCCCTGGATGAAACTTTCACCCCAAATGAATTATATGAAAATGATGGGCTATAGTTCAGTTCAAACAGGATATCCATAGATAATGACCTGGTTTCTACACTGCTGTTGCCTAGCAGTTACTTGCAGTTTAAAAAGAATCATACAAAGTAATAAAAAAATGCTAGACCATGCTTGGTATACAGCACCACAGCCAGACCATGTTCAGCTCACACACATTGTCACTTTCAGACCATGGCGTTTCAGAACATGACTTATCAGGAAACAGTCCTAGTCAACATTGGTACCCTGTTTTCATTCCTGAGTTAAAACAGAAAAGAACCTGAAATACACAAACACATTCCTGTTCCATTATACATTATACATTCTGGAGAGTGTTATTTTTTAATATTAACAATATGGGATTAAACTGATGAGTAATTCCTTTCTAAACTTGAGCCCAACAGACACACACTGAATAACACTGGCTCCTCGTTTGTATCACAAGCTGACAAAGCCAAATTGCTCAACATTTCCTTTCGTAAAAGCAAATGTCCTATTGTTCTTTAGAAATAAATAAATCTGTTATTCTGATATTATCTGCATTTGTCCGGGAGAGCTACTATGAAGACGAATGCTCGTTTGTTTTTTCTATTTGCATCATGCTTCTCAAAAGGAACAAAGTGACAGCTTTGGAGGCTGATGATAAGCCACCACAAAAAAGACATTTCAATAGAATTCCTTTATAGTTGATGATAATGCAAGTGCCTCAAACCCATATGGTCTGATGGCCAACCGCCTGGCTGAATAAAACATCAGACCCTGTGGAATCGTGTTTGTTAGTAACAGCCAGTCACCACTGTAAACACAGCGCTCCATAAATGTTTGTGGCTTATTCTCTTTTAGATGTAATTGATTTCAGACTCATTTTATTTATACAGTTAGATAGCTATTTTTTTCGGTACCTTTTTGCTGTAATTAAACTGGCATAACTAAACTTTCCTAAAATAAGCAAGGGGTTTATGATTTAGGTGGATGGTAACTTGTTTGTGGAGTTTTGTGCTTTGTGGTTTTAACGGGATCCAGCAGACGGTGGTTTCAGTCAGCACATACAGAGACGGTGGTTTCAGTCAGCACATACATGGACGGTGGTTTCGGTCAGCACATACAGAGACGGTGGTTTCAGTTTCAGTCAGCACATACATGGACGGTGGTTTCGGTCAGCACATACAGAGACAGTGGTTTCGGTTTCAGTCAGCACATACAGAGACGGTGGTTTCGGTTTCAGTCAGCACATACAGAGACGGTGGTTTCGGTTTCAGTCAGCACATACAGAGACGGTGGTTTCAGTCAGCACATACAGAGACAGTGGTTTCGGTTTCAGTCAGCACATACAGAGACGGTGGTTTCGGTTTCAGTCAGCACATACAGAGACGGTGGTTTCGGTTTCAGTCAGCACATACAGAGACGGTGGTTTCAGTCAGCACATACAGAGACAGTGGTTTCGGTTTCAGTCAGCACATACAGAGACGGTGGTTTCACTCAGCACATAGAGAGACGGTGGTTTCGGTCAGCACATACAGAGACGGTGGTTTCGGTTTTAGTCAGCACATACAGAGACAGTGGTTTCGGTTTCAGTCAGCACATACAGAGACAGTGGTTTCGGTTTCAGTCAGCACATACAGAGATTGTGGTTTCAGTCAGCACATACAGAGACGGTGGTTTCGGTTTCAGTCAGCACATACAGAGACGGTGGTTTCGGTTTCAGTCAGCACATACAGAGACGGTGGTTTCAGTCAGCACATACAGAGACGGTGGTTTCGGTTTCAGTCAGCACATACAGAGACGGTGGTTTCGGTTTCAGTCAGCACATACAGAGACGGTGGTTTCGGTTTCAGTCAGCACATACAGAGACGGTGGTTTCAGTCAGCACATACAGTGACGGTGGTTTCGGTTTCAGTCAGCACATACAGAGACGGTGGTTTCGGTTTCAGTCAGCACATACAGAGACGGTGGTTTCAGTCAGCACATACAGAGACGGTGGTTTCGGTTTCAGTCAGCACATACAGAGACGGTGGTTTCGGTTTCAGTCAGCACATACAGAGACGGTGGTTTCAGTCAGCACATACAGGGTCAGAATAATGGACACAAATTCAAAGGGCATAATAATAGGAGCATGCTATAGACCGCCAAATTCAGACGCTGAGCAAAATAATCTGTTGTACAATGACATTCGAAATGCGTGTAGAAAAGGAGAAGCCATACTAATGGGGGATTTCAACTTCCCCTGTATAAAATGGGAAAACCCGATGGGGGGCACGACGGACGAAATTGAAATGGTGGAAATGACAAATGACTGCTTTGTCAAGGCACCGTCTAGAGGGGAGGCATGCCTTGACTTAGTCTTTTCAAATAATGAAGACAGAATAACTAAAACAGAGGTCAGAGAGCCATTGGCAAACTCAGACCACAACATGGTCTCATTTGAAATATTTTTTAAACCCCAGAAGTAATGACTAAAGCTAAGGTTTACAATTTTAGAAAAGCAAACTATGAAGGTATGAAACAGAGACTAACAGAAGTAGATTGGAGTTAAATAGAGAAAACATCCACAGAAAAGGGATGGCTGTTTTTTAAAAATGTAGTACTAGAGGCACAAAACAATTACATCCCAAAAGTAGACAAATCTAAATCTAAAACAAAATGGCCAAAATGGTTTAATAGATCAATTAAAAAAAATACTGAGCGAAAAAAGGCACTTTACAGAGCGTTTAAAAGGGACCAAAAACAAAGTACACAGAAAGAGTACTTGGAACTGCAAACACAAGTCAAAATGGAAGTTAGAAAGGCCAAGAGAGAGATAGAAATCAATATTGCTAAGGGGGCTAAAACCAATTCCAAAATATTTTTCCAATATTATAACAGCAAGAGAACATTCAAAGAGGAGGTTAAATGTCTAAGAGACACAAATGGCAAAATCATAGATGAAGAAAAAAAAATAGCAAATATATCAAATGATTACTTTTCACAGGTCTTTACAAAGGAGGACACGGACAACATGCCCGACATGTCAACCTGTTCCTATCCAATTTTAAATAACTTTAGCATAACAGAGGCAGAAGTGTTAAAGGGACTAGGAGCTCTTAAAATAAACAAATCCCCTGGGCCAGATGAGATCCTCACAATAGTACTCAAAGAAATGAAAGAAGTTATTTACAAACCACTAACCAAGATCATGCAACAGTCTCTTGACACAGGGGTTGTACCGACAGACTGGAAAATAGCAAACGTAATACCGATCCACAAAAAGGGAGACAAAACCGAACCAGGTAACTACAGACCAATAAGCCTGACTTCTATTATATGTAAACTTATGGAAACTATAATAAGATCCAGAATGGAAAATTACCTATATGGTAACAATATAATTGGAGACAGCCAGCATGGTTTTAGGAAGGGGAGATCGTGTCTAACTAACCTACTTGACTTTTTTGAGGATGCAACATTGAAAATGGATAACTGCAAAGCATACGACATGGTCTATTTAGATTTCCAGAAAGCTTCTGACAAAGTCCCGCATTAAAGATTAATTCTCGAACTGAACGCAGTAGGGATTCAAGGAAATGCATGCACATGGATTAGGGAGTGGTTAACATGTAGAAAACAGAAAGTACTGATTAGAGGAGAAACCTCAAAATGGAGTGAGGTAACCAGTGGTGTACCACAGGGATCAGTATTAGGTCCTCTGCTATTCCTAATCTACATTAATGATTTAGATTCTGGTATAGTAAGCAAACTCGTTAAATTTGCAGACGACACAAAAATAGGAGGAGTGGCAAACACTGTTGAAGCAGCAAAGGTCATTCAAAATGATGTAGACAGCATTCAGAATTGGGCAGACACATGGCAAATTAAATTTAATAGAGAAAAGTGTAAAGTATTGCATGCGGGCAATAAAAATGTGCATTATAAATATCATATGGGAGATAGTGAAATTGAAGAAGGGAACTATGAAAAAGACCTAGGAGTTTATGTTGACTCAGAAATGTCTTCATCTAGACAATGTGGGGAAGCTATAAAAAAGGCTAACAAGATGCTCGGATATATTGTGAGAAGTGTTGAATTTAAATAAAGGGAAGTAATGTTAAAACTCTACAATGCATTAGTAAGACCTCACCTAGAATATTGTGTTCAGTTCTGGTCACCTTGTTACAAAAAGGATATTGCTGCTCTAGAAAGAGTGCAAAGAAGAGCAACCAGAATTATCCCGGGTTTAAAAGGCATGTCGTATGCAGACAAGCTAAAAGAATTGAATCTATTCAGTCTTGAACAAAGAAGACTATGCGGCAATCTGATTCAAACATTCAAAATCCTAAAAGGTATAGACAATGTCAACCCAGGGGACTACTTTGACCTGAAAAAAGAAACAAGGACCAGGGGTCACAAATGGAGATTAGATAAAGGGGCATTCAGAACAGAAACTAGGAGGCACTTTTTTACACGGAGAATTGTGAGGGTCTGGAACCAACTCCCCAGTAATGTTGTTGAAGCTGACACCCTGGGATCCTTCAAGAAGCTGCTTGATGAGATTCTGGGATCAATAAGCTACTAACAACCAAACGAGCAAGATGGGCTGAATGGCCTCCTCTCGTTTGTAAACTTTCTTCTGTTCTTATGTTCTTATGACAGTTGAAACTGAGTTTATATTTCCACACAGGCAATGGGAAATTATGATAATTCATATATCAGGCTTCATTGTGAATGCCTAAAGCCCGGGACACACCAGCGCGTCGCTGTACTTTGCTTATATATATATATATATATATATATATATATATATATAGATTAGATTTATTGATGTGATGCTGTTGACAGTACATTCATTGTGTTTTGTTAAATTTGATGAGTCTGATGTAAATGTATGTTGTATTTTGTAATATACAAAAAGAAATCCATGTAGAAATGGAAATAGATTTTCTCTTACAATGTTGTCTTTTTTAAAAAGCATTACATCTTTCCAGAATAAATTAATTTGTGGGCTTTCTGTTTATAGGCTTTTTTTTTTTTTTTAGTTTCCTTGTAACCTTTTTGTTGCCAAATAAAGCCCTTGTTTTTAACAGGTTTGATACATTTTGACTATTTTGTTTCAATAGCGACTTCAAAAGTGAAATTTAAAAATACATTTTAACAAACCCAGAGCATGTGAGTGCAGTGGAGCTCACAGCTCTATTTCTCTTTGAATCCGCTCCACTCCATGGCTTTTATTTCTGCAGCCAGCTCTGCTCCATCGCTAGTGCAAATCGCTTCCAAAATGTGTACCTCACTATGCCTCCTACTCTTTTCACTCTTCTTTCTTCTGTTTATCTATAAAGAACCACTCACAATATTGTACTGATATTTAAAACCTTTATACAGTATGTAATGTGCACATGACGTGACGTTCTGTATTGTTAGCACCAGAAGATCAGCATACCCCCAATTTAACCCCTGGTTATACTATTAAAATATACACATGCATATACATTTCTATATACAGTATACACTTGTACTATGGCAGTGTATGTTAAACATGTACCCAGTACTCCATTATTAGATCATCTTTCACTAACTCCAGCAGTACCGCAAAAGTATGTTTTGACATCCCCCAGCTCTTTTCTCTTCAGCGTTTCATGGACCCACCAGATGCCATGTCAGCTCTTGAAAAGTTGACACAACAATAGGGGGGGATTCCCCATTAGCTTCAGCGTGCACTAATCATTTATTATTGTTTCCTGCAGTGATTTCACCCGTTTGATCTGCCACCTCAAACTCTCAGCACAGCCTGTCCACGTTCATGGACATATTAGCTTCTAATATAGACTCCACATCAGGCATGGCATGGAACTTATTTTTGAGCAAAGCTACAAGTATTCACAACATGCCAGGCTCCAGCACAGACACCTCTGTGTAGAATATAGAAGGCCCAAAGACATTGCAGCATGCAGGCCATGTCAAAGCATATGTTCTGTGCTGGAGAAATGTAAAATCTTATATATAGATTTTTAGACTTTGCTTTTACTTTGAATGAGGTTAAGCATTTCTTTTTCCAGTGCTACAGGTTCACTTCCTGTGTTACAGGAAGTAAAAGCTCACTGGTGTCTTACACTCACATCCTATGCTGTACATACTATAGTCACGTGGGGCCCCATTACCGGTAACACCGGCAGTGAATCTTATGCCTCATTCAAAGGAAAAAATAAGGTTTGTTTTATGTCTTTTTAGACTGGTTATGTTAATTTTCTATGCGCAAAACGGTCCAGAACAGTTCCATGACAGTTAGCTCTGAAGACATCACTCGCAGACTAAGCAACGGAACCTGCCTAGATCTTCAAGCTGTGTGCACTGTGAAGTTCAGGAGAGGATAGGAGACATGACCGTGAACAAATTCTTCTGTATATATTCATGTGGTTGAATCGTGAGCCTTGTATGAGCCAAGACCCTTTTAATAGTTTACCACTTTGCAGCTTTCCCATGCTTTTCCCATGGTTATACTATGCATTTACCATGTTTTTAATATACTTTACCATACCTCTCTGGGCTTTACAATGCTTACCTATGCTTTACCTTGCTTTCACTGTGCAAGACTACACTTTTATAATTTATATTTGTTATTATACAACAAAGGTTCAGAAATATGTAAATGCTTACCTGTTAAACAGTAAATGCTAAATTGCAGAATATTTAGTTTTTTTATGTCAACCTTTTAAAGAAAGACATTCAATTTTCACTATCCGTGAATTATCAGACAAAATAAAAACATAAATACAAGTAAAAATAACAACAGACATGTGAAATGTCACCTTCTTGTACTGGACAGAGCAACCTTTAGCAGAAATATTTCCGATCTTTGATGTAGCTGGCGTCTTTTTCGTTGAAAACATTTTAAAGAAATCGTGCAGCTCTATGCAGTGTGAAGCAAACTAAACCTGCTGCCAGGTTACTAAATGCAGTGTAACAGGCAAGCGTTTGCTCTATTTCTTTGTAGGTGATAGAAATATGTATATTTACACTATGGGAATTTTCACAGGAAACTACATATTACTAAAGTAAGTAGTATTTACTTTTTACAGTAGTACTTTGCACAGTAGTATTTGACAGTGGCACTCATTTGCTCTTTTGACTTAGTGCAGCTTCCTGATCTTGCATTTGCTCAATGATGTACAGCTCCTCCTCGATTCAGGCTTTTCTGATTTTGCAATGTGCAGAGATGCCAAAATACAATGCTTTCAGGGCTTTTTTTCTTAAAACACTTGTATTGGCGAATAGATTTCTTTTTTTTCTATGCTTTTGTTTGTGCATTCCAGGTAATTAAATGCCTTTTAAATTTGGAAGCCTTCATGCTTTCCTTTGCAAGCCTTTCCATGCACAACACACACTTTGGAGCTGGATCGTTTTCATTTTCAGTCCCACACACAATGAAGCCAAACTCAATGTAACTGGGGTCATATTTCCTTGATACAGGTTTGCTTTTCTTTTCAGGTGGAGGCATTGTACTTAGATCGGTAGTACTCCCTCGTTTTAAAAACGTATACATTTTAACAAATTGTTTGCATAAATACACACTACCAGCCTAACTAGTGCGCGCTGCTGAGGTGACGTTCAGTAGGAACATGTGATAGGTAGCTTTCTGGTCCAGACCATTTTACATACTGGTGGGGGGCTACATTGTTGTCATTTATTTATAATTTATTCATCTAGTAGTGATGTTATCTTTTGTCTGTTTTGTTTTCTCAGATATATATAGGGTAATTATTTTCTGATTCATTTCAAACTAAAAATGTGTTTATGTTTTACTTTGTTTGGTTCTGCAACCCACCCCGATACCTTTTGCGACCCACCCACAGTTTGGGAACCACTGGTCTAAAGGATCATGACATAACAAACTTTCCCAATTGTTCTACTCTTTCATTAAAACAGAAGAGACTGTCAAATGAGAAAATGGTTCATCTGCACAGCTGCTCCAATTTGAGATGCGACTAAACAGCTTAGAGGAGGATTTTAATGAGTTTCTTTGAAATGTAATTAAACCTTACAGTATCAGTGTGGAATCATCATTTCCATTTGCATAATTGGTATAGTGAAAAAAAAAGCCATACTTCTTAATTAATTGAACATCTGCATCAGCTGTAATTGTAGACTGCTGTTCTTTTCAGTCATATTGGCAACATGCTGGTTACAACCACTCAAATCATGATTTGCTTGTTTAATGAAAGCCCAAACTGACAAGTTAATGTAGTAAAGCTACCTTGAAATACATTCTATGCCACCTAATTGGAATACTGATAATTAGGATTGCTGCTTAAATGAGATACAACTCTGGGAGGCGGTCCTTTCCAATGCTATTCATGTCGTTTCATTGGGACGTAACTTCATTTAATTGAGATAGAGATTTTGAAATGCTGAACCGAGATCACTTTCCAACCTGCTTCCGACCCGGACCCCGCAATCCGCTGCAACACCGTCTTTTTACCCACAACCCGACTCGACCTGCTTTAATTAGACATGCAACTCTCTCACATTCATGTACAGTTTGCTCTACCATTCTCCACAGATTGGGATTATACAATAGGCTATACAGCGTGGTAGCTTTCTCTAGTGATCTGGATATATTTGTAACATATTAACTATCTCTACTTACTTTACTATAAAATACCGGTCTATTCCTTTCATGCCACCAGTTGAAAGGGAGCTACACCTGTGCTTTCTCAGAGGTACCAGTTTTGTGGCTGTCGTGCACAAAAACATAATGACAGGTTTTACAAGCAACAAATCCAGTTGTTGAATCGCTATGGTTCCAAAAGAATTCCACACTTCTGATTTTCCTCTCAAACTATTACCCACTACATGATACAACCCCCGCGCTATGTAAGGGATAACTAGACTTGCTACTATTCGATTTTTATTTTTTTGCCAAATCGACAATTAATATGGATGTTTATTTTTGACAGAATTTACAGTTTTTTTTCGATCTTTATTTTTCAATTCAAGCAGAGCATGGGTGAGATCGACCTTTATGCTTTAAAAAAAAAAGACTTTTTATGCCATTGAGAAACGTATCATTTAGAGAAACACCTTTATCATATTCTACATGCAACATAACCAACTTGCACTTATTCCGAGCTCTGCCCCTCTCCTTAAGCACAGCTGGGCTCACTGGAAGCAAGGCAGACTGGCCCGCTTCGTCCTGCCACGGAGACTTCTGCTGTCTATCAGGGTATTGTGCACAATACTCATTAAGTGTTTTCCTCTTGCGCCCCATTTTCAAATCAAACTAGTAACCGTCACCGTATATACCGATAGGTTGCGGATGCAACCCCGGTTCCCTGAAAGAGAAAATAACCATCAAGATGAGATATTGCCGTCAGGCAGCACCGGTAGGCTGAGCTTTTATAGCAAAGCTGCCGATAGGCCCCCACGCCAGCTGCAGTGTAAGCCCGCCCCCCTGGGAGCTTACTTAACTGCGCGCGCGGGGATGCACTTCCTCTTTTGCTCTTCAGGCCGTGAAGGCTACCGGAGCGACCTCGCAGCTTGATGGTTATTTTCTCTTTCAGGGAACCGGGGTTGCATCCGCAACCTATCGTTCCCTTTCAAGTCGAAAATAACCATCAACATGGGATACAGTGTACCCTAGCTGTCGCGAGGGAGGATTCTCGGCAGTAGGACAGACTTACGTCATAACGCAACTGCGTAGGCAGTACATCTAGGCATATGCGGAGCTGCGCCTCAGCGTCTATGCTCGTAATGACACCTGTCTTAAAGGTGGAACAGTCAACACCATGCTATCAACCACTCTATACGTCCGCATCCTGAGGCGTCGTAGAGTGTAAAACAGATGCTCCAAACAGTGGAGCAGAGGAATCCAGTACATTTAACCTGTAAAACCTCATGAAAGTATGCGGCGTAGCCCAACTGGCTGCCGTGCAAATATCAGACACCGGCACCCCTCGAAAGAGGGCCCAGGATGTCGCCATACCCCTGGTAGAATGCGCCTTCAACTGCCCTGGTGGTGGAAGGCCTGCAGATTCATACGCTCATTTAATAGCATCCACTATCCAGTGGGAAAGGCGCTGTTTAGACAGCGGCTGACCCAAAGATCTAGAACCATGGCATATGAACAACTGTTCTGTCTGCCTCACAGTCTTTGTACGGTCCATATAACACCTCAATGCCCTCACGGGGCAGAGCATGTGTAACCGCTCTTCCTCTGGGGAAGAAAAAGGAGGAGGATGGAACGCCATCAACTCGACTGACTGGTTCATGTGGAACGGGGATATAACCTTTGGTAAAAAGGCCGGATTAGGGCGCATGGAGACCTTAGAACCGTCTCCTGCAAAACGAGTACAAGAAGGATGCAGTGAAAGTGCATGTAACTCGCTCACGCGTTTTGCTGATACCACAGCCAGCAAAAATGCAGTCTTAATAGATATGAGCTTCATATCCACGCTGTGGAGAGGCTCAAACGGTGCCTTGGTAAGGGCTTCTAGCACCACATCAAGGCTCCACGACGGTAAACTGGTCGTTCTTGGAGGCCGCAAGCGTCTTGCGCCTTTCAGAAACTGAGATGCCAAAAAATGGCAACCAGGTGATAAACCGTCAATGCGTACATGACAAGCCGAAATGGCGGCTAAATACACTTTAAGTGTAGAAGGAGATTTCCCTTCATCCAGCAGTTTCTGCAGAAACTGCAATATTACTGCCATAGGACAGGAGACTGGGTCGTGGCTCTCAGCCAGACACCAACTCTGAAACAACTGCCACTTATACGCATACTGCGACCTAGTAGAGGGCGCTCTCGCACTCTGGATGGTCGATATAACTGCAGTCGAAAGCCCTAAGGCTGACAGGCGCTCCCGCTCAGGGGCCAAACCCATAACTGCATGAGTTTGGGGTTCGGATGCCAAAGCTCTCCTTGAGCTTGGGACAACAGGTCCGCTCGCAGAGGGAGCTCTCTCGGGCGACCGTGCAGTAATTGCACTAGACTCGGGAACCATATTCTCCGAGGCCACCGAGGAGCGATCAGAATCACTGTCGCTCGCTCTACCCTGACCTTCTCCAAGAAGGCGGGGAACATCGGAATCGGTGGAAAGGCATACAGGAGCCCTGGCGGCCATTCGTGAGCCAGTGCATCCACCCCCAGGGGGCTGTCGAGGTCCTTCACCGAGAACCATAGGGGACAGTGCGTGGTCTCTCGCGAAGCGAAGAGATCGACTTGCGCTGTGCCGAACCATTCCCAGATGCGCTCTACCACCCGAGGGTGAAGACGCCATTCGCCCGCAAGAGGACCTCCTCTGGACAGGAGATCCGCTGCGTAATTGACTCTGCCCGGCAGATGAACTGCACGCAGAGAGGCTAAACGCGGTTGAGCCCAGAGCAACAGCCGCGTTACCATCCGGTGAAGACCGGGGGACCGCAATCCGCCCTGGCGATTGATATACGCCACTACTGTGGTGTTGTCTGACCGCACTAACACGTGCTTGTCTAGAAGCACTGGCAAGAAGTGCCGAAGGGCGAGGTCCACTGCTCTGAGTTCCAGAGCGTTGATGTGGGCTGACCTCCAGGGTCCTGACCACACTCCACGGGTCCCTGTCCCGTTCCAGACTGCTCCCCAACCTTGGTTGGAAGCGTCGGTTGTGATAACTTCCCTTCGGAAGATGGGACCCAAGCGCACGCCCTGGCAGATGTTCGACTGAACTTTCCACCAGCGTAATGCTTCCCAGCAGGTTCGGGATACCCTCAACCTGCGGTGCTTGTCTCTCCGCGGGTGCAACGCGAAGGCATTGAACCAGGCCTGCAGAGGTCTCTGGTGTAGTAAGCCCAAAGGAAGGGCTTGCGAGGCGGCAGCCATCAACCCCAGCATGCGCTGACAGAGCTCCATGCTGACTGTTTCTCTCAACCTGAATAGGGAGAGACACCGCTCTAATGAGGCAACTCTTTGTGTCGATAGGGTCGCTTCCATGGACACTGAGTCCAGATGCAGACCCAAAAACTCGGTCTGTTGGCTGGGCATGAGGCGGCTCTTGTCTGGATTGACCTTCAGACCTAGCCGCTGAAGATGGTCTGTAACCATCACTGTGTGCTGTGCCAGCTGCTCCTTTGACTGCACGCAGACGAGCCAGTCGTCCAGATAGTTCAGCAGTCGGACGCCTTGAGCCCGCAAAGGAGCTAAAATGGCGTCCATACACTTCGAAAAGGTTCGAGGAGCTAGAGACAGGCCGAATGGCAGGACGCAAAACTCGTAGACCCTGCTCTGGAATGCGAATCGTAGATACTTCCTGTGACCCGGACAGATGGGAACGTGAAAGTACGCATCTGTCAGATCTATGGTGGTAAACCAGTCGCCCTGCCGGACAGACTGGACAATGTGCCTGTGCGTGAGCATCTTGAACGACAACACCCGTAGGTATTTGTTCAGTACACGCAGGTCTAGAATAGGGCGGAGCCCGTCGTCCTTCTTTGGCACAAGGAAGTATTTGGAGTAGAACCCCTGGTCGGTCAGAGCAGGGTCTACTAGTTGAATGGCACGCTTCCTGAGCAATGCCTGTATTTCCACATTCAGAGCTGAGGACTGAACCACGTCCTTCACCACAGTTACCACCACCCCCCTGAAGGGGGGGGGGGGTTTAACCGGAACTGAAGGGTGTACCCGGTGAGTATAGTTTTGCGCACCCAGATATCGCTGGTGCATTGTTGCCAAAACAGAAGCTGTGGAACAGTATAGGGTTGGGTTAATGGCTGCTTAGGCTTCGCTCGCTCACGAGGGGCCTGGCCAGAGCCACGAGGACGTGGTCTGCCGCCTCCTCTAGGTCGCCACCCTGTGCGCTGCGGTCGTCCCCTTGGGATTTGGCCACGCACTGCTGTATCCGCCGGGGAGGTCTTAGTACCCCCTGGACGCGGCTGGTGTTGCGGTGGTGTTCTACGCCACTGATGTTCTTGTGGGCGTTTGACCTGGAAAGGCCTACGCGGCCATATCCTAGCCAACTGCTGTGATGCCTCTCTAGCCTTAGCTGAGCTTTGCAGCATCTCTTCCACCGCTGGGCCAAATGTGTGCCCCGGTGTAATTGGGGCATCCAACAAGGGAGCTTTGTCATGCTCCTGGACTCTCGCCTGCGAGAGCCAGAGCTGTCGTCTGGCCACCACCAGAGACGCGATGCTCCTGCCCTGGGCCCGCGCGTTAAGCTGGGCTAGCTTGACCAGCAGCTGGGCAACTAGCCCCAACTCCGCTCTCAGAGACACCGAAGGGTAGTCTGGGAGATCCTTTATTAGCGCAGCCTGATAAACTGAGAGGAGGCTGGCCAGATTGGACAGCCTAACTGCCTCTGTAGCCGCCGAATAGCCCCTCTTGAGGTGCACCTCAGTGATCCTGCACTGCTTGTTAGGGCAGGTGGGGTCTTTCACCAACCCAGAGAGTGTTGGTGACTTCACCAACGCTGCGAACGCAGCGCCAACTGGCGGAAATGACGCCAGACCCGCTTCACTCGCACCTTGCATGGTAAAGGCAGCCGCCTTATGCGAGGTTGCCGGGGCGGAGGCTGGAGTCCCCCAAGTGGACTGCACCTCCTTAACAAAGTCTGGGAAGGCCAGAAGCGTCCTAGACTGCTGGCCATGTGCCAAAGGCGACTCAAAAAGAGAGCGCCTAGGTTCTTCAGTGGCAGGCCATTCTAAGCCCAGGTGGCGAGTCGCCCGCTCTACTAGGGACCATAAAGAGTCATCTACGAGTACCTCCATCTCAGACTCTGAGTGGTGGGACGTAAGCTCTGCCTCCACACTATCCTCTCCGTGGAGAGGCTCACCCTCTGATGCATCTCGAGAGATAGCATCCACGTCCCATGCGTCCTGTTGCGCAACTGGAACGGACAGGGGTTGTGGTAGGATGATTGGCTGGTTGACAGCCGGTCTGACTGGCTCCTCTGCGGCCCGAGCTGTGGCAAGGGACATGAGCAGCGATTGCTGCCCCATCATAAGGTCCATAAACTGAGACATCTTATTAGTGAGCTCAGTTACACCACCTCGCCTGTCGCGACGAGGAGAACGGGAACGTCCTCTCCTTCGGGGCGATCTAGAGCGGGATCTCGAGATCTGACGGGGGCGTTCGCCGCGAGAAGGGCCTCGCATTACAGAAAGGCTGTGGGAGCGGTCTCTCTTACGCCTAACGTCAGGAGATCGTTGACCAGGGGTAACCTGGGAAGGCGAACTCCTGGAAAAAGGCAGCTTCGCTGGCGGGGAAGCCAAAGAAGGCTGCGGGGCGGAAAGGGTGTGTGACGACCCAGATGAAGGGGAGCGATCCCTGACTGCTCTCCTCGCCCTATGACGCAGAGTGCGCGTCTGAAAGCTTGCACATAACGTGCAAAAGGCTTTGTCTGCCAAAGCAGATGCCGCATGCTCCGGCCCCAGACAGGACACGCAGTCCTCATGCGGGTCATTAGCCGGTAATTTCGTCCCACAGGTGACACAGCGGTGAAATGACATGGTGCAGCACGTTGTATGCCGAAGCGTACCGTGCCAGTAATAGGAGCGCCGAGCGTTAAGCATTGAGCACCAAGCGAACAGCTTTAAGGTGCGTTGAGGTGCGTGCACCAAGCACTGAAAAGACAATCGTCAAGTGCGTGCACTGAGGCACCGAGCGTCGAGGTGCGTGCACCAAAGGTGCGTGCACCGAACACCGAGCGTCGAGGTGCGTGCACCGAGGCACCGAGCGTCGAGGTACGTGCACCGAGGCACCGAGCGTCGAGGTGCGTGCACCAAGGCACCGAGCGTCGAGGCGCGTGCACCGAGGCACCGAGCGCCGAGGTGCGTGCACCGAGCACCGAGCGTCGAGGTGCGTGCACCGAGGCACCGAGCACCGAGCGTCGAGGTACGTGCACCGAGGCACCGAGCGTCGAGGTGCGTGCACCAAGGCACCGAGTGTCGAGGCGCGTGCACCGAGGCACCGAGCGCCGAGGTGCATGCACCGAGCACCGAGCGTCGAGGTGCGTGCACCGAGCACCGAGGTGCGTGCACCGAGGCACCGAGCACCGAGCGTCGAGGTGCGTGCACCGAGGCACCGAGCGTCGAGGTGCGTGCACAGGTGCGTTGCGTGCACTGAGCCCAAGCACTAGGCGCCGAAGCGCTACACCAGGCGCCTAAGCGCTGACACCGAAAGCGCCGGAGCGCGTGTACTGCACCAGACGATCCACGTCAGCTGACCCGCAAAGCGGAGACGCTATGTGCTCTAGTACTGTGTCTGAGTTTCGAAAGACAAGGTGTTGTGCTGCTTATAAGGGCAACAGTTAATGCACTTGGTGGTCGTCTTCCTTATACTGTATGGGAAAAAAACTTTTTTTTTTTTTTTTTTTTTTTATTTGTTTGGACGCTGCAGCAGACACTACGTATAGTGTAAGAACAGTGGGGCTATACTCAATAGCAGCCACGTGGCGGTAGAACGCGCCGCGGAGGGGGGGGGGGGGGAGACTGCAATGCAGGCTGCACGCACACACACACACACACGCGGTCTAGCCTAAGCAAGACCGAGGCTGCAATAATGCTCGTGGCCTAAGGCCAACGCAACACGCGTCCCAAACAATATACAATAAAAATAAATATAACAATATATATAACACAAAAACCCAAATAATAAATATAATATAAATTATATATTATAATAATAACAATAAGAAAAGGAAGACGGGAGACCACGAAGACGCGATGCCGAAGCAAAGCGAAAGGAAAAATATATATTAACAAGAAAATATATATAATCCTAAATAACACAGTAACTGAAATAAACTCAGAGAATGGGTAATTAACCAGCTTCTCAAGCGTAAGCTTATCGAGTACAATCAGTTAACAAGCTCTATTATCTATTACCTACCGTACCAAGGCTGAAGACAAAAGAGGAAGTGCATCCCCGCACGCGCAGTTAAGTAAGCTCCCAGGGGGGCGGGCTTACACTGCAGCTGGCGTGGGGGCCTACCGGTGCTGCCTGACGGCAATATCTCATGTTGATGGTTATTTTCGACTTGAAAGGGAACTATAATAGCAAACGCTTACCTACACCTTAAGCCACTAATTTAAAAGTAAGCGCTTTGAATGGCAGGCTATAGCTGGCAAATGAAAGTGCACAGTCTGTCTGATGATTGACAGTCATTTAAACGAATGAGAGCATTCTACCGCTGCTTCAACAAACGTCAGGACCGGATGAAATGACTGATGGTAAAAATACACTAGCCTATAAAGAACCACTGATTTGACTGACAGCGACCCCCAGCCATTCAGAGCGGAACGGAGACGGGACAGACAGCAAGTATAAAAACTACACAGATGAGATGATTTCTTAAATTATTATTTTTGGTAAGAAAAAAAAAATAGCGAGTGGTTTTACTGACATTTATCCTATATAAATTTATTTCAGTCGAACTCATATTTTTGGGAATTCGACGTTTAAGAGCTTTACCGATTACAATTGAAAAGTAGCAAGCCTAGTTATAACACACAACAGGGTGTAGATTGTGTTGCATTACCATACGGCTGTGGTTGGGTTAAAAAAGAATCATAAGTTTTCAACATGCAGAGATCATATACATGCACTTGTTAATAATAATAATAATAATAATAATAATAATAATAATAATAATAATAATAATATATTAGTGAGAAATTCACATACATCAAAGCCAGAATGTTTTGAGCTACAAAAAAACCAAGTCAAACTAAAATAGTAGTTTTTAACTGCTATTACTGTACACAAACTAATTTATGGTAAACGTGATAATTACTGTTGCTATACCAATTATAATAACACTGACAGAAATATATCATGGCCAACCAACTTAGAACACCAGTAGTACACTGCTCTTTCTGTTTGCTTCTCTGTACAAATTAAGCACTGCTAATTTTCATACATTTAAATGAAATTATAGCTTTGCAGGACGAATTCAATTTTAAGCCCGCCACCAATTGTAAAAAAAAAAAAAAAAAAAAGGTACAAGATATTTGGTTTTAAAATGTAAAAAAGACCTGGAAAAGAAAGATGGTTTAACATGTGTTGATATATCAACATAATATGTAATACTAATAGTCTACTTGTTGCATCTTGTAATACAGAATTATCACAAAATGCAAGAGCCCAAGCTTGTACTTGAGTAAAGTTCAGTTAATATCTGCTTTTACAACAGAAAAAATAGCATACCTTTGTCTCGTTGCCATACCTTTATTTTCTCTATATAACACAATAACATAAGAACATAAGAAAGGTTACAAACGAGAGGAGGCCATTCGGCTCATCTTGCTCGTTTGGGTGTTAGTAGCTTATTGATCCCAGAATCTCATCAAGCAGCTTCTTGAAGGATCCCAGGGTGTCTGCTTCAACAACATTACTGGGGAGTTGGTTCCAGACCCTCATAATTCTCTGTGTAAAAAAGTGCCTCCTATTTTCCGTTCTGAATGCCCCTTTATCTATCTCCATTTGTAACCCCTGGTCCTTGTTTCTTTTTTCAGGTCAAAAAAGTCCCCTGGGTCGACATTATCAATACCTTTTAGAATTGTGAATGCTTGAATCAGATTGCTACGTAGTCTTCTTTGTTCAAGACTGAATAGATTCAATTCTTTTAGCCTGTCTGTATATGACATGCCTTTTAAACCAGGAATAATTCTGGTCACTCTTCTTTGCACTGTTTCTAGCAGCAATATCCTTTTTGTAACGAGATGACCAGAACTGAACACAATATTCTAGATTAGGTCTTACTAATGCATTGTAAAGTTTTAACATTACTTCCCTTTTTACTAATATCCGAGCATTTTGTTGGCCTTTTTTTTATAGCTTCACCACATTTCTGAGTCAACATAAACTCCTAGGTCTTTTTCATAGATTCCTTCTTCAATTTCAGTGTCTCCCAGATGGTATTTGTAATGGACATTTTTATTGCCTGCGTGCAGTACCTTACACCGTGGTGGTGTGGTGTGTATAGGAGCTTGCTTGTCGGTGTTCACAAGTGTAGGAAAAAAAAAGAGAAAAGAAAGGTAGTGTAAACAGGTGTGGTTTTGTTTTGTTTGAGAGTTTTGTTTTGTCACAGGTAAACAGCTTAGCTGTCCTGTTTACAGTTAGGTTCCAGACCTGTGTGTTAGTTATTGCTCAGAAAAGAGCTAGGTGTTTAGTTTGTGTTTTGTTTTGTTTGTTTATTAAAAGTAGCGCGTCAGCTCAGTTAAAAATCCATTTCCTGAGTCCTGGGTGTGTTTTAAAGGGGAACGAACTGCGGAGAGGTGCAATTCTGTTACATAGGATAATCTTACATAGATTTCAAAACTGCTGCATTCACGATTCACACGCACTGTCCTCATAGGGGATAACGTGATCACGCCCTGTTCGGCCAAATCTATAACAAACGTTGTTATGGATGTTTGCATTTTATTGCCATCAGTAGCTCCATCCACAATAATTCTGAATGTTTTCATTTCAAACTGAAGCATTGAACTTGTGTTTTTGTGGTATGGCAATTTTGTTTGGCATAATTATTTACATACCACAGTTTTCTCGTCCGGTTCCTCAAAATACTTCCAAATATGGCTTCCTTTGTTTAGATATGCCATTTTAAATATAGAACATACTGAGAAAAAAAAAAACGCTTGTCATTAACGTTATTTAACCGTGGAATTGATACCATACCACGCCTACTACAGGCATAAACACACACAGTGCACCAATGAAGTGCTAGATCGACCAAGAATAAAACCCGCCCCAGTGTCAATCTCTCTGTTGTACCAATTAGAAAAGCTACTTGGAGGCAAATGCCAAACCCCTTCCTTTTTATAATATCTACCCTTACTGTGGCACGAGCACTCACATACACAACAGACTATTGATGGTAAATTACTGAAATGAATGCATAAAAAAATGTGTTTGGTGACATTTGTCACATGGCCAGTTATATGTCTAGCATATTATTAAACGTTTTACCACTTCTTTAGAGTTTATACGTTTAAATGTTTAAAATTCCCATCCCTACTTACTATACAGTTATTACTGTAGATTAGGATGAGCAGAGGACCTAATACTGATCCCTGTGGTACTCCACTAGTTATCTATAATAGAAAAACGACCTATTATTAAAAAAAAAACAAGTAATTTTAATGAGTATTCTACACATAAATGAATGCAATATACCAACTATGTCAAATATTGAAGTAGGTTATATATTTATAGTTTACTGGTTATTTAAAGTTTGCAGCAACAATAATAACACTACTATGACTACAACTACGACTAACAATAATGAGCTTGTTATGTGAATGTTGGGTAGAGAGTCGTTCAATTTACTTCAAAACAAATTATATGTTTATTTTGTAAAACAAACAAAAAAGAAAATGACCATATATAGCATTTACATTAATAAAGAATTTATTGATAAAGAATATTATACAGCAATATTTCAAGCATTCACGGTGTTAGTTTTTTTCCTTTGCTGTGGAGAGTGGCTCCTGCAGGAATAATTTAATATGTTGCCTTGTTTTATTACATTTTTTGGTGGCGGTGAAATTTAGATTTTTGCTGCCTCATCCACAATATTACCGCCTTCTAAAGCGTTCCTTTTTCTATTCTTTAATTATCCAAGTTCTCTGTATATTTCCTGCCTTAAAAGTAATCTATTTCTTGCGCTGAAAAAAAAAACCCTTCTCTCACAGCAAAAGTAAAGGCTCTGAAAACTGAAAGGCTGTCTGTCTAAAGCCATATCCACACTGGACGCAAACGATGCAAGCAAATAATTTAGAAGTCACTGCAGTCAAATGGGAGTATCCACACCAGCAGCGAGTGACCTGTTTCTATTTTTTTTTTTTTTTTTTTTGATGCACGGCTAGAATGAAACTGACCAATCAGATGCAAGGTTAACACCCTTGACCCACGTCAAACACGCCTCAAAACACGTCACTCCTGAAAACAAGTCAATCATGGACAACGAAAAGTCAATTTATGAGGTGATTATTATATGATTGCAAATTGAACGACTACAACGACACCCAGAAGAAAGACAATGCCTGGGTGGCTTGCAGGTGGTGCATTTAGCAGCACCAAGACATTTTCTTTCCGATTTATGTAAGTTGTATAAAAATAGGTTTATTAATAAGCAAAAACCCGCACCCGAATCGCAAACCCGACCCGCTTTTGCAGGACTCTAGTTTGCGTAGCAGAGTGCAGTGATTATGCTGTGACTTGTGTAAACCACGTTAAACTCTTGAAGGAGCTGGAGTCTCCTGGTTTTTCAGGTTGCTGTTGCTGTTCTTCAGCTGAACACTAGCAAATCTGAACTCCTTCTAGTAGGATCTAAAACTCAACTTAAGAATCTCAATGTAGCTGCCCTGAACCTCGGAAACTGTCTGGTGCTGCCTTCCCCCACCGTACGAAGCCTTGGTGTACTTCTTGACAGCAACCTCTCTTTTGATTCCCAAATCTCCTCCGTGGTCAAATCTTCCTTCTACCATCTTCAAAACATCTCTAAAGTCTGTCCCTACCTTTCCCTCCCAGATGCGGAGATACTTTGTCATGCATTTGTCTCCTCTCGACTCGACTACTGCAACTCTCTATATGGTGGTCTCCCGGCACGCACCATAAACCGACTGTAGCTAGTTCAGAATGCTGCTGCCAGGATCTATACCAGATGTAAAAAACGTGATCACATCACCCTTCGTCTTGCCCAGCTGCACTGGCTACCTGTAAAGTTCAGGATTATTTTCAAAACTCTCCTGCTCACCTACAATGCCCTTCATCACACAGGTCCCGAGTACTTCCTCAGCTTGCTGACCCGCTATGTCCCTGCCCGCAAGTTGAGGTCCTCTGACTCTGGCCTGCTTGTTATCCCCAAGCAAAAGTGCACCACACTTGGAGAACACTCGTTTAACTTCATGGCTCCGACTCTTTGGAACTCTCTCCCAGCTTTGGTGTGTGATGCTCCCTCCGTCGCTCGCTTTAAATCAACTCTCAAGACCCACCTGTTCTCTCTTGCTTTTCATGCTCTTTAAGCCTGATATCTGCTATTAGCTGCTGTGTTGCTGCAACTATTTCATGTATTATGCTACTATCATGTATTATGCATTTTCCACTGTATTTAATGTATTATGCATTTTTTTTTACTGTTTATCATGTATTATGCATTTCTCTGTATTTAAAGTATTATGGATTTTCTTGTTGTTACTGCATCTTGTAAAGCGCTCTGGGATGGTGGTCCACTATGAAAGGCGCTATATAAAATAAAGACTGATTGATTGATTGATTGATTGAATATTGCAGATGCCTTGCCTTGTGATAAGATGTGATTTCATTATTTTTAATTTCATGTAGAAATAAAAAACAGCGACTCGTGTTTAGGAATAAAAAAAAAGAGCAATTGACTCCTATTTTAAATTATGTATTTAACATTTAATCATAATGTGATGTGATTTCATTCTTTTTCTTGTCATTTAGAAACAATGTGTGCTGAAGATCGTCTCAAATGCCTCTCGTTTAATTGGGACAGCCGCTTATTCGGGATATTTTTACTTCTCCCGAGGTGTCCCGATAAAGCACTGATTGTACAGGCCAATTAAATATGCTTTTTTCAGATTCTTGGTTATTATTTTCTGTGATGCTCATTTAAGCAATATGACACTGAAGGGGTGTGATTAACATGGAATAATCACACCCCTAAAGACATTATGCTTTCAAATCAAAAACATATATTTTAAAATGTATATTTTGTTTGTTTTATTTTCTCAATGTGTGAATGTACCTAAATGCAGCTGTTTACCCTCTGTTGCTAGCACTGTGGTGGAGAAACAGAAATGTTACCTTTTACTTTCAATATTTCTTGCTCATCATCCACTTCATACAGGATAAATAATATCGGAGCATAGAATAGTTGAGACATTATACTAAAACAATAAATACTGTGAGCAGAGAGATTTCAAAGCTTAGCATAACTACATGTAGCTTGTACTTGTCTTTCTAGATCTAAATTGTGTTACTGTCCCACTGTAGCAGCAATTTGTAGTAGCCTAGCAAAGCCATTCAGTGTGCTAGAATCGATCATGAAATTGAAGGAGTCCCCTTTCATATCTTGGCTGCAGTGTTTATATTATAAGTACAATGCAGTCGTCCGAATGGTGCTGTTCTGACTCACAGCCACTCAATACGTCCCTCTCCTGTGTCAATCTCAGATAATAAAAGTCAGGAATGTATACAGTGTCGCCTAACATGTGCAAAGCAAAGCACAGACCTTTAGGATTAAAAAAAAAACACATCATTGCTTTAAAGTGACAGAATACACCAGACCTAGAGCAAGAATGTATATTTTAAAAGTGTGCTTAACCCCAACCTGTAAGACAAATGCTATACGCCTATACTCTACTTTACATTAGTGGCAACACATCTTTCTTGATTAAGCTAACAACAGTATTTTTAATCTTGGCATATCGTTAAAGTACTAAAACATATATTTTTTTATTTGTCAAGTTTATGAAGGAATTAGTGATTTCTTTAGATATGCAAATATCAACAAGAACACCTATTTCTTACCATTTCCACATACCCCTGCACCTGAAGAAGAGATGTTTAATGTCTTGAAAGTCAGTGCTTGTAAATCACTGTTGGCTCTTATTAATGCAATATTAAACCTGGGTGCTATGAAGCAGTAAGACCGGAACGATAAAGAATTGCACTATTTCAAAGTGCAGGGAAAGCTCTGGCTGAAAGCGGTATAGACAGCACAGTAATTCTCATTCTAGATATGTTTAAAAATTTAACAAGCTTTGCTGAATGAGAATGTCAGCAGTCAGGGTAAGTGGTGTCTAAATTTCAATTTCACAATCTAAATGAATCATGTTATGGGCTACAGCCTCTAATTCTGGATCTGATTCTACTTTATCCCAGCACAGACAGTCAGCAGCAGTGGTTCTGCCAGCAGCCAACTTTTGTGCATTGGTTATTATCTTTCTTTCTTTATTTTATATAGCGCCTTTCATAGTGGACCACCATCACAAAGCGCTTTACAAGATGCAGTAACAACAAGAAAATCTTAATACTTTAAATACAGAGAAATGCATAATACATGATATACAGAAAAAAAAAAAGCATAATACATTAAATACAGTGGAAAATGCATAATACATGATAGTAGCATAATACATGAAATAGTAGCGACAACACAGCAGCTAATAGGAGATATCAGACTTAAAAAGCAAGAGAGAACAGGTGGGTCTTGAGAGTTGATTTAAAGCGAGCGACGGAGGGAGCATCACGCACCAAAGCTGGGAGAGAGTTCCAGAGTCAGAGCCATGAAGCTAAACGAGCATTCTCCAAGTGTGGTGCACTTTTGCTTGGGGATAAGAAGCAGGCCAGTCGGAGGACCTCAGCTTGCGGGCAGGGACATAGCAGGTCAGCAGGTTGAGGTGGTACTCGGCACCTGTGTGATGAAGGGCATTGTAGGAAATATATTAGAATTGCCCTATTATATTGTTGTTAAAATATTTAATCCAACAGTTAATCCAATACTTAGAGAGAAAAGTTGTGTTTGCTACTGCAACAGAATCCAGAACCAGTCAGAGAGATTGCAAACACCAAGAGATGGTAAGGGAAGAATTATAAAAAAAAGAAAGACATTTTAAACGAATTAGTAATTTATGTTAATATAGCACAAACAGAAATTATGGTGTCTACAGTAGGCCGTGGATCATCTACATTTCTTACTGGGGAGGCAGTGTATTGTTTGGCTCCATTCGTTTTACTTTTAAAATAAAATAAAGATACCAGCACCTTTGTTGGCCCTTGTGGCCCAGTAGTTTTTTTTTTTTTTTCCGTTTAGATAAACACATTCTAGCTGTTGTCACGGAGATAACCACGATACAATTTCATTTTCTTTAGATAATCTATCCTTGCATCATATTAGAAAACAAATACAATTTTCTAAAAATGAATCTGAAATTCTGGGATCTTGTTTTTTCCAGGAGACCCCTCAGTTATCTCCATGCTGAACACAGGAGATCTCTTTAATTTCATTACGCTGGTTTGTTTGTCAATGAGAATGCTACATTTTTTTGTAATGCTATTATGATGTGCTAGATTGTTAAATGATCTTGGCAAGGTTCCTCAGAAACTGAGAGACAGCAGCTCCTGTAGTTTGGGGACAATCAAGTATTATGTCATCACTGGGGGGGGGGGGGGGGGGTATTAACACTCTGATGATATGGGGGGGGGGGGGGGCTGAAGCTAGCTTTGATGGCGTTATCAAAATAATTAAATTATAAAATGTAATTGTTTTATTGTTTCACTTTCTACATATTTAAAAACATTGGTTTAAAATCATATGCAAGATTTATTCAGTACTGTACTGTTTGTAATACTATTTACATATGAAATGTAAAAAAAGTGAAATACAGTTAATTTTTAACTCTATAATCATTTAAACATGTGCCATCCTGTGTATTGAATCATCTTATATATTTTTTCTTTTTATTACCTTATACATCTCTGTAAACCAGCACAATGTAAAATCCAGCACAATATTTGAAAATTGGCCAAAACATCATTTGTAAAACATATTTAACAATTTCCAGTGCACACCGTAGTGTACCCCTAATAGTGGAAATTCCACCTGGCTGGTGACTTTATTAAACTTGCCAAATATCCATGAGGACTGAAAAAACTGCTGATGAAAAACACATACAATGGGTTAATAAACAGATATAAAAGACAATATAATTCAATTGCAGAGGGTTTAAAGTATGTTGTTTCAACATACATACCTACAGAATAAGCCCTAATGACCCCTTAAAAATAATGACATTGATTTGCTATGCTTCTGCATACGCTTGCAGTTTGCTCCTGAGGTATTAAAATAAAAGCAAATCATTTCAGGATCTTCAGAACGCTCAGGGTCTAATTCCCAGGGTGCCCTCAAAGTGACGATTCATCAAACATGATAGACTTATAATTGGAAGCAAAGTGCCAGTGCTTCCTTCACCGACATATCGGTGTGCACAGTATAAAGATTCCTATGGAGTAATTGTGTGCGCTATAAATAGCTTCTGTAAGGAATTGGCGATCAGGATATTGTGCTTGCTATTTTTCCCAAACCTGTGTGTTGGTATGAGGGTGGAGAGTAGGAAAATATTTAGATACTTTATTGGGATGCTATAAGTTATATAAAAGAGTAAGTAGCTTCGAATTAAATTTAATTCGAAGTTTTGTTTTTTATTGTACACTGCCCCCATACCTTTTGTTTCTGTTTACATTCATTCTGAGGAGATTTTATTGCAATAAATCAATCCTGTGTTTTTTATTTTTTAATTTATTTTTGATGTCCTGTGTAAAGTGTTTTTGGCTATGAATTAAGGAGCTACTCTTCTATTCTAGAGACCTGCCATAGACATACAGTGGTAGCCATGGCCAGCTCTTCGCGAAAGTGTCGCAGTGAATCAGCTGCCCTTCATTAGTCCTTCTACCAGGTGGCAAAAGAAAGCAGAAAATGCATTAAACAAAACAGCAGGGAGCGCTGTGGATTTAAAGACTAAGCTTTAAAGACAATCGTGCATTTTGTCAGAGAGCAGCTAAACTGTACATGGTTTGGAGTTATGCTCTGACATTAATTGATTGTTCACACTCGTTCAAATATCATATGGGAGATACTAAAATTGAAGAAGGAATCTATGAAAAAGACCTAGGAGTTTATGTTGACTCAGAAATGTCGTCATCTAGACAATGTGGGGAAGCTATAAAAAAAGGCCAACAGGATGCTTGGATATATTGTGAGAAGTGTTGAATTTAAATCAAGGGAAGTAATGTTAAAACTTTACAATGCGTTAGTAAGAACTCACCTAGAATATTGTGTTCAGTTCTGGTCACCTTGTTACAAAAAGGATATTGCTGCTCTAGAAAGAGTGCAAAGAAGAGCAACCAGAATTATCCCGGGTTTAAAAGGCATGTCGTATGCAGACAGGCTAAAAGAATTGAATCTGTTCAGTCTTGAACAAAGAAGACTATGCGGCAATCTGATTCAAACATTCAAAATCCTAAAAGGTATAGACAATGTCAACCCAGGGGACTACTTTGACCTGAAAAAAGAAACAAGGACCAGGGGTCACAAATGGAGATTAGATAAAGGGGCATTCAGAACGAAACTAGGAGGCACTTTTTTACACGGAGAATTGTGAGGGTCTGGAACCAACTCCCCAGTAATGTTGTTGAAGGTGACACCCTGGGATCCTTCAAGAAGCTGCTTGATGAGATTCTGGGATCAATAAGCTACTAACAATCAAACGAGCAAGATGGGCTGAATGGCCTCCTCTCGTTTGTAAACTTTCTTATGTTCTTCTTATGTTCTTAAATCTGCAGCGTCCTTATTCATGTACATATGTATGTTACAAAAACTGTTTAAGTACTTTTACATAGAGCTAACAAATTAATTCTGTTAAATCTTACCTCATATGTATAAGGAGATATTCCTAAATAAAACATTTACTCCACAGAGTAAATTACTCTGCAATTCAATTATATTATTATTTTTATTTGTTTAATAATCCAGTGTATGTGTTCTCCAAGCTGTATAAAACATAGCTAGGGGTTTCTCTTTCTGTATTCATGGTCACATTTAGTAGCATGGGGAATTAGTCATTAATATCACATTACCAATATGCAGTCCCAATAGGATTTAGCTTTTCTGGGTTTCATTGTTAAACATGCACATTTAAAATTAAAGGAAACTGTGTAAAGCTTAACAAAATAAATTGCTCGCTGCCAGCAATAATTTCTGAAATTTATCTATTTCAAGCCATTAATTAATTATTAATTTGATATGAGAAGTATGTTTGTTCTAATTCTAACACGGATTAGAAAAACAAATATGTTCCTATCTCTCATTTGCAGAACAGCATTTTTGTTTTCCAGACTTGTGTTTTTCTTTTGACTCAAGTGAAACCCACTTATCCTGTCACAAAACTACAAGTGATTATAATTAATGGATTACCTCTCTCCAATGACCTCCCAAAATATGAAGCAAACCAGGTCGTAAACTAACTTCATTGATGTTTGTGAAGCATAGTTTGAGAGGAGGATAGCCCCAGCGATACCTCACTCTTATTAGTGTATAAATTCCCTGATTTACAGCCAGCCTCTTGTGTTTGCACTAGCATCAGTCTCCTAACTCCCCCTTCTCCATCCTTTACAGCTCCCTTTAGATTAACATGGGGGTCTCTGAATCGCTATAAAAATAAATAAGAGAATGACCAGCAGGCATTTGTAATCTTATGGAACGTTTGTTATATTGCCATGAAATTATCAATGCAACTGTAGCCTTTGAATTAGAATTTTGCAGACGTACATTATATGACAGCTGACATCTACTGTAGATTTTATTTGAATTATACAACTGAAATCTTGGTATAGAAAACGGCATATTAGATATTACAATAAAGTTTTCTTAGGTGATTGTGGATTTGCTTTTAACACCTGTGTCTTACCCACACAAGAACAAGGACACACAGCGATGCACTAAGAATGTGATCGAGGTCATTGACATGGAATTTGCCTAAACGTATTTAATGTTGTCAGACTTTATGTACAATGTACACTTTCACCTTCACACGTTTGTATGCATAGGAAATGTTCTTATAGTACTGTAAGTGTTCGGTGGCTAATCATGTTGGAATTTATTTAACGCGGAGGCCAAAGAGTAAACAGAAAATGCATGATAAGAGGAATTCACCAAACAATTAATTATAAACAAATTGTGTATTGGGTTGGGGAGTTCTATTGTAATTTTAAAAGCTTAATAAATATATAATGAAGTGTTCATACATGCGATACATGTATAATAACTAACAACTACAAACACCAATGACACCTGAAACGTATGCAATTGTACATACTAAAATACAGACAAAAGTTGATGTCATCATAAGAAAATAAATTCCAACCAATATACATAGATGTCTTACGATATTATTTTCTTTTTAACCAAAAAAAGATTTCAAAATGCACATTAAAAGAGTTGTATATAGTAAGCTGTGGCAAAATATCTTCCCGAATGAGGGTAAATGACTAATGGGGTTTCATTTTTTTTTTTTAATCCATGCCGTCCGATTCTTACACGCCAGATAATCGTAAATCAGCATTTTATATGTGAAGTGTTCTACATAAATGTACATTCTGCATGACAAAATGCACAATTTTAAATGAAGTTTACAAATTATACACAAAATAGATATTCCCATTATTTATTTCCATTTGGCTGCTGCTCGCTGGTGGGAGAGCCGTCTCCCTGCACGCTAGTAGTTTCCATAGCAGTGAATTATGCTTCATCCATTAATGTTCTTGATCTCGTTAACATGAATTTTGATTAATGAGTTCCCCTTATCAAGGCATTGAGACAGGAAGTGATGTATGTGACCTGCGACAATTAAGCTTTTTAATGAGATATGCTTTCATTAACCCTTTGCGGTCCTATGTCTGTCCAGCTGCCTGTTACTGAATCAGCGCACAGAGAACACAGACATTTGCAGAGCTTTTTTGAGATGTTATAGTAATAAAATAATGACTTGGATCGCATTATTGAGGAGTTTGGTGATAAAACGAGTGATCAGGAGATGATCGATCGGTATGTATGACTATTATTATTATTATTATTATTATTTATTTCTTAGCATATGTGAAAGCTATAGCGAATGAAAGGGTGGGGCGGGGCTGGAGATGCCTAGTGAGTGCTTTGTTGATATGCAGGTCCTTTTAAACCCGTTTGACTGTGGAAAAAAAATACTTTTAAACAACGCGTCTAAAATTAACTGCGCGTGTGAAAATAAATTGGACCTGACGCGCCTGACACGCACTTAATAAATGGACTGCAAAGGGTTAACAACCTCATCGACTCAATTTCAAAGCATTAACGGATTGATTTAATTAACGCATTTCGTTTGAAAATCACTTGCTACTAAATCTCTCGTTACTATACCACGAGTTCGATACAGTAACACTGGTTTTTGAAAATCCTGCTCATATTGTCTTGATCTTCTGAACTTTCTTTTAGCTTGATTATTTGCCTTGTCCTGTTTCTCTGGCATCTCTGAATTCCTCAGTAAGGGTTTCTATAGTCGATTCAAAAGAGGTATTTGTCAACTAACACATTTACTGTTTTAAAATATGAGCTAATGTCCTGAACTACAGTTTTATATGCATGCTGTAAAATTCTGAAATGGAAAGAAAAAGGAAGATCAGGCATGCACTCCTATTTATCTCTTCATATTAAACCGCACCCTCCATCCGCCTTCACCAATCCCAGCCATGCCATCCGAACCCCAATCTCCCGCCAGCATTCCAGGAGTACAAATGCGTGTCCCGGATAGGTGAACCCAGACAGACTGGCAACCAACACCCACCCCCCTGCTAGTTAGTGGCATGACACAGCAAAACAAAAGAGAAACAAACGGGACAGTCAATAAATCCTGCAACGATGGAATTGCCAGATCGTTACAATACTGTAGCGTTGAGCATGCTGTAGGTTCTACTAGGATGCAGTGCAGCTGGGACAGCCCCAAAGGTGCAACATTTAAATAAGCAACTAATCTTTAATAAAGTTTTATAATATATATTTTTAAAGCTGGCTACTCTTTATTATAATCACTATTCGTAATTGTATTAACATTAATGCAGTCACTTAAATGATTTAAATGAGAAAGTAAGGACGCGGAGGATTTAAAAGCCCATTTAATTGTTTCACAGCCAAACCCTGTAAATTAAACTGACTGTACTATTATTATTACAGTATTGTTATTACAGTATACCTTTTATTTATATCACGGTCTGGTTTTACTAGTAGAACACCCTTAGTGCTTTTAATCTGCGATTATTGAAACACTTTAATTTGTTTCTGAAATAAAAGGTATACTGTATTAACAATACTATAATAATAATAATAATAATAATAATAATAATAATAAAATCAGTTTAATTGACAGTGTTTTGCTAAACCACTAAATGGGCTTTTAAATCCTCCAAGTCTCCAGACACATTTGCACAGAATCGTAGTCATCCCACCACATTTTGGTGTTCTGCAATACTTGCTTGTCCAAGCATTCCAATCTGGGTGTATCCTGCACAAGAGTGTTTCCAAGGAGTTTCCAAGAATAGAACATTCATTAGATGGTTAACACCCTGCTCTAAGAAACCCCAATGGAAAACAAATTCCTTTTTACAGTGAATAACTATTTAATTATTATAACTGGGTGTCCTTTATTTGGGGTCATTCTTTTCTTTTCCTTTGGTTAGCAACCGGTTTCCAGTAGTGTAGTAGAAGGTATTAAGCGTACACCTGAGACGAGTACGGACAAGTACGGATCCCTGGGAATACTTACCTGGAGAAGCATACTTAACCTCAACGCTCCAAAGAAGCTCAGGACTGAGAGTCTGACAAGCCCTCACCATAGGAATTCCTGTTACTGTGGTATAATTACCAGTCACCCTCACCCTACTGTTTGTCGTGTGTTGTACTTCTTTTTACCTGGTGAAGGCTAGCTTCAGCAGGGCTAGACAGGGAAAAAGAACAACAGTTTATTTAGTGCCCAATGGGCAGGTTTTTGTTTTGATTTATTGTTTTCAATTGCCAAACTGAACTGTGAAATAAATCAAATTTACCTTTGGTTCAGTACTTCTGGTGTTCCGACTCCTCTCTGCGAAGGCAAAAATTTGGCCACCTGTGGCAATGTGCCCCGCCCCTGTGTGCATTTCTGTGTTGTATGTTGCGTGTAGTGTGTTAATGTTGGTGTATAGAGATGGCTGCACGGGATATAAATGGGTGTGTGCAGCACGAGTTATTTAAAATGTATAATTGTATTTAGGCACGGGATTGCACATCACTTCACGTGCATTTAAAGTATTTAATATGTGAGCACAAGGTTGCACGTAATTAATTCACGTGCTGGGATTCAAGTGAATAATTAATTAGTAATTGAATCCCAGCACAACAGTATATATATAGACACATTTCACTCACTCGGGGTTGAGTGTTCGGTGAGTGGAGAACGGGATTGGAGACGGAGGTAAAGAGAAGAATAAGAATAATAATAGTAATAATAGTTATTATTATTATTTATTTCTTAGCAGACGCCCTTATCCAGGGCGACTTACAATTGTTACAAGATATCACATTATACATTATTTCACATTATACAGATATCACATTATTTTTACATACAATTACCCATTTATACAGTTTTTTTTTTTTTTTACTGGAGCAATCTAGGTAAAGTACCTTGCTCAAGGGTACAACAGCAGTGTCCCCCACTGGGGATTGAACCCACAACCCTCCGGTCAAGAGTCCAGAGCCCTAACCACTACTCCACACTGCTGCCCAGTTAAAGTATCTGCTCACCGTGTTTGTTCGTTTGTCTGTTTACTGTTTAGTCCGTTTTTGTTTATATATTTATTTTGGCGTAAGTGCCTGTGGCAAAGTGGTAATGAAGTGCAGGTGAGTGCAGTGCAGAATAATCACACAGACAGACGTTGGTACAGGTGCAAGGGTGTTTATTTAATTTAATAAATGTCCAGAGCCTCAAGGCAAAACCTGTAAATAATAATAGTGCTGGAAGTGATACAGCGGCGTGTATCACTTCTAATTGTAATCCTACGGGTTTGACCCGCAACCCCAAAGTCCCGTTCCGACACCCACACTAAACACGAACACAAAGCCAGTGCGTGATACAAGTGTTAAAAGGTGCAAACACAGAGACAGTTCCGAAAGTGAGACAGGTGAGTGGTGAAGTCCGGGTTTTCGCTGGCCTGCGGCTGCAGCTCCGGATCGTGCTCAGTAATCTTAGTGAGACAACAACACACAAGACACACAGTGTTAGGACACAGACACAAAACACTCACGGTCGCTTTCACGTTTCGGGCTCCTTCTCGGTTATATGTTTTAACCATATGCAAAGGAACAGATCACTCAAGCCATGCCCCCTATTTATACCCTCGCCCATGACCCCGAGGTTAACGAGCGCATCCGCTCCTCCAGTCCTCGGATGCCACGCCGCTTACCGTCTGGGTCACTGAGCTCGGGTGCCATGGCTCCGCCCCCTTCCGAACTGACCGACTTCCATCTACCCTACGGAATAAATTGTCGTGCCATTTCATTAAGGGTACAGAAGACTGGCTCTACCTCCGCTACGCTCCCCTGCCTCCCGAGCCCGCTCCTTCTCCACCCTTGCTCCGCAGTGGTGGAACGACCTTCCTACAGATGTCAGGACTGCCCAGTCCCTGACCACATTCCGGCGCCTCCTTAAGACTCACCTCTTCAAACAGCACCTGTAGAACTCCTCTGTTGTATCCTGGGACACTATCACCCTTCATTTAAATATGCTTTATTTTGCTCTTATCTGCCCCCTATTTTACTGCATTTAATCCTGTACCTCAGAATATTGTAATCTCCCAAGTGTTTAATCTGTAGTATTTTGTACTTAATCATATCCTGATGTAACTATCACTACTTAATCATATCCTGATGTAACTTTCACTATTATCTGCTGTATTATTGAATTGTGGTTTGTCACACTTGAGAATTATTGTATTTCTTGTTCTTATTGTATGACTTATATTGTAACACTTGAATGTATTTGTATTTGCTTGCGATTGTAAGTCGCCCTGGATAAGGGCGTCTGCTAAGAAATAAATAATAATAATAATAATACTCTGTTCCTCGTATACCGTGCTCTCACAGGTCGAGAGGGAGATCTAACACTAAGACTCATTCGATCTTTGTCACAGTGCCGTGTCCTGTTTTGTGTTCTGTCTGTTTAAACCTTTTATTTCGTTTAATAAATGCTGAGTGCCACCATTGCACTTAGCATTACTCACCACCAACGTCTGTCTGTGTGTTTCTTCCGGGTCTGACGTGTCACCACTCAGACAGCCTTGTGACACCACCACACACCAAATACAGAACACATCATTCACTATATATACTGTATATATATATACTGTATATAGTCTGAAGCATATTAAGTCATTAAATCTAAATTTATCTATTTAATCAGTTTATATAGAATGTGTTGTTGTGTACAGGTTCAGAGTATATCTTTGTTTTGCCAATGACATTCTGAGTGCTAGATCTGTAAGTGTAGTTGCTGCTAATAGGTTGCAATGGGGACATGACATAATTTGGTTTGGGAATGCCGTTACGCACCATCATGAGCTCCTCAGCACTTTATAAAAGATAGTGATATAAAAGAAGACATACATCTTTTCAAAACATCTAATTTAATAACCACATTTCTTTATTGAACTATTTTAAAATAAAAATCACAGGAGCAATTTTTGCAATACATATTGTAGAAATGTTTGTTTGTATGCTATAAATGGCAGCTGTTCCTGCTCCTTGTTTCTATAAAATTTACATTGCAAATGTGGAGTTAGTAAAGGAATCTCAGACTTCAAGATGTGGGTCAAAAAATCCTGCCTTGAAAGAATTGAGAAAGCTTGGGTCAGAACAGCAAAGGATTCTGAAATGTCGCAGTTTAATTCAAGGGAGAATTACTAGACAGGTGGCACATTAATGAAGTAAGAAGGTTCCAAATTAGTTACAGATTACCCAGTAACAAAAATAACCATTTATTGCTTGAGGGGTTTATTGAAAATTACATCTGTAAATGGGCACATCCATCACCGGGGAAGACATGCCCATCGCTGATTCATTATTATTATAATTTATTTCTTAGCAGACACCCTTGTAGCAAATCCCATGCTACATAATGTGGGTGTAAGTCTCACCCACCTGTCCCTTTAATTAGGGTCAGTAGCCTGGCCAGGTTAAAACTTAATTTCCCTTAGTTCCTTGCAACCACCCTCTGTTCATCCTCTCTCCCCATTGGCTCATTCAGATTTCCACCCCTCCAATCTCAGAGCTCCTTAGTAGCCAGCACTTGTATTAAAGCTGGCTAATCAGGCCTGAGGGAGACTCCCTTTCTCAGAGGAGTCCATTAACCTACAGCATTTTCTTTACTTAAATTTCAGTGAATCCATTACCATCCTTAGATAATTCCAGTGCATCCGTTCATTTTCTTTTGTTACTGCACTTTGTCTAAACTCCTCTTATTGTTTTCACTGTTACTTGTTTAAGTTTAGCTGTTTTTCTAGGTCTGTTTAGTGTTTGTTGCTTTATGTGTGACAGCCTCAATTTTTTCCTGATCCTCCTGATTTTTTCCAAACAACTGTTCACCATTCAACTCAACACTACTGGACAGTCTCAACAATTTCAACATACTCAATGTTTTCAACCTTCTACAGTCACCATCATTTTGGGACACTTTGCTGGACTGCCTTATTTGTGGGTGAGATCATTTCTTTTTTGTTTGGATTTTTTCTACTTTAATTTGCTACTTTGGTTCCTGTATTTTTTCTGTTACTTTGTTATTTTGTTACTTTGTATGGATTTCAATTACCCTGCTATTACTGGACTTGTTGGGCCTACCTGTCATTCTCCCACCATTGCCACAGAGACTGTTAAATGTAATTGTTTCCACAAGACACTGTTTTCATCCGTATCTATTTATTCATCTTTTGTCTATCTGTGTGGGTTGTGTTTGTGAGTGTGGGTTTATTGGAAACCCTCCGGACACCATTCATTTCTACTTTGTGAATCTGTTTAGCCTTCTGTTTGTCCCTACATACTTATCTATACCATCTTATTTCTTACCTGTTACCTGCAATTATTTGAATTCCTGTCTTATCATTATTCTTTTAATTCAGTTGTTCATTTTTTCATTTGTTGACATTATTGTTCACAATAATAAACCGATTGTTCGTGAAATTGACACCTCTGACGTCCCTGCTTTTGCTGTCTGTCACTCTTGCTGACTTATTTAGCTATAGGAATAGGGCCAGTAGTATCTCCTTAGGGAGGACAGTGCAACTGCTTCTCAGTTGTGCAGCGTGATCGTTACACCTTTACCCAGGGCGACTTACAGTTGTATACAAAATAAAATACATATCAAGAATTACAGTACAATTAAGAGCAATATACAAAATACACTGACTTCAGTCCTAATAAGAGCAAATACAAAACACAGTATGATTTGATATCGGGGCAGTTCAAGGGCAGATACCAGTGTCGATAGTTACATCAGGGTTAGATATGAGTGCAAGTGAAATGCAAAATACTACAGATTGGATTAAGTGCAGGATTAAATACAGAAAATAGGGAGCAGACAACTGCAAGTTAAAGTGTATTAAAGGCAGAGTGCTATATAGTCCTGAAGGGAAGAGTTGAGTTTTACAGGTGTTGTCTGAAGAAGTGTGTCTTGAGGAGGTGCCGGAAAGTGGTCAGGAACTGGGCAGTCCTGACACCCATAGGAAGGTCGTTCCACCACTGCGGGACGAGAGTGGAGAAGGAGCGGGCTCTGAAGGCTGGGGAGCGTAGAGGAGGTACAGCCAGTCTTCTAGTGCAGACGGAGCGGAGAGGTCGGTGGGGGTGTAGGGGGAGATGAAGGTCTGGAGGTAGCTGGGTGCAGTCTGGTCAAGGCATCGGTAGGCTAGTACAAGAGTCTTGAACTGGATGCGAGCGGTGATCAGGAGCCATAATGCCTTTATAAATATGTGCAGACATCAATGTGAGGAAGAAAACAACAACACTCAAACCTGTGCCCTGCAGCATCTCACAATCCAGCCTTTCAACACATATGTACAAGTCTGTGGGGTAGCCCTCTATTGAAAGCAGTTCAATTATCTGGGGTTTGGCTCTGCTATCCTCATCTTCTGGCACTAGTTTCCAGCTGGCAATTGGAAGTCTACTACAGCTCATAATTGAAGTTGGGACCCTGCTTAATTGGATCCCTACGTTGTAGTCTATTTTTGTTTTGTGTCACTAGTTATGCACCTGTTTGGTTTACTATTGGTCGTTACAGTTAACCCAGCGTTTTTTAACTTTTTTTGGTCCCTTGCTAGAGAGGTTTCACTGTATATCTGTATCACCAATGGACATCACAAGGTTAAATAGATTTACCACCCTAACTATTTTGTAATCATTAAAACAGGTAGATAAATGGGACTTACCTCTTCGCCAGACTACTGACAACTTCCCCCTACTCTAGAATGTTGCTGACTTTTTACAGGGTAATGGCATTATAATGTCACGTCTCTAGGGATTCAGTCTTTACGAGCAATGATGTCACTGCACAGAGATGACATTTCATTCAGTCAATAGCAATGTGCTGCAGTCAGATTTGTCAATCTTCTTGGTTTTCTTCATTCCATCTATTCAGTGCATTTCATAAACCTGCAAATGAAAAATGTGATTGTATTTAGGGTAGGGATCATTGTGATGTTTTGTGATTGTGATCTTTTGGGTTGATTCAGATTTCCGATTTGCCATATGTATGCTCAGCAGATATCAATTGTTTACATTTTTTAATCCTTAATGACCAACGTGGAAGTCCTTAACTATCCTATTTCTATATCGCTGTCATGATTTCATGAATTCCTGAGACACCTGATGGATAGAGGCCTCGCTGTTTCATCTATTAAAGTCTATTTATCTGCAATCTCTAGCTTCCTGCCAGGATGGGCTGGTGTATCAGCAGAATCCCATCCACTAGTGAGTAGGTTCTTCAAGGGGCTCCTACATCTGAGTGTCTCTTGTACTGAGGCGTCTCATGCATCCTCCATTTGAGCCTATGGCATCAGTCGATATGAAACACCTCACTTTGAAAATGGCTTTGCTGACTGGGATTATATTGGCTTGCCGTGTCAGTGAACTGCAGGCTCTAGTCATTGATCAGCCATACATGCAGGTTTTTTTTTTTTTTTTTTTTTTTTTTTTTTAAATTTAGTCGTTGCCAATTAGTTTTTTTTATTATTTTCTCCCCAATTTGAAATGTCCAATTATTTTTTTATTTTTTATTATGCTCAGCTCACCGCTACCACCCCTGCGCTGACTCGGGAGGGGCGAAGATGAACACACGCTGTCCTCCGAAGCGTGTGCCGTCAGTCGCCCGCTTCTTTACACACTGCGAACTCACCATGCAGCCGCCTCAGAGCTACAGCGTCGGTTAGGACAACACAGCTCTGGGCAGCTTACAGGCAAGCCCGCAGGCGCCCGGCCAGACTACAGGGGTCGCTGGTGCGCGGTGAGCCGAGGACACCCTGGCCGACCTAACCTTCCCTCCCCCCCGGGCGACACTCGGCCAATTGAGCGCCGCCCCCTGGAAGCTCCCGTCCATGGTCGGCTGTGGAATAGCCTGGACTCGAACTCGCGACGTCCAGGCTATAGAGCGCATCCTGCACTCTAGCGAGTGCCTTTACTGGATGCGCCACTCGGGAGCCCCATACATGCAGTTTTTTAATAACAGGATCGTCTGCTGACCTAATCCTTCTTTTCTTCCTAAAGTGGTCTCAGAGTTTCACAAGCAATAATCATACCAGAATTTTATCCTCCACTTCATCAGTCAGAGGAGGATAAGACATTGCATCTGCTGGATGTCAGACGGGTGCTATAGATCTACATATCCAGGACCAAATCCCTTTGGAATAGTGGTCAGTTGTTCATGTCATTTTCCCCTCTCCTTAAGGGCAGGGGCAAATGACATGAAGTGACAAAACAGACGATAGCAGCATGGCTTAAGGACTGTATCAAGCTCTGTTACGAACTTGAATGAAGACTGCTAGTGAAGCACGTCCAGGCTCATTCTCTCAGGGGCGTGGCTACTTCCTGGGCAAATATTAGGAATGTTCCTATTGCTGATATTTGTTTAGCAGCAACTTGGTCTTCCTTTCACACTTCCATGAAACACTATAACTTGGATGTTTCCACCTCTCACCAGTTTGCTCACACGGTCTTATCCATTGTAGAAGATAAGTCTTAAACAGCATTCACATTTCTCCTTTTCACCTCCTTTTACCTGTATTTTCCAGTTCGGAGTGGACTCCAAACCTGCCTTCCCACCCACCTTCCCCCACGTTTTTTTAGTGTAAAGATAAAATACAGGACATTTGACCCTTCTGTGTCATTTCCCTTTGTATTACTGGGTGGGAGTGGTGTTATGATGCATGGATATAAAAGACCTGAGCGGTTTGTCCATGTTTTTTTCCTAGCCAGACAGCGGAAAGGTTCTAATGTTGTGTGGAGTCCACTCCAAACTGGAAGAAACAACTGTATGTCGCCCTGGGTAAGGGTGTCTGCTAAGAAATAAATAATAAACCCATTTACATGTAAATTCCGTCATATATAAAAAAAATGATTTCCATTACACGAGAGTAGATGTTAAAACTTCATGCTGATTTGAACTCGGCTCTCGCCAAGATAAGCACCAACTAAGACGTAGCTTTACAGTAAACTAATGTGATCCATATGCGTCTCCATCCATTTACGTTTCCTTCCATATGATGATGTAGATATCCTTCTGTCTGGTGTTAATGGCTGAAGTGTAATGCTGGCTCCAGGGATCAGCTTATTTTGCCTCCCTGGCGCATCAGCACACACAACGGCTGCGATGCTGGCTCCGGGGATCAACCAAAGTGCGGCCTCCCCAGCGCATCAGCATGACAACCGTCTGGATTGAGCTAAGTAGGGTACATCTCTGGGGTTTTCAAGTGGGCACCTTCCATCCTCAGTGTTTCGTCGACTAGCCCACGACACCTCAAGAGGGCTCGACGGTGATTCTGGCGTCCCAGCATCACCCCCCTCCGTCCCCCACTCAACTCAGCCCAGCTTACTTACCTGTCCCCAGCCAGAATCTTTCCGTCTCAACCACAGCCAGCTGCTGCTCCTTTCTGCTGCTTCAGATAAGTTCTTCACTGTGCGACGCAACTCTTGGCCACTGAATCCGACGTCTCTGAGAAACCGGGTTGTAGAGTGTGCCACAAATCCTCGACAACCCACTTCCACTGGGTAAACCCGAACTCTCCATCCTCGCTGTTCCGCTTCAGTGGCTAGTTGAGCATACCGCAGTTTCTTCCTCTCATACGCCTCATCTACAGCATCCTCCCATGGCACTGTTAACTCTACCAGGTGAACAAGGCGTGCTGATCCAGACCACAAGACAATATCTGGTTGAAGGTTAGTGGTGGCAATCTCAGGTGGAAAAATAAGCCGTTGAACAACATCTGCCAGCATTTTCCAGTCTCTAGCAGCTTCCAGTTGTCCTGGGCGAGAATTGGTTTTAACACCTTTTCTTGGTGGTTGCTCTCCTGGGCGGAGGAATGTTGTCTTTTGTGTGTAATGTTTTGATGGGACAGGTGACAACTTATTGGTCATGTTACGCTTGTCTTCCAATGCTAAGGCCAAACATCGCAGCACCTGGTCATGGCGCCAAGTAAACCGTCCTTGGCTAAGAGCCACCTTACATCCTGTCAAAATGTGCCTTAATGTTGCAGGTGATGAACACAAAGGACATGAGGGATCCTCTCCTACCCAGAGGTTTAGGTTCTGTGGTGATGGGAGAACATCATATGTTGACCTGATGAGGAAACTGATCCTGCTCTGTTCCATTGACCATAGGTCTTTCCAGCCAATCTTGCGTTGTTCCACACTCTCCCATCTCATCCATTCTCCCTGCTTGGCCTGGGAAATGGCCTTTATACACCTCATCCTCTCCTCCTGCTTTTGCACCTCGTTGACTACCAGCTTCCTCCTTTGAGCTGGGGCCGCCTTGTGCCATGTAGGAGGAGATGAACTGAAACCAAGACCCCCTCTTCCATGCTGAACTTGCCCCATGATATCACCAATTCGAAGGGCAGCCTTTGCATCTTCCACAGCTTTCTTTGCCGCCCACTTTCTTCCAGTTTTCAACACAGGTGCTGCCTCCCTTACGCATTTATCGCGTGACTCTACTAAAGTCATTTCCAGTCTGACCTTGGCGCACTTAAACTCCTCGGTTATAGCAGAGACTGGTAGCTGCAGTATTCCTTTACCATAAAGTCCCACTCTGCTGAGGCAGCGTGGAACTCCCAACCATTTCCTGATGTATGAACTGATTAAAGCTTCCAGCTTCTCTACTGTTGTCAAAGAAACCTCGTACACAGTCAGTGGCCACAGCAACCTCGGCAGTAGACCAAACTGAAAGCACCAGAGTTTTAGTTTACCTGGTAGAGCGCAGCTGTCTATGCTCTTCAACCCTTCCACTGCTTGTTGTCTAACTTCTCCCACACAAACTGTGTCCTTTAGATCCCCGTCGTACCATCTCCCAAGACTCTTCACTGGCTTCTCAGACACTGTTGGTATTGCCTCACCATTAATGAAGAATGTTTTATCTACTACTTTGCCTTTAATTATAGAGATGCTCCTTGATTTAGTGGGCTTGAATTGCATTCGTGCCCATTCAATGTTATTGGTTAATTTGCCCAATAATCGATTAGTGCAGGCTACTGTTGTAGTCATGGTTGTCATGTCATCCATGTATGCTCGAATTGGTGGTAGTCGCATTCCAGAAGCCAAGCGCTCTCCTCCTACTACCCATTTTGATGCCCTAATGATTACTTCCATTGCCATGGTAAAAGCCAGTGGAGAAATGGTGCATCCTGCCATTATTCCAACCTCTAGGCATTGCCATGTAGTGCTGAATTCTGAAGTTGAAAAACTGAATTGCAAATCTCCAAAATAGGCTTTCACTAAATTTGTTATTGTCATCGGTACACTGAAAAAATCAAATGCTGCCCAAAGTAGTTCATGTGGCACTGAACCATATGCATTAGCCAAATCCAGGAATGTCACATGGAGCTCCTTCCTCTCCTTTTTAGCTGATTGAATTTGTTGCCAGATCACATTGATGTGTATATATATATATATATATACTGTATATTAGAGGTCAGCACGGGTAGAAGATACGGAACAAAGTACCCGCCATGAAAGACCTGGGTATCCAGGTATTTTTTTCGGGTAATGATTAAAAATAAATACACACATATATTAATGTTTTAAGTGTGTGATACATATTTAAATACTATATAGTACACATACATTTAGAAAAAAGAGTGGGTGAGACAGCATCACCCCCCAACCCTAGGTGAAGCTATTGCTTTGGAAGCGTACGAAGATGCTGTGGACATTGCAACCCCGGAGCCCTCTCCTGCCCCAAAACCTACTATCACCATGGCCTTCAGTAACAAGCTTACGCCTAAAAGGGAAAATCCGGCTCCAAAACCATGACCAAGACCAGCAGGACAAACCCTTCTTGTCCCCTTCATCGACACCTTTTGGGCCCCATTTGTTTTATGTGTAGGGAGCCAGGACACATCATACGGGACTGCCCCATGATGGAGTGCAACATTGCAGCACGATCCTGGGCTCAGGCAGAAGGTAAGCAAATGGGTAATTGTTAGGAGGGCCCTTATTTATTAAGTACAAGTTGAACACCGGAGCACCCACGTGTTAGTGGACTCAGGACATGTGCAAACATTAATTCGGAAAAGTCTTGACATTACCCTTCACTAGGATTACGTGAGCGAGACAGAAGTCTCTTTTGCTTTTTATTGAAAAAATACAGTTGGAAGTGAACTTTTAAAAAGTATATATTGCAAATGAACTGCACTTGAAACCTGTGTATTCCATTCTGATCACTGGCATTTAAACTACAAAGCAAGGCGTCCTCAACATCATGACATTGAGCTAATCAGAAACATTGACGACTTGCATCCACAGTTTGTCGTTGATAGGCCTGTACAATTGTATCACTATTTTCAAAATGGTTCAGAAAGTGCTCGCAGGAATGTTGAAATCTGCAGCAGCATCTTTCTATTTCTTGTGTGGTGGTGCATCATCCACCGCTTTCAACACTTCCACTTTTGTCTGCAAGGACAGTGCATGTTTTTGTGCTGCTTCATGGAAATGGCATTGATGTGTGAGCACTATGGCAATTGACTGTGTATTAGCTTGAGTTCTGTGTAATTTTTTTGGTGTTTCCCATGAAATTCAGTATCCCCTGAGCCTGAACAATAATTACACATGTTTTACTGTCTTGACATGGCTTAAATGAAACTAGCTATTTTGTTTCTGGTTAAATTAGTTTTATGTCTACAGTAAATGAATTATAACCTACCTGATCTATTCAAGTCAATTAAACAGTGATGGAATTACAACTGTTGTTTAAACCATTAAAACAAGTGGAGTTAATGAAAAGGTGATGAAACAGAGATTACACAATCTGAGTGTCTTTAGTGTAGAAATGTCATCGAAAGTAAGTAAAATGCCAGGATAAGTATTTTATTATTTAAATGGTGGTGTTATTTTTGATAATTGTTTCATTTTTCTTCATATTTAATATTTCATTATGTACACTCCAGCATGTGTATATGCGCCTGTTTCTATACCATTGTTGGTACAGTCACGTGTCTCACCTCACCCTAGGTGCTACCATTCCAAAGAACTGTGCAACGCATAAATAAATCTGTGCATCTGAATGGTGTGGTCAAGTGCAACAGCTGTGTGCCTCCAGTCTGTCAGTGGATAACCCACACCACTTTCACACTCATTTAGTACCAGATACCATGTTTTGAAATGAATATACATGTTTGCTGTAACATGTTTCTTTCAAAACTGCACATTTGAAACCTATATAATCAATGGATGTGCAAGGCGGAGAAATGTTATGCAACTATTTTGTTAGCTATAATTACTTTAATGGTGTAATTATTTGTCCAGACAGTGTATATCCTACAACTAGGCATGGCAGGTTGGCTACAGAATTGATTACCAGCTGCACAGTATGGGAAACATTCATAGCTAGTGGACGTTTTGCAGTACCTGAATTTAAAGCCTTATCAAAGCCGCTGAAGATTAAGTCAACATATTAGCGGTGCAGGTCTATAAACAATTGATTCCTTTACATAGCAAGCAAACTCTCACATCAGCTGTCTGCCGGAGTGGAACGAGCTGTGGTGCATTTTGCTTAGCAAAGCTACAGAGTTCCAGGTGTTTGTTCTTAGTGAAAGTAAAAACCCAAGTAATATATCTCAGCTTCCCAAGGACCAAAAATGTAATTACAGTTTTAAAAGATTAACAACCCCGCCACACCGATTTGTATTGATTGCTGCTCACACACATTTAACTTGTATGACAGATAATAAGTTTAAGAAAACGCAGGCATGCAGAGAAGGGGAAGCAGGTAAGAAGATTGCCTTCCATGTGGTGAAATAGGTGAGCTGTGAGGTTTAATTGCCTCATTCCCTTACTGTTGAAACAGCTATTTGTGGAGCTAGGTGGTATGGATTTCTTGATATGCATAGCTGGCATAGTTTTTTATACAGTTACTTCTTTTTTTTAACCAATTTAAAGGCTCTATTAATTACTTTTTCAAATAAAAATACACAATTCACAGTATAAATATACACAGAAAGAGCAGTTAAAAGGTAAATGATGGCCATATCTTATTTTTTAAATATAATGCCTAATTCTTTCCCACAATCATTTTGTTTCATTTTCTCAACCATTAAAATACAGAGGGGTATATTTTCCTCCATTCTTTAAGTATCTCCTAATTAATAAAATAAAAAAACAAACACTTGGAAGTGCTGAAGAGAACTTGGATTCCATTACTTTTTTGTTTGGTTCTACTTCTGTAAAATTAACCAGTGTTCTACCGCTTTTAAAAAATATGAGTTAAAGACTAAAGGGAACATTTTTTTAAAATGGCCCAAAGTATCTCTATATCCAGTCTAACTCTATAGCTAACCTTTATAGGTAGGTGGGGGGAGGTATCTGGAGTTAATATGCGAAAGGTACTCTGATGTGTAGATTGTTCATAGCCTAGCCTAGACATACCATTTTGGGCTACAGTTATAGCGTTGTAAACCATTGGTCTTTATAAGGTACGATGGCTTTGCCACATTTCCCAACATTTCTCACTTTCCTTTAAATAGGGTACATCCATTGTGTCCCCTAACAATTCTAATTCTATTGTTAGCAATAATTTCACAAGGAGCGTCATACTGGCTCTGGTGCTCCCATGGGTTAGGGAGGCAAAATTGGTATTGACTGTTTCTCCTCATCGCACTACAGTAGACCTTACTGGCCAGGTGCCTAGTGAGCTCAAAGCGGGCACCTGGAGGGCTGTCCTCTAGGGACTGGTAGCTCCTAGGTGTAAAGAAATAATGGACACCGAGATGTGGTGGGGAGTTCTGCAGTGAGGGAACATAAATGGACATTCTAAATTGGGGAGAAAAACAGGGGTAACATAAATGGGAACAATCAATTTATTTATGAAATAAAAATGCTTTACGGCTCACAAACTGTGTTACAAGTATAAGGACTGCCCTTATACTTTCATGGTAATTTTTTTTCAACTGGCAGAAGAGTCTGTGCATCTCCTGCTCTCTGCCATTGTGCATGATTCAAAGCAATCACTCCATCTCTCATCAGCAGCAACAAGCATGCTGGCAGTTTTGTAACCGTGGAAATCCCCTAAATGTCACTTGACTTCATTCAAAGAAGATTTTAACACTAGAATGGCCAAGGCGGTCATTTTGAACGTTTTTGGAATTTAAATTTAAATTGCTGTGTGTGTTTTAACCCTTTTCAGTCAATTTATTATGTGCTCGTCAGGTCTAATTTATTTTCACACGCGCAGTTAATTTTAGACGCGCTGTTTAAAAGTATTTTTTTTCCACAGTCAAACGGGCTTAAAAGGCCCTGCATATCAACAAAGCACTTACTAGGCATCTCCAGCCCCGCCCCACCCTTTCGTTCGCTATAGCTTTCACATATGCTAAGAAATAAATAATAATAATAATAATAATAATAATAAAAATAATAGTTGTACATACCGATCAATCATCTCCTGATCACTTGTTTTATCACCAAATGCCTCAATAATGCGATCCAAGTCATTATTTTATTACTATAACATCTGAAAAAAGCTCTGCAAATGTCCGTGATATTCTCTGAGCGCTGATGCAGTCACAGCCAGCTTGTTTCCTTATGGCCTCCATTATCAGATGGCAGGGGCAAGTATGACTATTCATAAGATACGCCCTTTTTTTTCGGCTTGTCTCGGCTCCTGTCACTCCCACTCGGCCAATGAATGGTTTTCTCTGCTTTTTCCGGAGAAAAAACGACTAAAAAATAGTTTTTTGCGTCTTTTTGATGAAAAGGGTCAGGGACAGGGACCTGATAGGAATAATTGCAAAACCGCAAAGGGTTAAGATAAGGAGCTATGCTTTCCTGACTTTAAGTAAATATATGTACTAATTCATCTGACAAAGAAATAATCATGTAGCTGCAGAAAATTTGCAAAATAAAATACTGTCATACCTATTACGACCAGGCCCGGTCAAATTGACTGATAAATGTTATAACTATTAACCCTTTGTGGTCCTATGTCGGACCTGGTCCGACATTGCAATTTTCCTTTTCCGGTCCAATGACGGATACTGTCCGACATCATCAAAAAGGCGTAAAAAACAGTTTTTTTCTCTGGAAAAAGCCGAGAAAACCATTCAATGGCCAAGTGAGACCGATAGGAGCCGAGAGAAGCTGAAAAAAAGGGGCGTATCTCATGAATTCAGATAGCCACATAGATAACACAGACATAAACAAACAAGATAGCTGCTTCTGCATCCAGCGCTCAAAGAATATCACAGACATTTGCAGAGCTTTCTTTTAGATGTTATAGTAATAAAATAATGCCTTGGATCGCATATGTAACTGAGATGGATTTGCCAGTGAGCAGGAAGATGATGGGAAATGTAGTTCTGAGAGGTCCATGCAGGTACATGGGAAGCCATCTTGAGGCAGGGAATGCAATTTAAAAGTTTAAAAAAGTAATCAAAATGTTATATATATATATATATATATATATATATATATATATATATATATATATATATATATATATATATATAATATAAAACAATACACACACCTTACGTAAACAGTTGTAGCAACACATGTAATACTCTAAAATAAAAAGGTCCTCATGTACCCTTTAATCTTCCTATTCTACACCCACAAGTATCAACTACTCACATTATTGGCCCATGTGTCTCATCTCCAGTTGCTCAGGGCTTGAGTGAGAAGGGGTGATCTAATGCAATTCTATGCAAATAACAGCACTCTGTATGGATTATATTTTTCAATCAAAGAAATGTATCACTTTGCAAACCCAATGAACAGTGAAAAGAGAGTTTTTAAGTGTTGACACAGAAAAAAGTACAACGGCGAAAGCACCGAAAACAAACCTAAACCAAGAATGATACAAACTCATTACAGTTTTACCGCATACAAATTAATCCAAGAATGTGCTGCTACCAATTCACAAATTAAAATCCAATTCTCTGATCTAAAAGCGATTACTCACATAACAGAACACATTCGTCAAGTCTTCTGTTACATGAGAAAAACACATTGAAAACAGCCCAATAACCTTCGATTAAGAGAGCACAAATATGCAGTTCTAACTGAGCGATCTGAATTACAATCACGTCTAAAAGTCTAATCCTATTTGAAACAAGTCATATTTTTATCAATGTGTAATACTCATACTCAGAAAAATCATTATACTCATTACGGATACCAATATTATATTTGTTACTCGGCACACCCCTAGTAATGAGTATGCTGTTACAATATAGCACTTCCTGACACAAATTATTTAAAATAATACTTTATAAATAGTTTTACTTTAACTTAATTTATGCATCTTTTTTTAAGTTTAAACATCAGAAAGTACTTTAAATGAGACCTCTGGTTACTCTGTACCTGTATCCTTGTTCGATTTCTGTCCTCTAAATACAGTACTTGGCCAATCTTACCTCGCTACTGTCAGTACTGTACTACTTAAAATTCACAGCACATGGTATTCCACTACAATTTGTATACCAGTTGATTTTGTATCCTGACCAAAGCCCCAACAACCATAAAAAAACACTGATGTATAGTCCAGAAATATATAGAAGAAAAAGGTAATGTAGGTACACCAAAATGTGAATAATTGATCAATTATTTTTGATTTTGCACCTTTCGATACACAGCAGTTTTCCTTTTTAAAATGTTATATATATATATATATATATAATATATATATATATATATATATATATATATATATATATATATATATATATATATATATAGTGGTAACGTGACTGGCGGTCAAGACTGGTCAGCAGCAGAAATAGTAAACCAGATACGGAATTTCAGTTTAAAGAGCCTTGGCGCACTTTATTTCACAGACAAAATAAACAAAACACAGAAACAAAACAAAAGCCTAACTCCTTCTTTGGAGTGCTAACTAAACTTTTCCCATACGAGCTAAACTATCAGCCATTTACCGGTTACAAAAACAAGTTACACCCAGTACACATAATATTCACAGTACCTTTCTTCAGGTCTCTTCACAGGCCTCCACACAGACTTTTAGACCTGGTCTTATACCTGCCTGCTTAATTACAGGCAGGTGTTTCTCATATATATATATATATATATATATATATATATATATATATATATATATATATATATATATATATATATATATATATATATAAATATGGACTGAAGAGAAGGGCTATAGTAGAAATGTATTGACCCAAGGGAAGACAGTTGTTACCGACGGGGGGCTATGATGCTCGAAGTCACAGGCTGAGGGCATTGCACCCTGGAGGGGCATTTCATTTTCCGCTATGGCTGAGTCTGCAGTACATATTTAATATATGAATCAGTCAAGAAAATAAGTGAGGCAAGGTTGGATAGTAAATACAACGTGAAATATTTTGTTTAAATATAGCTGATACAGCATACGTAAATAAATATTGACTTATATATTTAGTTTAAATATAGCTGATACAGTAAATAAATAAATAAATGACAAATAAATAACAGAATGTTTTTAAAGTTAATACCGTATAGATAGCAACATTTTTCTCCGTCTCTGTCTGGTTTACTGACTGCTGCATAATCCAGTTTGATAAGTTAGCATTTTTTCAAATATAATATTCAAATTCAAGATGTTTACCTGGGATATAAATCCAAATGAGCTGGAATACATATGACAGTAATACAATCTGTCACGCTGTGAGAACCCTCAAGTTATCCATGCATTAAATACAGTACAACCGGAAAGGCCCTACTGTTGATGCCAATGTCTATCAACTGGATGGTAATAGGGTTGTTATTTGTGGTTCTTTAGCAGTCATTTCTCCAGTCGCTGGAGCAGCTGGTGCTAATGGGCTCAAACCACATTTACTCTCCACTGACTTACATAAGAGAAAGAAATATACTTTTTTTACAGTATTGCTGGTTATTTTTTTATCATTTAAAGATGCGCTTTCTCATAGAACAAGCCGTAACTAAAACACAATATCATAATTCCAAAGTCACTAGTGACTTTTCATTACAGAGCCATTCTCACATAATACATAAAATGCAATTACCACTGAGGAGTGCAGATAGGGTCATGATTACTATGGAACATATATAGGGACTCATATATGCTCTATTCAAAAATTGCTTGAGATTGTCTGAGAGTAATACAACAACTGTAACTGTATTAAACTAGTAAGAGTGTTGCAGGTGTGGAATGGGTGGAGGCTGAGTCGTTGGGATCCTTTAAGAGCCAGACAGACATTTAATTTACTTATGTAATTTGTCACATTCTCATTGCTAATTCAAGGTGGCTTACTCTCGACTGCATTATTATTTTCGTTTTAGCCATTTTGGTAGCACACTGGCATTAAAATAGTCTTATAATTATTTTATTCTACCTTAAACCTAATTGAGAAACTTAGATTAAATCCTACATGAAATCCACCTTTAATACCCCTACCATGCTGGGATATGTTGTAAAGCAAATTGAACAAACAGCGTGTTTTTCAAACTCCCACACTATGTATCCTGCAGTATATGTTGTCCTTATTTTTTGATGGCCTGCCAGCAAGGTATTGCAATCTTGAATATTTTAAAGGTTGAAGCACAAGGAAAATAACATATTACATCGAATAGGCTACAAACCCATTGCATGTTTGTACGACAGTATTTCAAACAGACCAGTTTTATGGACCCTTCCTTATCTAGACAGGTGTCTGGTTGTACTACAACCCCCAGTCAATACAACCACAAAAGATAAACTGTTCCCAACAATATTTACCAATGATACAGCAGTAAAGTACTCTGTGTGGATCCCTTGTTCTTATATGGCAGAAATATTATGCTTATGTTCAGTTGGTTTAGTATAAATCTTACACCCATTTCTCATATCTGTTTGAAGATGGTTGGGTTTACACTACAAGAAAAATATGTTCTAAGAATTAAGTCTACATTTACTGTAGTTTGAGGCTGGCTGTATTAGGCACTTAACCCAGTGTTTGGATAAATGACTGACATTGCACTAAATACTTCATTCATGCTTCTGGCATCTCCCAATCCTCATAAGCAGCTTTGGTAAATCTGTTTAATAAGAACTTTCTTTATCTGGCTGTCTAGAATTGTGATCACAAACCGAACAAGAATTGTACATTCTGGTATCTGTGGCCATTTATTAGATTTATGTCATTTGCAAGGAACTGTGGGAAAGGTATGTCAGCATCCTTAACACAAAGAAACATTTGTGAAAATATTTCTATAACTCACATATGAGAACCCCTTTAATTATCCTGTCTATAGATGTCATCCCGTTCATACAACATGCAACATCTTTTTAAAATGTTTCTAACAGTAGTTCTTGAGTACAATCGTTATGTAATTTTATAATAAGGTAATACTGTATCTCATGTGTAGTGGGTCTCTAATGGATTGAGAACCAGAAATGGGTAGCTTCTCTTTGTAGTCCTCTCACCCAATCTGCACAAGATAACATGTCCTATAAAAATAAGAGATACTCTGCACACAGCACATTACTATGAGGTAGAGACTGAGGCTCAAACCTGGTCTTTAGGTTCAGTGACCAGCTGCTGAGTTCCAGAGTTTAATCCAGGGCTCTCCAAACCTGGTCCTGGAGAGCCCCAACTCTGCATGTTTTCTAGGTGTCATTACATCATCAGTGGCTAAAGATCTGGAACACCTGTCTTCACTAAGTAAGCTAATAAATGATCAATTAAGTAATTGAGAGATCGGTTGAAATGAAAACCAGAAAACAACTGTAGCTCTCCAGGACCAGGGTTGGAGACCCCTGATCTAATCCATGGCCCATTGCCAGTCATGAGCAGCACAGTATGGGACGTATTTCTAATTAATGACCAGCAGAGGTCAGAGTCTTCACCTATTGGCTTCCACTTTAAGGGGAATCTTAACTAGCTGAAGAATTTAAGAATCTGTGGAACAAACACAAATGGAGGTAGGAAACTGTTTTCTATTTATAATAAGGTGTTTACATATCCTCATTTAAATTGTGGACTCTTATGTACTTGATGTCTGTCTATCTATCTACATGGTGTTTCATTCATAACTAAAACTTTCAATAGTGGTACACTTTAGTATTTAATGACATATGTTTGGACTATAAGTCTGTGTTAATGTCTTTTAGCTGTTTATCATTGAATTCTACAAAGGTTCTTTTAGTTCTTTTTAGTTCTTTGAAATATCTGCATGTTGAACGCGATAACTACTCTCTGTGTCTGAATATACTTATTTTTTAAACCCAAAGTAAAAAAAATAAGGCGGCCCTATTTATTTCCAGGGTAACAGGAAAGTGTAGTGTGTCCTAACAAACCTGTTCAAGGTCATTCTGTAAAAACATTTTTGGAAAAGATGGAGTGTCTGTGTAGAGTGAACAATGCGGGTCACTGTACTCGGCTTCATAAAATAAATTGATTTTTGAAACGGAAGGAGAGACAGTCTAAAGTTTAAAGCATTCATTTTCTGAACCTTTCTTTAAATGACCTGCATTGTTTGGTCTATTTTACTTTTCTATGGCCATCACTTCATCATTTCCAAATCTGTTCAAAGGATATTTATCCCCATTTTTCACTGTACTGTAATAAGTAGGGGTCTACTTAAATAGCGGTAAATTTACATATTTTTTCGGGGGTAGGTTATATGAATTAGGATTTTGCAGACATTTCGTGGACCTGTATAAACATTAAATAAACCTAAGTAGACAATACTTCAGAGCACTATAAAAGCCTAAAAATAGTGGTATTTGCTTCCTTACTAAAACAGAGTGCTGTCATTTGTTAACCCTTTGTGGTCCTATTTCGGACCTGGTTTGACATTGCAGTTTTCCTTTTCTGGTCCAATGTTGGACCCTGTCCGACATCATCAAAAAGACGCAAAAAACAAGTCTCTAGTCGTTTTTTCTCCGGAAAAATCAGAGAAAACCATGCAATGGCCGAGTGAGATCGATAGGAGCCGAGAGATGCCGAAAAAAAAGGGGGGCATATCTCATGAATACAGCTAGCCCCGGCATCACATAGATAACACGGACATAAACAAACAAGATAGCTGCTTCTGCATCCAGCGCTCAAAGAACATCACAGACATTTGCAGAGCTTTTTTTTTAGATGTTATAGTAATAAAATAATGGATCACATTATTGAGGAGTTTGGTGATAAAACGAATGATCAGGAGATGATTTATCGGTATGCACTACTATCAAGAGGTATGTGAAAAAAACAGCGAACGAGGGGTGGGGCAGGGCTGGAGATGTAGTACTGAGTGTCCTGTTGATATGCAGTGCCTTTTAAACCTGTTTTACTGTGAAGAAAAATACTTTTAAACAGCTCGTCTAAAATAAACTGCGCGTGTGAAAATAAATTGGACCTGACGCGCCTGAGACGCGCTGAATAAATGGACCGCAAAGGGTTAAAGACAGGCATGCAACATCCCCCAGCAGTTGCTGCCGACATTCTCTGTCTGGTGTGGACTTGCCCATACATTGAGACTGCACATTCCTCATGCACTGGATTAGTTGGAAGTGTAAGGCAAAGTTATACAGATGTGGAAATCGATTAGAAACAGTCCCAAAACTCAGTTACCCAAGGGCATCGAGCATACTTTAATAAAGGCAATATATGCAGCACTTTGTGGTCATGTTATTTGACCCATCAAATAATTAATTTTATTAGTACCGAGTCAAAACAAAGAAAACGTGCCTATTCGAGTCTAAACTTCTAACTGCGTTTAAAAAGTAAGCAGCAGGTTGTGCTAGATTGTACCTGTAGTACAGATTTAACTTGGCTATAACCGACAGGAATACTTTTAGTCTACGCTGACTTTCCAGTTTGTTTTCTGAAAGTTGTTTATTTTATGTTCTGTTCAGCAGCCTCTGTAGTAGCCTTTCGTTTAATGTGTGATTCTGAAGCAAAATAGCGATTGATTGATTTTCTCCAAAGACACATTACAAGATGTGCAAAAAAATTATTTGCATGTACAGTTTCTTTGGGAAATATCTTGACAGATCATCAGCCGAAATATACTTTGCTTTTTTTGCTTTGTCATCCATTTCTGGCATTTTACCGCTAAAGCTGAAAACTAGACTGTAGCAACCTAAATCAAAACAATGCAGCACTGACTTTGTCCCACCCACTACTGTACAGTACAGCAGGTCACAGAAAAGCCAGTACAGATGCACTGATAGGCTGATTAAAACATCATTGTCATTTGAATAGTAAACAAGAACGTTAACCGCTTTGGAGTATTTTTTTCTGTAAATGTTATTTGTCTAAGGACGTTTCATTTTTTTTTTGGCCTAAGTGCAATACACACAGGATGATGAAGGAGTACAAAAAAAAGCCTATCTACAGAAGGAAGATAGTTTGCGTCACTTGCTTTGTGCAGTAGTTCATTTAAATGGTTTATTTTTTCCTCTCCGTACTTGTCCGGTATGCATTGGCCCCTCAAAGAGGTGAATTTTGCGGTGACCCCTCAATTTCCTGATTTCTGTGAAATCGTGATTCATGTAGACCCCTAGTAATAAGACATTACTTATTTCACTTAGTAAAGTCAAACGCTGTAATATCACTGTAATTACACATTATTTATATTGTCACACAACGGGCCCTGACACTGCCCCACCCACACAGAAAAAAAGTAAAAGCAGAAGACATTCTTGACCAGGAGGCACAACCCTGGTGCTTTCATTCAAACCAGCATCAAGAAAATAGTAAGTGCAGGCGACATCCCCATGATTTCATTTGAGCGGGCTGCATTACAGTGCTTTAGACCTGGAGAGCATGGGTCTATACTCCACCTACCAGGCTTATTCTTTCCATTTGTATTGAATCCTACATAGACCCACTTGTGCAATATTGCCAAATTTATGGACACACTTTATTATGTGGTTATTAAACAATATAATCTTTCATATTCATCACATCTCATACTGAAGTTGTTTAAATATGGCACTCACAAAAAAAATGGATGCAAAATGTTACCTAAAAACTAGCAAAATTGCACAAGTGGACCCTCAAAGGATTTGATACGCATACAGTGCCTTGCGAAAGTATTCGGCCCCCTTGAACTTTGCGACCTTTTGCCACATTTCAGGCTTCAAACATAAAGATATGAAACTGTAATTTTTTGTGAAGAATCAACAACAAGTGGGACACAATCATGAAGTGGAACGAAATTTATTGGATATTTCAAACATTTTTAACAAATAAAAAACTGAAAAATTGGGCGTGCAAAATTATTCAGCCCCCTTAAGTTAATACTTTGTAGCGCCACCTTTTGCTGCGATTACAGCTGTAAGTCGCTTGGGGTATGTCTCTATCAGTTTTGCACATCGAGAGACTGAAATTTTTGCCCATTCCTCCTTGCAAAACAGCTCGAGCTCAGTGAGGTTGGATGGAGAGCATTTGTGAACAGCAGTTTTCAGTTCTTTCCACAGATTCTCGATTGGATTCAGGTCTGGACTTGGCCATTCTAACACCTGGATATGTTTATTTGTGAACCATTCCATTGTAGATTTTGCTTTATGTTTTGGATCATTGTCTTGTTGGAAGACAAATCTCCGTCCCAGTCTCAGGTCTTTTGCAGACTCCATCAGGTTTTCTTCCAGAATGGTCCTGTATTTGGCTCCATCCATCTTCCCATCAATTTTAACCATCTTACCTGTCCCTGCTGAAGAAAAGCAGGCCCAAACCATGATGCTGCCACCACCATGTTTGACAGTGGGGATGGTGTGTTCAGGGTGATGAGCTGTGTTGCTTTTACGCCAAACATAACGTTTTGCATTGTTGCCAAAAAGTTCGATTTTGGTTTCATCTGACCAGAGCATCTTCTTCCACATGTTTGGTGTGTCTCCCATGTGGCTTGTGGCAAACTGTAAACGACACTTTTTATGTATATCTTTAAGAAATGGCTTTCTTCTTGCCACTCTTCCATAAAGGCCAGATTTGTGCAGTATACGACTGATTGTTGTCCTATGGACAGAGTCTCCCACCTCAGCTGTAGATCTCTGCAGTTCATCCAGAGTGATCATGGGCCTCTTGGCTGCATCTCTGATCAGTCTTCTCCTTGTATGAGCTGAAAGTTTAGAGGGACGGCCAGGTCTTGGTAGATTTGCAGTGGTCTGATACTCCTTCCATTTCAATATTATCGCTTGCACAGTGCTCCTTGGGATGTTTAAAGCTTGGGAAATCTTTTTGTATCCAAATCCGGCTTTAAACTTCTCCACAACAGTATCTCGGACCTGCCTGGTGTGTTCCTTGTTCTTCATGATGCTCTCTGCGCTTTAAACGGACCTCTGAGACTATCACAGTGCAGGTGCATTTATACGGAGACTTGATTACACACAGGTGGATTCTATTTATCATCATTAGTCATTTAGGTCAACATTGGATCATTCAGAGATCCTCACTGAACTTCTGGAGAGAGTTTGCTGCACTGAAAGTAAAGGGGCTGAATAATTTTGCACGCCCAATTTTTCAGTTTTTTATTTGTTAAAGTTTGAAATATCCAATAAATTTCGTTCCACTTCATGATTGTGTCCCACTTGTTGTTGATTCTTCACAAAAAATTACAGTTTCATATCTTTATGTTTGAAGCCTGAAATGTGGCAAAAGGTCGCAAAGTTCAAGGGGGCCGAATACTTTCGCAAGGCACTGTATAAAACATAACGTGTCAGTAAATAAGTTAATCTCTGCAAATATACACTATGGTAGTTCGGTTAAAGATGAAATAACTTCCATAGTTAACAGAAGTTGACTTGAACACTGTGCTTTAGACTAGGCCATGTTGTCTTCTTAAATTTCTGTTTTATTTGATCTATCCGAACTTGGCTTGAGTCACGAATTTGGATTCTGTCTTTCTAGTGGTCATATGAGGTTATTACACATGTCAATTTATTCAAACAAATGGTCTCCCTTAGTTCATTTCTTTCCCCACAAGTAAATCCATCCTCATTTTACTATGTTTTGCCTTTTTTGCAGACTTTGTGACTGCCAAAATATCCTCAGAGATGTACATACTGTTTCGCTGTCCAGAAATAATTTCAATGTTGCTGAAGCAACTGGAACAGCTGTGGCAATACCCTAGACTTCTCATAAAGTTCTGCCCTGTAAGGTAGTCACTGTTGTTTTCCTGCATTTTCAAACTTGGCTGGCTTTGTTACCCTGACTCCCAATACAGGAAGGAGGGATACACTACAACAGAGTGAATGGACTGTTGGACAGTGCCATACGCAACACCTAAAATGAGAGGCATCTGTCTGTTTTCAAAGTCACAGATATTTGTCATAATAGTTTTTTTTATATTATTGTTTTGCCCAGGATGTAAAATGAAACCCAATAAATCACAGAGCATGCCCTGATATGATTCATATGTGGAGCAGTTTGGATCGAGCAGGGCTTATTAGCGCTGTCTCCAATGCAATGAAAAGGTGAGTTATTGTAATGGAAACACGTCCTCTTCCTGAGGCAATTCATAAGAGTATCAAAAGTATCAAGAATCTCAGTATGAAACAGCATACATTTTACACCACGGCATACATTCCTACCTCGTCTCCCTTTTTAAATAACAATTTGTCATTTAAGATCTAAATAAAACATTTTCTGGACTTATCCCAGGACTTAAAGAAATGAGCTACAAAACTAGGTTAAAGGAACTAAATCTGTTTAGCCCAGAAGAGAGAAGAATTAAGGGGGACTTCATTTCATTCTTTAAAACCTTAAAAGGAGTTGACAAAGGCCCTGTCCACACTACATAACCGATCTGGAGAAACGTACTCGAAACCGTTCTAATTAATCCAGCTCAAAGCATCCACACAGAAGTACCATTTCATGTTTAGTCAGGATTAATGTGTCCACACACTATTGGAATAGTTTGGGTACAATTCCTAGCAGCGCAATGAACAGTGGAAATTAATACGATAGTATCCCACCATGCACTGTATTTTATTTTAAAATTTACCCCATATTAACAGAGGTCCATATTGCTAAAAAGAAATAAAACAAGTATTTTGGAAAAAGTAAAAGCAAACACACACACAAGTAGGGCTTGAAGTTTTCGGGTTTTATTTTTTAATCAGGTGACATCCCTTTAAACAAACTGAGCTGATTCTGTTTCATAATTAAACTCAGAAAAAGCTGGTAATTACAAAACAATCTTTGTTTTTACCTTCATATCTTGCCTGAGCCTAAATCTGGTCCCCCTAATTTAACGCTGTGCTTTTGTTATTTTTCCCACTAGTTTAACAGAGATGTCCTGACAGATTTTTTTTAAGCATAAAAATGAATACCTAGTGCGGTGTGTACACTGATAGCAAGTCCTTCCGGCACCTGTTCTGAGTATTTCGCCAAACATACAACAAAGCATTTTGGGATATTTGTACGGTATTACAGCATCCACCCTTCTGAAAAACCTCAACCTGATGCGATCTAATTAGAACCGGACATAGTGTGGACAGGGCCAAAGTCAACCCTAGTTTTAAGCTCTGCACGGAAACCAGGACTAGAGGACATACAGTAGTTAGAAATTAATTTGGACAGAGGGGAGGAGTGTTGAGAGTATGGAAGGGGTTACCTAGCCATGTTGTTGATGCTTTGAGATCAATCATCCACAAAGAACCGGACAAGCATGGATGAGCTGAATAGCCTCCTTTTGTTCATAAATGTTCTTATGTTCTGTTGCTTCAAGTTCAAGTTATTTATCCTAGATAAAGACTAGTGAGATCTGGACAATGCAGGACACCAGCAGAAGATACAACATTTATCTGTAGGCATAGTAGACATACATTTAACAATAATACATTTAAAAAAAAAAAAAAAAAAAACCCAAAACATTTATAACGACTATTGATAGAATCATGCAAAATGAAACAGGTAGATTATTGCTTAGTCATAGAATCATGCAAAATGAAACAGGTAGATAGTTGCAAGTAGGAGATTGGCTTGACACAAGGTCGTCTTGAATTGAGCAATTCATAATCACAGAGTCAAAACGTAAGCACTAAGTGACACCATCGATTAACACTGTGGCAGCAGAAGTATATTGTGTTGGAAACAGTGCAAGATGTTATTTAAATGGGTAAAAGCTTGTGTGAATTCCACTACCAGTTATCTCCATCGGGTAATTACAGTGGAAGATAACAGTTGTATTACATTACAAAATGATTGAGTTATATTATCTGTATCCTGTTCGCTCCTCTGTAGGGAACTCATTCTAAATTGTGTTAGTCACACTGCTATGGGTGTTGTTTTAAGTATTCACAGATATTATAGCCAGCCAGTAACATGCTTAGATTTTCTCAGAGTAGGACTTAGAAACTTTCTTTAACCTAATCTAGTACGAGATAAAAATGAAAATACATTTTTGCTATGACAAAACTACACATTTTAGACCCATGTAGATATGGAAGTCTAAAATGATTTTGGTAATTTCCCACTGGTTAACCAATGCCAGACCATAAGGCACCACAGCCAAACAAAGTACACATTATCATTGTCAGACTATGACTTTTCAGAACATGGCAATACACCACAACCAGTATAAACACTCAGGCTTCACACACAGGATTGTGGGTCATCAATCAATCAATCTTTATTTTATATAATGCCTTTCACAGTGGACCACCGTCACGGGATATCATGGGGCTATGTGGAGCACGAGTGATTTAAAATGTATATTTGTAATATGTATTTAGGCACGGGGATTGCACAATCACTTCACGTGCAGATAAAATGTTTATTAATATGTGAGCACGGGGAATGCACAAATTAGTTCACGTTCTGGGATTCAAGTAAATAATTAGTAATTGAATCCTGGCACAACTGTACATATAGGTGCACGTTTCACTCACTCGGGTTGTGTGTTCGGTGAGGAGAGAACGGCAGAGAGAGGAGAGAATTTAAAATAATAATTTGTAACAATTGCTATTGCGTTCTGGTAGGACCAGCACCATACTTGTTTGTTTATTTCTACTCACCATGTTTGTCTGTCTAGGTTCGTTTAGCCATTGTGCCCTTTATTTTGAGTGTTTTGCTTTGTTCAACCTTTTATTTTATTTGCAATAAACCGGTGCAAGCAAGCACCTTCACCATTTCACCTTGCAGTACTGTGTGTTTCTTCTGGGTCTGACATCACCACTACAAGCTATCCTGTGACAGGGTGCCACTGAAAGAATTGTACAATCTCAGAAGTTGTGAACCCCACACTTATGCATTTCCAGCTCAATCGAAACACAACTGGAAACTGGAAACAGGAAACAGTACTGGCTTCTGCCTATCAAGAGCAGGAACGCCTGCAGCTTTTCTCAGTTGAGCAAAGGTCACAGGGTTATTTTTCCCCTAAAACATTTTTTTTTTCTTCCAGATTTATTATTCAGTTCTTTATAATTGTACTCAAAATGACCACAAGGGGCCACTGTTGTTCAAATTATGCAGAGCTCTGAAGATTCTAGCCAAGCAACCAGGAAAGTGCATGATGAGACTGCTTGTCTGTTAAATCTAACTGGGACCAGCAGCCTGGGCTTTTAGCACAACAACTGTCAATATTTGCCATTTTTATTCATCTAAAAACTGCATAGTGCAGCCCGAATCAATCCAACGGCAGACACATGTCTTAAAGGGGCCAGGCGGATCAAATATATTTTGAAATGGGTATTAACAGAATAGAAAATGACATTTAAAGCATGTATATCTGAGATACAGTAATTAGACATAGCTACCCAGACATCAGGAACTCTTAAATTCCCAGGAGCTGAAATATCCATCTAATGAAAGGAATGCTAGCCAAGGGTTAAAATCCTCATACGCATAAGCAGTATTATCACTGGTACCTTTTTATTCCTATTGCAGATCTTTGGGTTCTTTGCTTTTTTAAAAAAATTTCAGTTTGCACAGGTATTCCAAAGACAATGCTATAGGTATCCTTTCTGTTAGTGGGTGAGGGAGCAGTTCAGTCTTCATGCCACAAACCTGCCCTGGACTGGAGGGACCACCCTTTCTCTTGGAAAGTGAGGTAGTATTTCCATTATTAAAGAACACCAACTTAAGACCATTATTTGGGCCTTGTGTATTACGAGACTTTACATCACTGCCCTACCTCTCACTCTGCTGAAGGTATGGTAACTCTGAAACTCAATTCCATGCTGAACGTTGGCATTAGCCAGCCAAGCCATTTTAAAAGATGTGACTACTTAGATATCGGGGCCTAAACTGAATCTGCAACCTCAGAGCTTTTATCCACCAATCAGGAAGCACCACTGCAGGGCAGAACCACATGACAGAAGACCACAGAACACTGAGATAGTACGCCCTGCTTTAAAAAGAAAAACAGAAAGAAATCAAAAACACCAACAGGTAAATAAAAACTCATAAGTGGAGGGATACCTAAAGAGAACAGCTTCATATAAAAAAAATAGAAATGAAATATTATGCTGATGTCTGTGCTACAGCAAAATAAAAGGGCAACACTCATGCCTTGCAGCAATAGCACTCTGAAGCCAAATTCCATGGTTTGTATGTGGGTCTCTTTGGGGAGAAATTACAATTTTTATGAGTCACACAAACATCAAACTTCGCCTGAAAACAAACATCTGGCAGATTGTTATGTTGCCAAATGTGCCTTCAAGCTAATCAAGGGAAATAAAAACAAAAACAGAAAAACATCAACCCTGTTTTTTATAACTGTTGCCTGTTAACTGTAAAAGCAATTATTATTGTATATACGTGAACACTGGGGGCAAAGGGGCTTGTTAATTTGTTCCATGGAGCGTAATTTGTGTCTGCTACTGTCAGATTGTATTCTTCATATTCCAATGGAACAGCTAACATTACTAAGCATGATTTGTTTTAGTCACCCTTGTCGGTACTCACTATGTGGCTAAGTCGTTCTTGGCATGTCTTATATTTTTCAAATGTAATGTTGTAACTAGCATTGTGGACAAAAAACACTTGTCCATTTCTGACCCAATTGCAGTCTCATTTAGATTCTACTGGGTTATTTCAAGTACATTGACCTAACAAAACAATTCTAGTAAATCTCACCCAATATGTATTACCATCACTTCTTAGATCTCCCACTTTCCTGTATGAAAGATGTACACATTATATATTTCATTTGATTTTTTTTTCTACTGCTATTAGTATTTGAAAATTGGCGAACGTCAACGCACTGTTTTCAATGCTGCACGTCCCAGAAGCTTCATGCATTGGCAGGCCTTCCCAGCACCAATGGCTGCTTTTCCTATGACTGGATTTACTGTGATGTACTTTGATTGTAATCATGCGAGATCAAGCTATGCGGATTAAAATGGAGACGCTGCTGGATACAGTAACGCCAGATTTTCCAGCAGTCTGTTTAATCCAGTTAATCGTGTTAAATGTTTAAAACACATTTTACAAATCGTCATTCTTACAATGTAATTCGAAAACGGCATCCAATATCTGTATTTTCTAACTGCACTAAGTGTTGTTGCAATGTTATAATAATTAAAGGTTAATGGGTATATCGTTTTTATAAACATTCTCTTTCTATAATGTTTACTGGTGGTTCCAAGTTGGGGGTCCTCTTTGGCACACCTAGTAAAGAGTTTGTGGTGTGATTAATCATTTTAGCGTGGTTTGAATGCCATTGGCACCAAATTGCTTGGCATGGGGAGCATTGTATTGGAATAGGCACCCAGTGAATGCACAAGGAGGCTAGGTTCAGCAAAAAGAGACATTTGGCTTGACTCCTGATAGTTAAACTGATTTCAGCAATGATGCGACATCCAAGCCAGGCATTTTTAATAAAAAAAAAAAAGATCTGTTCCCTTTATAATGTGAAAAGGGTTTTGGGGGCTCCTGAGTGGCACATCCAGTAAAAGGCACTCCACCTGGAGTGCAGGATGCATCCTATAGCTTGGAGGTTGCTAGTTCGAATCCAGGCTATGTCACTGCCAACCGTGGCTGGGAGTTCCCAGGGAGCGGCGCATAATTGGTCAAGCGCTGCCCCGGCGTGGAGGGTTTAGGTTGGCCAGGGTGCCCTCAGCTCACTGTGCACCAACGACCCCTGTAGTCTGGCCGGGCGCCTGCGGACTTGCCTGTAAGCTGCCCGAGAGCTGCGTGGTCCTCCAATGCTGTAGCTCTTGGGTGGCTGCATGGTGAGTCCGCAGAGTGAAAAAAAGCGGTCGCCTGACGGCACACGCTTCGGAGGACGGCGTGTGTTCGTCTTCACCCTCCCGAGTCAGCGTAGGGGTGGTAGCGGTGAGCTGAGCATAATAAAATAATTGGCCATTCCAAATTGGGAGAAAATAATAAAACATAATTGGCAACGACTAAATTTATATAAAAAAAAATGTAGAATAGAAACAAAAAATGCAGGCATTCATAAAAAAAAAATACTGGAAAATTATGTTAAGTATAGCTTTGTAGTCCAATAGGCCCTTGTGACAGGAATGGCTGAGGGTCTGACATCACGGCAGAAGAAGGGACCACAACAACAAAAAGGTATTGTGCATTGGCGCGGGCGCCGTTTTATTTAAAGCAACCAAAAAAATAAATAAAATATTCAAACAGAAAACACTCGCTCACAGAGCAAAATAAATAATTAAACAAAAAGAAATCACTAACACAAAAACACAGGTCAGGCTGGGCAGATCGCCGTCACTGTTCCTGTTTACTGTTAAATTTCAATTTCTCTCCTCTCGTTCTCCCGTTCCTCCTGTCGAACACCCACACAAAACACCCACACCGATCTAGAGAGCTGCAGGCTTTTTATAAACAGGTGACCATCTCCCGATTAGCAACAAATTAAATCGCCTAATTAATTCGGGAGATGGCCACCTTCTGCACGAGTTTTACTTATTTACTCCTGGCAGAGGACGAGCACTGATCTCGCCTCTGCCAGGACACGTTTTAAAAAATAAACAAAACACGGCGCTACGCCGTCATAAATATAATACAATAAAACTAAATAAATAATACAAAACACTCTGCACAGGGGCGGAGGGGGAGACCCCGATCTAAAAATAAATAAACAATGTACAGGGCTGCTCGCCCTGTTACATATCCCCCTCCTTGTGCGAAGCACACATGGCCCCAACGGCCACCTCCCCCCTCAGTCTCAATGTCCTCGGAGAGGGGGAAGCAAGTTGCTTCTGGGGGGTGGCCATGGTGGAATCTCCAGCACCCCCCAATTCTTTGTGGCCGGCAGCTCCCTCTTCTGGGGCTCCCTCCACACTCTGTCCTGCCGCGAAATTGCGGCTGGGGGAGCTGGTCTCCTGACCTTCCCCCTCCTCTTCATGGCCAGCAGTTCCCCTCCGTGGGGCTCTGACCACCCAAACTCCTGCCGCGAAAGTGCGGCTGGGGGAGCTGGTCTCCTGACCTCCCCCCCTTTCTTGATGGCCGGCAGCTCCCCTCCGTGGGGCTCCGACCACAGTGTAGGGACCCCAGGTGAAGCAGGATCCCTGGCGACCCCAGGCGACGGCAGCGGACCCTCGGGAGGCGACGGCAGCGGACCCTCGGGAGGCGACGGCAGCGGACCCTCGGGAGGCGACGGCAGCGGACCCTCGGGAGGCGACGCAGGACCGGCAGCAACCCTAGGAGACGCAAGGGAGACACAGGCGACCCAAGGCGATGCTGACGGCGGGAGGGGAGCCCCTGGCCATGAAGGCGGCAGCAGGAGCTCCACTTCTCCCAATGGTGGTGGTGGTGGAGGTAGAGGCAGCTCCTGCTCCTCTCCTCTTGACAGTAAAGGCGGCAGGGGCTCCTCCTCTTCTGGCGGCCAAGGCGGCAGGGCTTCCTCCCCTTCAGGCGGCCAAGGCGGCAGGGCTTCCTCCCCTTCAGGCGGCCAAGGCGGCAGGGCTTCCTCCCCTTCAGGCGGCCAAGGCGGCAGGGCTTCCTCCCCTTCAGGCTGCGAAGGCGGCAGGGCTTCCTCCCCTTCAGGCTGCGAAGGCGGCAGGGCTTCCTCACCTTCAGGCTGCGAAGGCGGCAGGGCTTCCTCCCCTTCAGGCTGCGAAGGCGGCAGGGGCTCCTCCCCTTCTGACAGCCAAGGCGGCTCCTCCCCTTCTGGCAGCCAAGGCGGCTCCTCCCCTTCTGGCAGCCAAGGCGGCAGGGGCGCCTCCCCTTCTGGCTGCAACAGGGAAACCAGCAGGCATGTTCCCTCTGCTGGCAGTGGTGGAAGCGGAACCAGCAGGCATGCTCCCTCTGCTGGTGGTGGTGGTGGTGGGAGCGACATGTCGTCCTCCCACGGAGACGGAGGTGGAACCAGCAGGAATGCTCCCTCTGCTGGTGGAGGTGGGAGCGGCTCATAGTCCTCCCACGGAGACGGAGGTGGAACCAGCAGGAATGCTCCCTCTGCTGGTGGAGGTGGGAGCGGCTCATAGTCCTCCCACGGCGGTGGAGGTGGAACCAGCAGGTATGCTCCCTCTGCTGGTGGAGGTGGGAGCGGCTCACAGTCCTCCCACGGAGACGGAGGTGGAACCAGCAGGTATGCTCCCTCTGCTGGTGGAGGTGGGACCAGCAGGAACTCTCCCTCTGCTGGCGGAGGTGGGAGCGGCTCACAGTCCTCCCACGGAGACGGAGGTGGAACCAGCAGGTATGCTCCCTCTGCTGGTGGAGGTGGGAGCGGCTCACAGTCCTCCCACGGAGACGGAGGTAGCACCAGCAGGAATTCTCCCTCTGCTGGCAGGTACCTGGGCTGTGGACCTTCGGCCTTCCCCTTCTTGGGCCGTGGACGCACCGACTCCCCCCTCTTGGGCCGTGGACGCACCGACTCCCCCCTCTTGGGTCGTGGACGCACTGACTCCCCCCTCTTGGGCCGTGGACGCACCGACTCCTCCCTTTTAGGCGCAGGACGTTCGGGCTCCTCCCTTTTAGGCGCAGGACGTTCGGGCTCCTCCCTTTTAGGCGCAGGACGTTCGGGCTCCTCCCTTTTAGGCGCAGGACGTTCGGGCTCCTCCCTTTTAGGCGCAGGACGTTCAGGTTCCTCCCACTCCAGGTCCGTGTCTTTGAAGACCTCCAGGCAGTGGTGCTCCTCATGCCCGTATCTCATGCAGTTGGTGCACCACTCCTCTTCCCCTCGTTCCACTTCTCCTCTCTGCCTCCTCCTCCTCCTCCTCACCTCTGTCTGTGTCCCCTCCTCCTGCCATATGGGGAAGGTGCCAGGGGAAATGTGCCATGGCTCCCCACAGTTAAAACACCACTCCTCCCCCAACAGGCAGGTAAGGCAGACTTGCTGTGGCTGTTGCTGCTGCAGCGGCTGCTGTCCCCTCATCCTCCTTCTTCCTCCCATCTTCCTTCCTCCCATCCTCCTCTTCACTCTCCTTTTCTCCACACACAAAAACGAAAAAAAACGAAAAAACCTGCAGTACCCTCTTCTGCCTGCGTCCTGGAGGCGCTGCAATCCCACGCAGGACACCACGTGTGACAGGAATGGCTGAGGGTCTGACGTCACGGCAGAAGAAGGGACCACAACAACAAAAAGGTATTGTGCATTGGCGCGGGCGCCGTTTTATTTAAAGCAACCAAAAAAATAAATAAAATATTCAAACAGAAAACACTCGCTCACAGAGCAAAATAAATAATTAAACAAAAAGAAATCACTAACACAAAAACACAGGTCAGGCTGGGCAGATCGCCGTCACTGTTCCTGTTTACTGTTAAATTTCAATTTCTCTCCTCTCGTTCTCCCGTTCCTCCTGTCGAACACCCACACAAAACACCCACACCGATCTAGAGAGCTGCAGGCTTTTTATAAACAGGTGACCATCTCCCGATTAGCAACAAATTAAATCGCCTAATTAATTCGGGAGATGGCCACCTTCTGCACGAGTTTTACTTATTTACTCCTGGCAGAGGACGAGCACTGATCTCGCCTCTGCCAGGACACGTTTTAAAAAATAAACAAAACACGGCGCTACGCCGTCATAAATATAATACAATAAAACTAAATAAATAATACAAAACACTCTGCACAGGGGCGGAGGGGGAGACCCCGATCTAAAAATAAATAAACAATGTACAGGGCTGCTCGCCCTGTTACAGCCCTGTAATAGTTTTTTTTTTTAAATCAATCTGATCCTCTGTTTTATCTCTTTATCCAGTATTGTCATAAACTATATTCTTTGTCTAAAGATTATTTTCCGTAGTTCTTGCTCCTCGTCGTTCAATATAGCAGCAATGAGTCACAGACCCTTTTCAGCGCAGCAAAATATATCAATCAAATGCATGTACAGAAAATGATAGGCATAGCGGTATTCAAGTGGTGGTTTGCAAATACTAATTATAAAATTAGATTAGAGCAACTTAAATAATGAATCAATCTGAAAAAATCAACGTAGGGTGTGGCACAGATTTAAATTAAGTACACGTTAGTTGTTAAAGGAAAGAGTGAGGTAACTAAAAAAAAAAAACATGATAATGAATCATTTTAGGCTGTTAATCTAACTAATAAATGAACGCTTGTGTAATCAAAAAAACAGAACCAGTTAAACTCCTGTAGGGCTCTCTCAATGTTAATCATATTTGCTGTCCTGCCCATCATAACTGAATTTGACTTGCAGTTGGGAGATGCGGCATAAATATGTTAGCCTTTAGGCGTAATTCGGGGGATGACGTAGAGGGCTCTCTCTCGCTTTGCGCTGCTTTTTTCTTATCCTATATCCTTTTCTCTAGCCTGTCTTACCTTCCCTCCGTGGCGTCCTGCCCGAGGTATGACACAGGCCCGGTTTTTGGGATGGAACCACATAACAGTCTCGCGTTTTGATTGGTCCATGTCTGTCACATGAATATTTCGTCACACGAGTGGAAAAGCTTGCAGGCATTTTTAACATTGTGATCAGAGACAGAGTGATCTGCTTTCCACAACCTTTCCATTAAAATATAATGTGGTATTACGCTGTACTAATATAACAAACTATGGGTGATTACTTTATATGAATTATCATGTTATGCACGAATGTAAGAATTGGCTTTCTGTGGTGGTGTACTTTTTTCTTTCAAGTAGCATATATCTATAATTGTTTTTGCGATATATTTTAATATAAAATGTATACACTATTGCAGTTTTGTTAGAGGATACATTAGTTTATCTCTAATGTAATCACAGTTTTACATACAGACTGCCCCTGTTTTCATTTACGTCACAAATTCTGGGCCGCTTTGCTTTTCAGATAATGTCCGAAATTCTGGGCCACTTTGGTCTTTAGATAACGTCCCAAATTCTGGGCCGCTTTGGTCTTTAGATAACGTCCCAAATTCTGGGCCGCTTTGGTCTTTAGATAACGTCCCAAATTCTGGGCCGATTTGGTTTGCAAATAACGTCCCAAATTCTGGGCCACTTTGGTCTTTAGATAACGTCCCAAATTCTGGGCCGCTTTGGTCTTTAGATAACGTCCCAAATTCTGGGCCGATTTGGTTTGCAAATAACGTCCCAAATTCTGGGCCCCTTTGGTTTTTAGATAACGTCCCAAATTCTGGGCCGCTCTGATAACATCCCAATTTCTGGGCTGCTCTGGTTTTTAGATAACGTCCCGAATTCTGCATTTTCGAATTCAGGCCAGTTTTTGAGATATTCTGCTTAGCTGACAGCCGAGTTTCTAAGTCATGCATGCACAGTTTACCATAAACTGGACCGTTAATTCATTTAAGAGTAACCCTTAGTACATGAATCAAAGTTAATGTATTTTTTACTCTCCCCAGAAAACATTTAGGAACATGGTATACCAAAAAAACAAAAGGACATCTCATTTGCTTATGTAATGTCCATCAATATATAGTGAGGCGTAGGGGTTTATCAGAACAACTTCAAATAAATCCTGTTGTATTGTATTAGTCAATATTTCCCTTATCTATTCCTGATAGCTTATACTGTAGGTCAGGGGTATTCAACCGTTTTTTGAATACCCCTTCTATCTGGAGGTTTCAGCTCGAGTACCCCTTTACAATTTTCGCTCAACTGAATAGTACCTCAGTTACAATAAAATGGAGAATAATCTGATGACCCCCCCCTGTTTATTTAATAAATTTGGGTGACAAACTGCTGGTTTAGGACAGAACAACAAACAGTAGGCTTAATTCTTAAAACTTTTAACTACAAGTATTTGGATGCACAGAATTAAAAAGACAAGTATTGGGTTAGCACACCTATTTTTTTGTAACTTTGACGGCCTTTTTTAAATTGACAGCCTTTTGTAAAAGTGAAGGCCTTTTGATACCCAGCATACACTGCAATACCCAGCAAAGTTATACACTGATATTCTGATAGCACAGCAATTCAAATGAAGTTTGTAATTGGTTGTGTTCCTCAAATACACAATAAAAAGTGATATTTATAGGGTATACAGTTATACAGCGATACAGTGGTTTCCGACATCTAAGAACAGGTACTGCGAGCATCTGGATTCATACCCAGAGGTACTCTGTAGCCTCCTAGGACATTCACAGCTTGTTTGACACCCTCTTGTAGTTGCCTGTTTCTGCATATAAAGCAAAATGCTGTTTGTCAGTCTCTCTTTTTTCTTATAAATCAGTCTTTGCAGGAATCATTCCAAAAACACTTGAATCAGTTAGGGACTACCAGTCTGACACTACAGGCCTTTAAATTGCACTATCAATTTGCAATAGGGTATATAATGCTTTTTTCGCCTCTGCTCGCTTTTGGTGCAAAACTATGCTCCGATACACTCAAGCTGATACTGTGATCACAAAACACTTGGAATGGACTTAAATTGGTGCTTCTGTTGCATAAATACACTATAAAATGTGCACATTTCACGTCTTATATATAATGGACATTTTTTGTATGTATTTTGCTATAGGATATCGCGGTCGGGGGGGGGGGGGGGGGGGGGGAGTCCTCCTGTTGTACCCCATGAGTCCACAAATCCTGGGCCAACAAACTCGCTAGTACTCTCTTTAGATGCACAACAGTCTTAGCTAAAGAAAATGGGTTCCTTTGAGTTCATACGACCCACGACCTTACCCTGATGGTGTTTTTATAATGGGATTTGCCATAGGGAAGGGGGTGGTCTCTTATCGTACCCGTATCTCCACGACCCCTGGGCCAACGAACTCAGAAGGGCACTCTTTGCATGCACAAGATTCTTAGCTAAAGAAAGACATTGGCCACGGGTTCATACTCCACCCCAGCGCCAGATGGTGGGCATTGTCCCAAAGGGGTTTTATAATGGGATTTCCCATAGACATTTTTCAGGGTGCTATATCTCGGGTTCCGGGGGTCCCCGAGACTTGAAAATCGGAACGGAGGTCCACCTCAGGGCCCCTTTCGAGCCCTCCAAGCGACGTGTCCCCAGCTAGAAAGGACACCAGTTTAGACTTTTTTTGCCAACCTGGAGCTCAAAAGCTATTGGAAATGCAACCTTGACCTGCCATCGTGCTGAAAATGTGTAAATTTGTTGAAAATGTACCATTTGAAAACGGATGGTACCCTGTGAAAGAGGGCCCTCAGACATGACCCTAGGAAGTTCAACCCAGTTTCTAGGCCCCAGGGGCATGGAGATATTACCCCGAAAAGGGTAGTTTTTGGACATTTTTGACAGGGCGTATCTCGGGTTCTGTGGGGGTTAGGAACTTGATTTTTTTTTGCGGTGGGGCCCCATGGGGCCCCGCACAAGGAGTCACCATTTTCATGGTTCAGATGCCAGGACGGCTTGGCAAAGTGAATTTTTCCATCATGACATGAGTTTTTGGATGAACCACCACACCGTTTTAGGGGGTGGTTTGGGGTGCTCCCCTGAGTCTATATCACTTTGAATGGTGGTTCTACGAGCTCGGGTTCGAGAGATATGCCTGAAATGTGTTTTTCAACCCTGCCATAGACATGAGTGAGGCTGAACACCCTGAACGCCCTGAAAATATTTTTTGCAAAGAATTGCTACGAAACTGGGCATATTACATTCAGGCTGGTCTAGAACCCTTCGAACGGTGGTTGTAGGTGCTCTGGTTCGAGATATGTGTTTTTTTTAACACTGCCATAGACATGAATGGGGCTGAATACCCGAAAATATATTTTGCAAAGAATTGCTACGGTGTGCATGTAGGGATTGCATGGTGGTGTGTGCGTGCAGGGGTTGCATATTGGTGTGTGCGTGTAGGGGTTGCATGGTGGTGTGTGCATGTAGGGGTTGCATGGTGGTGTGTGTGTGCAGGGGTCTTATGGTGGTGTGTGCGTGCAGGGGTCACATGGTGGGTGTATACATGTAGGGGTTGCATGGTGGTGTGTGCGTGCAGGGGTTGCATGGTGGGTGTATGCATGCCGGGGTTGCATGGTGGTACACATGTGTGGAGGGGAATTGGAGTGCAGGTTTTGCGCAAAAGAGGGGAGGAGAAAAGACTGGGAAGGGTAGGGTAAAAGAAAAATTACTATTTTATTTTCACTGTCTAAATTTATTTTCACTGTCAACTCCCAGTCTCCTTACCTTCACTTTATGATTTTATTTTGTGATTATTTAATTATTGTCAAATAAACGGCCTTCATCTACTCACAGTTGCAGTCTCATTTCTGTCCAAAAAGAACCTGAAACACTACAATATATTGATGGACGTTACATAAGAAAATGAGATGTCCTTTTTTCGGAATACCATGTTCCTTCCCAAAAATGTGTTTTAATATTAGTCTTTAATAAAGGAAAACGACTGCTTTAATTAATTTTCATGTATCTATTTCAGTGCAATGTAGTTTCTTCATGTAATAAGAAATACATTTTTTTTTTAACATTTATATTTGTTTTTTCATAAAAACGCCTTAACTCTCAAATACCTATTTCCACCAGACTCAGCAGCTCTCTGCTCTCTACAGCAGGCCACTGCACACTACTGACAGCATTCCATCGTTTACTCTCTCAGATCTCTGCCCGTTCAGCAGATCTTGCCTCTACTGTTAATATCTCCTCATTACAGCAAATCTCAGCTCCCTCTTCAGATCTGCTCACTATTGCAGAATGCAAAAGTTGCTTTAGTTTACTGTTTAAATCTGCAACTGCTCTCCTCCAGAGCTTCCAACGCTCCAGCTTTACTCCAATACCTGGATTTAAAAAATATATGTAATACATACGGCGCACTTGACTTCCTCAGCAATTTAGTCATGTCTGCTCATCCTCTCAGATACTACAAGCTTTAATACATGGTACGAGACTGGAAATCTGTTTTGATTTAGGAATTAAGGAGTTCCACTATTTGGAGAATGACCGGAGTTGTGAAACCCAAATCTCTGATTTATGAGTTCACCTTTTCCACTCCAAACAGACATAATGGTAGCAAACCGCTGATCAATCCCGTATTAACTAACACAGGATGGTCGGCATCTCATCTCTCTGCCTTCGTTTTTAGAAACAACTCGGCAGTCAATTTCATATATTTTTCAGCTCCAGCTGCCACCTCAGCCCTCATCAAACTCTGCAACACCAACATCTGCTGTTCAACTAAATACAACACTCTCCAACCTTCTGCAATCTGCTCATCACTACATGGCCACACCCTTAGCCCCAGCGACCAAATCTTCATTTACCACTGGATGGAAAACATTTACAACTTTCTGTACTCAAAACAAAATACATTCCATTCCGATTTAATGAGCAACGGATTCTAAGCCTCCATCGCCCATGCAAGGGATTCTCTTCACTTAGCCCCCACTACCGTTAAAGCCTACATCTCTGGAATTCAGTATTTCTGCCGCCTCATCTCCGTCCCTTCTCCAACACTCCTATCCATCCCATCAGTTTGCTTGACACTCTGAGAGATCCTCAAGAGCCCCCCCCCCCCACTCCCTCCTGGCTCCCTATATCAATAGACATCCTTCACTGTGTCTAACTGCTCTTGTGAAGCACTTCTGCAGGACTCCTGAAGGAACAGAGTGCACCCTGTGAACTTACCGTGACAACACCAGTTGATTTACCGGTTTAAAAAAAAAAAAAAAAGCAAGTTACCAGGACATCAAGGGGAATACAATGGATAGACTTGGAGCGTTAAGCCATTTCAAACATGAGGTCTTGTGAACCATTCCGTGCACCCAGATACTGGACTTTGGGCAGCTGTAGTAATTTTACTACAGAATACTACACCTTGCAGTAAAAAAAAAAAAAAGTTAACCATGCCCAGTGTTAAACATGGTGGAGGTTGTGTGATGGTCCGCAAGTTTCACAGCCCGGTCCCAGAAGCAGACCTCAACCCCCGGCAAGTTCCTCCTTTCAATCAGCTGGTGTTCCACTAAACTCCACACTCTCCAACCTCCTCCAGTCGGTCTGCAGCTTCAGGGCGAATTGCCTTCGCCCCTTCCACTAGCTCTTCTTATTCTACTGCCTGGTCTTCCTTCACCACATTCTGTGCCCAGATTCGTATCTCTCTCACCGCATATAACCTTCAGCACCTCCTTGCCTTTATGTCAGACCTCATGCTATCCCTTAACCTGGCCCCTTCCTCCATCAGGAATTATCTCTCAGGTATCCAGCACCAGTTCCTCCTCCTTTCAATCCCGGAGGTCTGTCTGAGAGTCTTGCATCCTCCTCTCCATCAAAACAACCAATCTCATCGGCATCTCCAGTTTCCCAGCTATCAACCTGCGGCACTTTGACCTCACTCAAGTCCCCGGAAATAACTTCCTCTTATTCATCAGGACTTCAAAAACAGACAGTTACATCAAGATCCAGAAGTTCCGCAACCTGGTCCCAGGACAGACCCCAACCCTCGTCTCGTACCACACTTCAGCAAGACAATATTCAACTCAATAACTCTCCTCCTTCAATCAGCACGTGGATTCATGGAGAATGCTCTAGCCCCATCTACCCATTCCTCCTACTAGACTGCCTGGTCTTCATTTACTCACTTTTGCGAGCAAAAACGGATCTCTCATACCTCTTACAACCTACAGCACCTCCTCGCCTTCATCACTCACCTCAGGCTGTCTCTACGTTTAGCCCCCTCCTCTATTTAGATGCTACCTAGCGGGCATTCAGTATCAATTTCGCCTTCAATCTATCTCCTTTCATCCGTTCTAGAGATGGCAGATCTCTAGAGAGAACGCTCAGAGGCATGGAGAAAAGCCTGCTCCCCTCCTCTCCATCAAGTTAACCAATCTCTACAGACCTTCTCCTTTGTCTCATCACTGCTCTCCGGCAAGGATGCTTCAACCTATTCGACAACATCATCATGGAAAACCTGTGCCTGCCCGCCGCCTTTGGATTTCTCCGCTGTGCAGAATTCTGAACTCTATCAACTTCCAGCTTCCCAGCTCACCACAGCTCACCAAGCACTTGTTAGCTTTCTCGTGTCTTCCTCTCTAGAGGATGCTGCCTGACCCGACGAGAAGGGAAACCTCTTTGTCTACCCTATCTCGTCCTGCTATCAGTATCTAACCTCAATGTTACTAAGCACCATTTCCAAACTCCAGCCTTCAATCTCGCCATCCCTCTCAAACTCGCCTCACTTTTAAACTCTCAAATCTCTCGCCCCTCTCAAGCCTCCTAAGCAACCGGAGAAATCCTCTCATCTTGTCTCATTCTCAATATCTCGCTCCAAATTTCGCCTCCTCTCAAGCCCTCGTAGGCAACCAGTGAAATGAATATCAAGAGCCCCAGTTGTAGAATAAATGCTGCCTTGACTCTCTATAGGACTCACCTTTATGGGAAAACTAGGGTATCAACTCAGCTAGTCCAATCTGGTAATAGAAGTAGGAAGAATATTTGTCATGTTCTTCTTGTTCTTTGTGAAGAAAGATACAGTAAATGAAGACAAATATTGATGGAACTTAGTGTGCTTGTAGAGAGTGAGTTCAATCGTTTGAACTGTAGCATTTTTTATTTTTATTTCATTTTTATTGAATGTTTTATTACCACTGTGGTCACTGAAACATTATTAAGCTAAGATTGGATCAAATAAATTCAACATTTGGGATATGATATCTGTAAAGGGGGCAATTGAGTACAAAAAAATATATTATTGAAACAAGAACTACTGTGTTAGCAACATGCATAAAAAGGGAAGGAGCTGGGAGGACGGGGGTGTTGGCCCAATTTTACCTTTTTTGTAGATATCACATCTTTATAGTGCTCATCCCTTTATTATAACATGTTTTTGTGCATATACATTGAGAAGTCTTAATGAATGCCTGTTGTGTTATGTACATCTTTTCACACTCAGGGATGTCATCTGCATTATAATATGAGGGAGTGTGCGTAAGGAAGGAGCTGTTGCTGCCACAATCTGAGCTGTAGCTCCATCCTCCACCTCCTCAACCTTCACTTTACAGGCAGGCAGGCAGGCCCCTGATGAGACTGTATGGCTTTGTCATAGTCCACCCCGCTGCCCTGACCTCATTACATCAATTCCTCTTTTAGAGTGGTGGCTTCTTTCTCCTCTTGAGATGCGTGACTAGCAGCCAAAACTATAAGCATTGACATCACCCGTACCCCAAATAAGCAACCTCCACCCAGACCCTGAATGATTGTTTCAAATAAGAATTTCACAGTCTTGTATATTTCATTGTTTTATTTAGTTGTTTTTGTTGTAACATGTTTTGCTGTCAGGGTGTCTCTGTGTCTCAGTGGGCAAATAATGAATAATTTACTTCAAATAAATAATTAATGTATAACAGATATTTTTAATTTAACAAAAGACAGGTTTCCTAAGAAAAGCAGTCTGTTTTGAAATGTAAAGGTCAAAGTCAGTGAGATCCATCCCTGCATGGCTGTAAATATGAACATGAAAAAGATCATCATGGCCTACATCCATTATAACATAAGAACATAAGAAAGTTTACAAACGAGAGGAGGCCAGCCGGCCCATCTTGCTGGTTGTTAGTAGCTTATTGATCCCAGAATCTCATCAAGCAGCTTCTTGAAGGATCCCAAGGTGTCAACTTCAACAACTTTACTGGGGAAGGTTGTGTGCACCTGTACAAATGTTTGACACACAGACAGACTGACAGATGACTCCATACACCCCAAGATTCTTCTACTCTGACTAAATGTTGTTCTTAAGTAACAGGGCCAGTAGGTGGTACCAAAGTAAACTAAATTTCTTTAACAATAAAAGTTGTTTTTTGAATGCAGATCTGACAAAAGTCCCTCCCTCTTTAGATACACACGAATAGAACACAAACATATTTCCATCACTATTGACTAAGCACTTTAAAAATCCCTGCAGATTCAGATATACTTACATTTTTACATATATTTAGAGAACCTTGCTCCAGTAAGTGTAAGGGCTTGCAGTGTAGTGAAATCACGTGTCTCGCAAACCAGGATAAATGCTACAGCTTTTAATGCAAAAACGCAGATATTAAAATGCCTGTTTCAACCACAGGGGTCAGGATTTGTTCCCATAGGGCGCCACTGTAATGAATTGGCATCTCAGCCCTTTGAATTGAATGGAGAGACACTGGCTAGACGCGAACCTCATGGTTAAAAAAAGAACACGTTACCATTCAACTAAAGAGCAAGCTCTGGTGTCGAGAGGTAAGTACATATTTGATGTTTGTATTGTTACCTCATTAGCCGCTAGGAGGAGATCCATTAGATAATTCTTTAGCACAGGATATTGATATCTAATAAACCATCTCTTACACACCTGACAAGGGTTTCCTGAACTCCAAACTTGATTTTAATTATTCAAATTGGGCTTTAAATAAAACAGTCCTAAATAAAACATTCCTTAAAACAATCTTTAACATTTTGTAAAGAGGGTCCAAGGAATGACCCTTTTTTTCAACAAGATTGCATGGCAGCATCACATACAGGCTTTTGACATTGCACAAACTCCCCAAACAAAGGCATACAAAATAGCTTCTGTAGTGTTTTATCATATCCTTATATATAAATGAACACTATCAAATCGGTATCCTTAACCCTGTATAAAAAAAGCTGAAGGTATTTTAAAGCTTTATAAATCTTAATAAAGCTTTAAAAATCATTTTAAAGCTTTATTAAGCTTGCTTAATGTCACCCCGCTATTACTATCACATTGAAGGGTCCCGGACAGAATATAATGAGAGTGAATTGGGACAAGCTGCTGATAATATTACTTTGGTTATTATCACACTCCAGTTAATAACACTCACATTTATAGGCCTTACAACTGATTTTATACCCCACTTTGAGAAATAAGCATAAGCTTATAAGCATTAAGCATACAATTCAAAGGTTTCCACTTGAGTACGTTGCTGTACAGTATTGTTTTAATGTTTATTTTGCCAGGTTATTGATCCACTGATTTTATCAATATCAATTACAATAGTGCGCAGGAAGGAAAGCTTTCAGAGCTCATCCAAGCCAGAGGAACAGGAAGCATGGAATCCTGAAAGGAAGATGTAGCTGAAAAGGAGGCAGAGGGGAGGGAAGGGCGAAAGAAACATCACCACCGAAGGATCGAGGTAGGTCCCAGCTTTAAGTGACTGGGGTAAACCGTTGGGGGAAAGAAGAGGGTCTGTTGCCTGGCCTCTAGAATAGCGGCACGCTTTTAATTAAACCATTTTGCCTACTTTGAAGCATTATCAGGCTATTTATTGAACAAAAGAGGTTTTAATGGGAAATAAGTGTCCCTGACCACTAGGTTGGGATACCACAGCACTTGATGGCTTTCTTTTAGTCATTTGAACATATTTCATTTTCAAATATATGTATTTAGTAATCAAGGGGTCTAAATGGGGTAAAACTGGCAACAAATGCTCCACACCACGGCATCTCAGGTTTTAATGTTTTTGGTAGGGCAAACATGACAAATGCCTGCAAGCAAGAGCTCTGCCAGTTACAGAGAAAAATGTAAAAGCATCAGACTTATTAGGTATTATAAGTCATGCATCATAAGCAATATCATACATTACATCAATTAGGATGTTTACTGTTAAATTGGGCATCCATGCCCTGTTGACTAGCTACACCACACTTCAAAATGATCTGAATTTGTTCCTCTTTGCTTATTTCAAACTAGGAAAGAAGTCAACCAGTATCACCAATTATGCCTGTGATGCCTGACTTATGGGACACCCTGCTTATTAAAATTGCATTTGCAGCTACAGTATATCAGTCTTTTAAAGGGTAAAGAAACCCAGCGCTCCTAAATTCTCAAGTGTCACTTAAATGTGCATTCTGATTACATAATATGCAACTGATAATGTGTGTTCACGGAGTAGCAAGGGTTTAAAAAGATATTTGGTACAGAGAGCTGGATTCCCCTGGAGGATCTGTGTAAAACAGACATATGGTAGTTTGTCACTTTTTTGTACAGTTACATGTACCAAATTCTGAAGGGCATTGGGCCCCTATCCTTTATCCTTACCTTCTATGTCGGTTATCCTGCTGTCAGTTTGTCATGCATATTATATTTAGTTTGTTTGCATTTATTCCACCAAACTGTACAACATTAAACCTGTGCCCTGGGCTTGAGAAAGAAAACTCCCCCATTGTACTTACTTTGACTAGGGATCTCCCTCAATGGGTTTTCAGTATTGGTAAGCCAATCCAATGTGGTTTACAGGCCCAATGGGCCACTCCCAGGAAGCAGGAGTGGTTTAAACATGTATTTGAAAAGTAGCCAAAGATAATAAATAACAAAAACATTATAATTCTAATCCTAATAAGAGAAAGTGGAAGCCCTTGTTCTCACTCCTTGACTGGCAGATATTTAGAAAACATTAACTCTGAATTTTGTCACATCAAATTAACAGCAACATGCGCCACTTGCCATCTGCAACTCCTCAAATGATTTGAGAATAATGATTTAATTCCCTGGGGAATTCTGCAACAAAATGTCATAAATTGTGTGGCAAAAAGGGCAATTTCTGCGGTATTTCTGCAGTGTTTTTACACATAAGATAACCTCAAGAGTTATACACTTTTACATATCAAAGTGTCATATAACAAATTGGAATTCTTTTTGTGATAGTATTTCTAATGTTCAGAGTGAGTACATTGATTTAAACTTCAAGTGTACTGAAACAAATGTCAAAAAACAAAATCAGTATGGTAAAACGTACTTTATTCTTCATAAGATTCACATAAAAGCAGCATCTATTAACAAAACTGTAAACCCATCACTAAACAAATATGAATTCTTACAGTGAAACATTCTCAAATGTATATTCTTTAGATTTACTTTAAAACTTATAGAGACAATTTGTATCAATTAAATTAGGCAATGTGATCATTTAAGGAAATTAAATTATGACTGAAAGGAAGCATTGACCCTTTGCGGTCCATTTATTCAGCACATCTCAGGCCTGTCAGGTCCAATTTATTTTCACACGCGCAGTTTATTTTAAATGCGCTGTTTAAAAGTATTTTTTTTCACAGTAAAACAGATTTGAAAGGCACTGCATATCAACAGGACACTCAGTACTGCATCTCCAGCCCCGCCCCACCCCTTGTTCGCTGTATTTATCACATACCTCTTCATAGTCATGTGCGTATAGATGAATCTCCTGATCACTCGATTTATCACCAAACTCCTCAATAATGCGATCCAAGTCATTATTTTATTACTATAACATGTAGATGTTATTACTATAACATCTTTGAGTGCTGGATGCAGAAGCATCTATCTTGTTTGTTTATGTCCGTGTTATCTATGTGGTGTCGGGGCTATTCATGAGATACGCCTTTTTTTTAATTTTTTTTTTTTCGGCTTCTCTGGGCTCCTATCAGTCTCACTCGGGCATTGAATGGTTTTCTTGGCTTTTTCCGCAGAAAAAAAACCGACTAGAGACCTGTTTTTTACGTCTTTTTGATGATGTCGGACAGGGTCTGACATTGGACAGGAAAGGGAAAATTGCAATGTTGGACCAGGTCCGACATAGGACCGCAAAGGGTTAAAAAAGTTGGCAACAATAGTTAACTGTATCAACTCTTTTTATTCTAGTTCATCAGCATTATAAAGATTACCCCAAATAAAATTAAATTTGTAACTTTAAAATAAAACATACTATAAATACTGTATACATAAATCATAATCTGAATTCACTCATATCCAAGGGTGACTCCCTCCTCATTGTTGTCTGCCAAACCACAATCAACCCTCAGATTGTGATAGGGAAAGAGACAGAAAAAGTGCTTTCAGGGACTTCATGGAAAGTGAACAACGCCTGCAGTTTGTAAAAGGAGAGACTTCTCTCAGAATCTGCAGAATTTGTTACTGCATTCCTGTAGGTCTTGGCAAAGCTTGCCAATTTTGGCACCCTTTGTTGTGCAGAACTTGGAGCTGCTGTTTCCTGGCATGTCTGGAGAAACTGTGGCACTAGTTGGTAACCTGAAGTAGAAACTCCTCCATTGGTACACCGTCATCAAAACCTGGGATTGCAGAGTAAACCCAGGATTGCAGAGTAATCAGCTTTGTTGTGGCTCAGCAGTGGCAATATATTTGGCTCAAACAACCGGCATGCTGTTCATGTGTCGGATACTTTTCAAGCTTTTCTGAAGCAAAGGTGAAGCTTTCCTTAAACAGGCTAAGAATATAATTTTTCTTCTGCAAACTGACATTCTCAAAGGTAAGGAAATAGTGTGAATAACTTTCCTGATTCAGTTGAATATGGGTAGTGAAGAAGACTTGCAAATCCTCCAAAATGTCAAAAGCTTGAGTTGCACAGGGCTTTCGACTCTGAAAGTATTGGTTTAGACTCTTGCCACACTTGTCACTGATGAATTTCAACTGCAGTTGAATCAGGTTATGTGTGTTATCATCCTGCATCATGTGAAATGCATTGATGACAGAATCTGGGGGACATGAACTGATTTCTTTTTCTTTAGCAAGGAATTCATATAGACATTCAAACCAGGATGCAACAAACCAGGCATTCCATCTGGTACCTGTCGGATCTGGTGGCATGGGCACTGGATGCCATTATTTTGTACCTTCATCTCAGCCAGGAATCTGGCCTTCCTTGCACCTGCATGATAGAACATGCATTTAAAGCAATTCACAAATTGACTTCTTTGAATGGTTTCTTGAATGCTGATCCAATCAAGACCATGATATGAGCCAGGCAGGTGATGTGAACTGCATTTGGGAATACGTTGGACAGGACACTTTTGAAGGCTTTGATCATGTACTGTGCATTGTCTGTGTCTATAGTTATCACATCATTGAAGTGAATTCCATAATCCTGCACTAGCCCTAAAACAGCCTGAGACACTGGTATTGTTGGTCTTCTCCAAAAAAAATGCAATCTGCAAGATCAGCAGACAGTCTACCCTGCTCATTTGTTTCAAGTGGAGTAAAAAGAATGTTCAGCACAAACCTGCCTTTATCATCACTAATCTATAATTGCAAACTTTTTCCCAGACAACTTTTCCTTAAGTTTTTCTTTTTCATTTTCATAGGTGTCTGGCAGGCAGGTGTCTTGAAGTTGATAGCTACCAGGGATGGCCCCTCCATTTTGGACATGTTCCTGAAGAAACTTTCTGACTAAGGGGTCTGTCTTGGAAAGTGGGCACCTGTCATTTTTTCAACCACTCTTGACAAATCTAAAAAACAAATGAAAAACACAATTTTATAAAAGTAAAAAATAAAAACCTAACCAAACTCGATATATACATACAGTATGAGAAAAAAAAGCTGGGAATAGAAACTGATTTTCATCAAGTTTAGAGGATTTTTTCTGAGCACGCAGCAAGTAGGCTTAGTATTAACTCGTAATATTTAATTTAGCCTATATTATAGCACTCTAAACTTACGGTGTCACTGGAAATAATATCACTTGCTATGCAAGCCAGTCTCTACTATTTCTTGCCAAGCTCATTTGTTGAACTGGGGAGGGCTGAGAGTGAATCTCTACTGCCACTAAGTTCCATCTTATCACTGAAAGTCTGCGGCAGACCGATATTTAACTGATTCCACGAGAGACAAGCGATTCCGCGGAAAGTTCTGTGTCCGCGGAATCGCGGAATTCCCCAGGGAGTGATGACTTGGTAAAATAAACGCTTGTTGTTTTCTAAAATACTTTCTTTGGAAGCAAGAACCAAGCAAGCAATATGCTTTTTTTTCTCTATGCAACACTGGTAGCCGTTTGCCAATTTCCACACAACTCTGAGCTGCTCAGCTACTTAGAATGACCTTGTTGCTTTTTCATCTAGACTACAGCTTTTTAAATGTAAGGCTTGTGCTCCCAGGACATACAGAACAACTGTCCTGATAGAGGCTGCCAAAATCCAGGAAATTTTGTCACTCTGCGATAAAGCCTATGCAACACTCAAACTGCTTGAACACAGGGAAATAATTATTTGCTTTAAAAGTAAGCAAATGTAAACAAGATTAATTAGGCTACAAAACACAGTGTTGCTATGTGGTTTACTATAAGCCATCTCCACGCAAAGCTTTAAAAAAAATACAAAACAAATGGTAAAAGTACAGTAACCTGCAACTGATGGCTTCTTTCTTAACTCTAGAAGTCCCTGCCTCTGCTTTCTTAATATCTCTGTAACAGTACTTTGCACTCTTTCTTGATGTTGCCAACAGCCGATTAAGAAGCTTGGTTTAAATATTGCTTTGACTTTTTTAAACAAACGACTGGTAAGCATTGCGTTTATGAAGCTTGCTTTGTTTAATTCAAATGCATTTAAAAGCTACAACAACACACTGCCAATATCTGCAACCGTGCACTCCATCATATAAAAAAGAGTAAAATACAAAGCTTTCTTAACTGGTGTATTGAAACGTCACTGCTACACACAGCTGACTGACACACGCTCACAGCCCATCTCTCTTAAAGGGTATGGAAGGCCATCTGGTTCAAAAACGTGTTCTGTTAGTAGTACACGTTTCAAATAAATTACTATTTGTAGTACTGCAATACACTACGCATTCTATTTTGTTAACTACACATACTATTTTTACTACACATACAGATTTGGGCCAATCAGTTCTTTAGAAATGAAATAAGAGCCAATGAATTTAAAGAAAATAGTATGTGTACTAAATGATCCAATGAAAAGTCACCTCACATTTTCCATGCTCTTCCAAAAGTGATCAGGGAATCTGTTCCTTTGAATATTTTTAAAAGCCGTCTCAAAACACACTTGTACATTACGATTGAGCTATGAGTTTAGATCCGACTGTGAGATTTTTTTTTCTTTTGTTTTATACTTTTCAGCTGAAAAAATAAATCGTGTTTATTGTTTATAGTCAACCTTTAGGAATTTCTAGTCACATACGTTCTCACAAGCATTTTGTTTGTCTCATATACAGATACTTTTGGGATATTTTCATCTGTGCTACTGGACGACACAGAAGGCTCTGCCCATCAGCTGAAATAAAAACTGTTGTATGCTATATGCTAGTGCTTGTTCTGATTTGTCCCGAGATCCACCGAAAATCTTTTGCGATCCACCCGTGGATCACGATCCACATATTGGCCAACGCTGTGCAGAAGTCATTCACAGTTGTATTTAAAGAATCGTTGAAGAAATAATTCCTTTGGAAAGATTTTTTATTTTTTATTTTGCTATACAACAACACTTACATAGACTAGAAACATCTTAATTGCAAGCGTAAACTGCACTGTAGCCATCTGTAAATAAAACAGGAACAATGCTCTCAATGTAGTTTTCAATCCATACAGGACTCTTACATGTGTTTGAATTCACTGTTGGCTCTTGATGCAACTGCAATAGAGGCGTTAACAGCAGATTTTCTGCACAATCTTCCATAAATTCATCCAAAATCAACGCGAGTGTTCTCTCTCTGTAACACACCATTCAATAAGAGCTAACTTATGTTACGTAGTCCCGCAGCAGAGCGCTCTGCCTACTGAATGCAGCCCTGAACTGCGTTTCCATCATCTTAATCAACCATTACAGCTACGTACTTGGCTTCCTGTACTTCTGCTTTTATTTGTTCTGAATCTTGTTAGAGGTATTGACAAGCGATTGTTTAACATGCTGTCGTAGTCAGAAATCAGAGAAAATAATTCCACATAATGACCTCTATTTGAGGAATTGGTGCCTTCATCTCCCTCTGAATGCCAGTTCTTGCTTGCAGAGGTAAACAACAGAATCAATCAAGTGTTTAAGAACCTCATGATTTTTTCTTACTTGCTCATTGTGATATATTGTATCCCCATCCAGATGTTTGAGTGTAAAAGTGGCTTGCATTATATTGCATTCATTTATCTGAAGAAATACTGCATTTTTTTTTAAACAAACGTGGTAGTTTTTCCATGATGGTAATGTTATCTATTGTATTATAGGAAAAAAAAAGGTTTGGTACTTTATGCAAGTACAAGCTTGGTCTCTTGCAAAGTAACCTATTATCTCTTACATTGATAGATCATCACCTGTTAAACCATTTGTTCCAGACCTCTTGTACATTTTAAACCCAATCTTGGTAATATCTTTGTTGTAAGTGTGCTGCACGTACCTCAGACACGTCCATTCCGTTGTTGTACCAATCCACCTGTCCACACTTGATCTGTTCCGAGTCATGTCACAACTGTTTCGTATCGATACAGTTATACAAAATCGACACAATGACGACTGACTAGAGTCCACACAGTGGCTTTAAATTGATGGTAAAACTGGCACAAACCAAACTGTATGATACATTAATATAACAGTACTAGGGTCAGTTGGGCCCTGTTTTTACCAAGTCAGCTAGGGGTTCTAAATTGAAACAGGTACATTACATTAATTTAAAACACTGTTTCTCATTAATCTTAATGTCAAACAAAATCAATTTAAATCATTTAAATTATTATGCACATTTTTTGCGATTTAATTCCCTAAAACAAACGCCTAGGCCCTACAGTATTGACCTATTTAACCAGCAGTGGAAAGGTCTAGAAGGAGCCCAGCTATATTTTAAGGCAGGGTGCAGTTCCTATAGTTCTGCAGGAATGCAAGACATATGTTACTGTCTTTACAATCTTTCTGAATAGCCAGCATTTTACTGATGTTATTCAACCTATGCAGGAACCTCTATTCAAATATGTAATGCAAAGATAAGCATTCATACTGCCAGTAATAACTTTGTGTAATAACATGTTACATCAGATTTTCTATATACATGATGGAATTGTTTAAAATTGCTTACAACCTGTACAAGCACTCAGAAACACTTCATCTTATACAACTGTGTAATATTTGCGTTTTGATACTTCAGTTGTTGTCAACCATACATTACTGCTGTAATGCAGCAGTTTCATTCAGCCAATTAATTCGTTTCTCCACAGATTATTTTTTTTAATATAATAAATGCATTAAGAGCTTATTGATATAGTTATCAAAGGAGTTCTAAACAAGCAAGGCACTAGCAACATAATCACTGTCCCTTTTGTGTAAAAAATTATTTGGGTTCTTATTTGTAATACACAGATATTTAAAAAGCAACACTGTACTGGTACTAAATCATTTAATGTGCTGCAGTTCTAACTCACTCCAGTGAGCAGCAATCCGACCTACAGCATGTTCTAGATATTAATTTATCACATTGTATTTGAAATATCTGCATACCGAATTTGAAACAATGGTTATCTCTCCTTTTAAAGTGCCCCATATGGTATTAAAATATTTCTTACATGTTTTAGAAAGCTTAGGTCCACGAGTGACTCCTGTCAGTAATCGGTAAAATACCACTGGGGAAAAATAAAGGCCTTCCTGTCCTTTGTTTACATTCTTGTTTTGCTTCCCGGAACTACAGTACAGTTTGTACAGGATATTCATAAACTCTTACTGTGCATGTAGTAGCAGGACTGTTACCAGAGTATTGAATATTTACACAATTAAAAATTCTTCCCCTGTTAATACTATTTAACATAGTTAAGATTTTTTATACTTCCCATACCATACTCCACTATTCTTTCACTGCAGTTTATCTATATGTTTCCAACACTTTGCTATGCTTTTCGCACATCTTCCGCCAGTGAACTTGTATAAAGGGAGCATGTATGTTTAGTTCACAGTGTAAGAAGTAAGAAAGTCATTTCAGGTGGGAGGAATTGCACTTGCATGCCTGCCGCTCAAGCTACCTTTAGGGAATGTAAACACAATTTAAAGGCCAGCGAGGTCTGGTTGCCAATGAAGCAGAGTGCTTAGAAGGAAATATGTGGTAGAATGTCGTAAACAATCGCCCAGAAATCAGTTTAGTATTAAACTGAACAATATTGAGGGACACTGCAGCTGTTAGGACAGGAAGTATCTCAAAGAAGTTATTTTCATAGGGACTGGAAAACAAAACATGTTTAATAGACACATAGAACATAAACCTGGCTTCTTAACAGTGTTTATTTGTTTTAACAACAAGCCAAAAGATTGTTTGAAATGTCTTTTCTCTGCCTTTAAAAGCCAACAAGCCCTGATACGTTAGGTGATATGTTATAGCTATACTGCTTACATTTGTAACTACCAAAGTTTTACATATATCCTTATCTTTAATTCGACTAACATTCTCACAAGTTCCTTATTGATTTGCTGCTGATGTTTTTGTAAGTATTCCCTGGTAAACTATGGTAGTATTGCAAACCATGACAGTTTCTTGGACACTCATAGTATAACAATGACTGTGCATTGCAGTGTTCTGAAACCCCCTTGTCTGACAATGAAAATATGTATGAGCTGAACAATTGACTGTCGTGCCATATACCAAACATGGTGTAGCACGGTTGAAACATGATACATATATATATGGGTGTTACAGGTAATAAAGCACATCTGATCTCTCTGGCGGGGTCATATTACCTGTAACACAGGAAATAAATACCTAAAGCAATTAGGGACTCGTAGCAATGTTGTTATGTTAAAGAATTGGTTAATACAAACCTTGAAATCACATTAAAATACAAAATAATTTTCTTAAATATTGAACAAGAACCTAGACTTTTCTCAGCTACAAGCATTTGAAAACCCCATATATATTTGACACTTCTATAAAAAACTGTTTAAACAATAGATTTGGGTGTATTTGGCTTATTTCCATCTTTTAAACCCTTAAAAACTGATAACAGGAAATAATTATGTTTTGACCATAAAACACTTGCATATTGAACCCAATGATGGCTGTGTGTCCATTCTGAAAATTCCAGCAAATGTTTGTGAGCCTGAGAGACTACTAAGAGTTGGTGATTTAGCATAAACATGAATGTGTTTATTATTATTATTTTTTTTTTTTTTTACTGAATATGCAACTGGTATATAAAACCTAAAACCACTGGTTCTAAAATACGATCGTGCTGTAAAACTGAAATTGGCTTGAACATGGTTTGGCAGGTGCCGTATACCAAGAAGACTGCCAATGGTTAACCAAATGAGGGTAGACCTTGTTAATAGTAAAATAAAAAAAAATTAAAATACAAAAAAAACACATGCAGTTATAAAAATTGATATTAAGTGAGCCAGCACAGCTACCATCTCGGAAGATGGCAATTGCTGGAATTCTCAACAAGGATTGAGAGATGTGATCTTTGAGAACTGTAGAATGCTGAATACCGTTGGGGTATCTTTAATTCCAGCTCTTTAATTCTAAATAACAGCTTGTCTAACCACCCTTGAAGGGGAGGTGATAGGAAAGCATGTTTTTCTCTACGTGTTTTGTTATACGGTTCCAGAAACACAGAATGGGAAGAGAGTGCTTGTGATTCTTCTCAAATGAAGTATTCCTTCTTGCTCTCGTCCACAGCCTCTTGAAGGGAGGGATCACACTTCAGGGCTGCGTCTGCGTTCTCTGCGAATTCGGTGCCTTTGGCCTCGTTGGTGTGGTAGGTGCCCTTGTGTTGGTACAGGTATCGCATAATCACCACCAGCAGACAAATCAGGACCAACACTACAGCACCGATGACACCTGAAAGAAACACAAAGAGTAGCCTCTGAGTTTATACTGCAGATCTATGAGGTTTTGTAAGGGTTTTATAGTGTTGTTGTGTGAGCAATGCCCCAGATACAATGGGTTTGATTCTCAAAGTTATTTTAGTCCAGATCTCCATTAGCACTCTATTTGATCCAGACAAAATGTTCACTGGTACATTTCTCTTTAAAAGTTAAATTTTTTAACCCCTGAATTAAAAGAGATTATCAACACTATTCTTTGAGAAATCAAATGACTCAAGTGTACTATGTCCCCAAAATATGAAAAGACTGTGTAAAGCAAGTGTTTCCATGTGGACGTGATTGGAATGGTCTACTGGAAAGTATAAGAAATGAGCAAACAGAAATTCAGAAGCACAGACTGTGTAATATTTAAGTGTTGATGTTTGATTTGCTGCTTTTATATTGTCAGTGTAAATGTATTTGAGTGATGTCACAGGATTTTCTTTCAGAAAGCAATTGTGTGAATACAAATTTGGAGTTAAACGCTTTTAGAATATGCCCCTATGGAACTTATTTCCAAAGCTTTTAAGTCTTTGCGTAACTGCTTTTTTTTAAAAAGCAGAAAAACATGCGGAAGGTATATTTGTATGTGGACTAGTTTATGTTGTAATAATAAAATACCTTATTTGAATTCAAGTCATGTAGAACCCATCTTGATCGAAATAATGAGACTAGACAAATGCTTCTAGTGAATACAAAGGAACAGTTTTATTAGAAATAAAACTAAATAAAGGAAAAATTTAAGGTGAAACCACTAAACTAAAGAATTAACTATACTAAACAGTACAGAAAACAAAGTTTAAACAACGACACCCCACTCTCACTGGTTGATTAGTGATCCAAAGCAATCTATTGGAGATTCCCTTAAAGGTTACAACTGCATTCCTAACAGCTATTTAAGATGAAGGTTAGTCTTAACAGGGGTATCGTTAGTAACACAAATATTTACTTTCTTTAATATTTGATAATCAAAGCATCGTTAAATCAGTCTCATATATATAGTTGTGGTTCAGAAGGCAGTTCTCACTCTTGTGAGATAAAGACGCACTTTGCATCCAGACAACCTATTGAGAATTATCTGTTATCAAGACAGCTAAATTTGGATTCTAGCCTTAAACACAGAATGATAATTATCTTGTAAAACCCACACCAATTCATATAAATCACATACATACAGTTACTATAGTGTTCATTAACTTCAAATCATGAATTAAAAGCAATAATACTTTTCTTACATTCTACCTAAAACAAAACAAAATATTACTTTAAGGTCCGCTTCTTCTCGAGTTCATAAGAGGATTCAAACACTACTCATTGAATACTTAACGGACATTCGCTGCCTCCTCCAGCTTATCCGTGTCTTCAACAACACAGGTGCTCAAAGACTCTCCGCTGGCAAGGACAGGTCCAAGTTCCGGGATCTGCCTTCCTTGCATTTCGTCTCCACTTCAGGGTACGAAAGAAATGTCTTTGCAAAGAACAAGAGTCATTAACTATTTAGGTATTCCACTGAAACAGCAATTCCTCCGCCAATATGTGCACTCATCGTTCAGTTACATCTGGGATATTTCACTGCAAAACTCCAGCACTGCTAGCTCAATAAATTTGAATATCTTTCAATTTATGTCGACTTCAAATGTTCATCCAACTCTTTCTCTGGTGATCAATCGGGGCTAAGTTAGAGATTTGATTATAAGTACTTTTAGGATTTTAGACGTCTTACGCAGTGGACTCCCACACCAAGGCAAACACTAGAATAGTTATCTCGTATTAGTGTCCAAAAACGGTATCTCTGTTCTAGCTGGTCGCAGGCTGGATCTCCAGATCTCCAGGTCACAGTTCAAAGACTGGTTTGTGTATCAGAACCTTGGATTAAATGTCGGGAGCCCTGTTTGAGTGTCGTGCTCATGCTTTAATAATCTTCTCTTTACCCTTGTGATTGGATAGTTTGTCTATTTTGGGCGGTGCCTGAATCCATGTGGAATGCTTCCCATTGGTTGTTCTCATTCCGATGCGGCCCCTTGTTCTCAATTGGTCTGCTGTTTCGCTCCCTGTCGGCTGCATTTATGAGATGGACTGTTTCCTGTCCTAGGTGTCAAAGCACGCAAAACTGTCTGCCTTGTACCCTCTGCAAAATACTGATGGTATCAAGTGACTCATTCAGCTGATGGTGGAGATAAGCCACTTGTCCAGTATTTAGTTTCCAACTCTTTTAAAAGCATTCTTTGTCAGTAGGGGATTTTGTGACCAGAAACCAGTAGACACAGAGAATGGCTTAGGACCCCCCTTTGTATATTTCAATTCTGTTAATTTCATACACAGAATGATAGTATGACCCACTCTGACACTACATATAGTAAAACAATACCAGGTATCTGAATATTGATGTGGCAATTTCTCCTTAAAAAAATAGAAGCTAATTAGGAAAACAGGAAATACATTATTTAAAGATTTATTTAAAGATATATTTTTTTGTAGTGTGTCTTATTATTTTAACCCAGATTTTCTCCCCAATTTGTAATGTCCAATTATTTTCCCCCTCACAGCAGCAATTCCCCACACAGCTCAGGAGAACTGAAGGTTCAGTGGGTGTGCTCCGACCCCATTACACCCAGGAACTCGAAAACAGATGTCAGCAAGCTACTGACCTCTGGAGGACAAAGGCCAGCCCTGCAGGTGACTGCTTTTGAGCTCACGGAGCGCCTGGCTAGCGAGGGTTGACTGTACAGCAAAGACCGGGAACTTTGCATAGCCAGGACAGGGACCTGCACTGTATGAGTCAACCTGCATACCACACTGCTGTGCTTTAACCAGGTGAGCCATGCTGGGACCCCTATTTAAAAGAGAGATTTAGTAATGTTTTGTGTGCATTAAACTTTCAGCAGTCTAGAACAGACTGATTATTTACCTCCAATGATTGCTGCATCTGTTCCATCTTCATTCTCTCCAACACCTGCAAGAGACGAAAACATAAACACAGTTGGTAAGACATTGCCAAGGTCTTTAATGAGACAAACTGGAGTGCTTTTCTTTTCTTTCTGCTAATTGGAAAACAGAACCACTTTAAAAGCACCTGTCTGCTCAGTTGGCAAGGCTGAAACATGATATGAGTTTCCTTTACAAATACTGTCCAATTTGGGTTTTTAAAAAGCCACAAATTAAATAATAATATTTTTTGCCAGGTTGGTAAGTTAGCTCCCTTGAGAAATTACAGTTGCTGGAGGCAACAAAAGTAGGTAACATAAACCTGGTCAAACTATTGCTGTCATTAGCCCAATAATCCAGATAGATTGTTTTGTTTTGATGAGGAAGTCATCTTTGAACAACAAGGGGAATAAAAAAAAAAAAAAAAAAAAAAAACTTTGCCTGCATCGAAACAGCCTTTATTGAAACTGTAAAAAGAATGCAATGTGACATAGACTTCTGTACTTTTATAGGTTTCGACAATTATTATTATTTATTTCTTAGCAGACGCCCTTATCCAGGGCGACTTACAATTGTTACAAGATATCACATTATTTTTACATACAATTACCCATTTATACAGTTGGGTTTTTACTGAAGCAATCTAGGTAAAGTACCTTGCTCAAGGGTACAACAGCAGTGTCCCCCACTGGGGATTGAACCCACAACCCTCCGGTCAAGAGTCCAGAGCCCTAACCACTACACTGCTGCAATTCACTTATAATTCACTTATAGCCCTGAAAAAACCTTTCCCTACTACACTAAATTATTAATCATATAATATTTGCTTTGGGAGAAAAGCCACGTCTGCAACCAGTAGCTGGCACACACTAGGTAACTAAAAGCATTTGTGCTATAACTCTATAGGCCCATTTCCCGTGAGGAAAAAAATAACTGTATTGGATCTTAATGAAAATGTTCTAATGAGAGAAATCTAGTTATATTAAAGTTTTAAGTCTATGTCAGCCTTCCTAGCACAGAGACTAAAGAGCTTTCTGCTGTGCTAAGAGCCAGGCTTTGCTTAGAAGAGTAGACAAACATTTTTTTTTTAATATTGCTCAACAATGGGAGAGAGTTCATTAAAATTCATTGTAAAAAAACATGAAATGAGAACTAAGACAGGACAGTTTCTTTTTTTTGTCCATCACTGTTGCTATTCATCCACTATGTATAAAATAAATTCAGCATGGAGAATCCGCTATGAATGAATGATTTATTGATTGCAATTTCGGCCTCCCAGCGTGTGACTGGGAGGCCGAAACAAAAGAAGCGACATGGGAGAATAATACACAGAGCCTTTATGCGCTTGCTGATGACATGTTGGTTAGGGGTGGATTCTCCTTGCCGAAAAGCTTACAATTCTGTCTAACAAAATAATTACATACATCTTACGAATTTTGCACTTCCATTACCTACATACAGTACCGTAGGTCTGAAATGGACAGTTTTGAATGAAACACTTATAACAAACATGTATTTCCATTTTTAAAACTATTTTCACTGCTTTTTGTTTTGTTATACTGTACTTGCACTTCCTGGGTCATTCGACCTTAGCAGGGTCTTCTGGGTCATGGCATGTTACTGGCTGAAAGCATGTCAGTCAATAACAAGAGCGGCAACACTATCTAAAAGCATTACCATCAAACAGAGGTACATTTAACCAGGTGTAGTACCAGATGTCATGTTTTAAAATAAAATAAAAAAAAACACACAGAGTAAAATGTGTCTCTTTTGAGAGATATAAAATGAAGTGCACAACAGGTAAGATTACTGGAATCATTTTGTTCGCTACAATTACTTTAAACTTCTTTTTGCAAGATTTATCATTTTGGAATGTGAAGGTGAAGTATATCACTTGCAATGCTATGTACTCAAACAGTGGTATACCAGGCTACAATCCAGTTAGCGTCAGGCTGGGACATTCTGGGTGTTCGGTTTTTCAAAAGCTAACCTTTTAATGCTGGTTGTAAAGAAATGAGAAAATGCTAGTTTTCTACAGTTAGAGCTTCAGTTTCATAATGTATAAAGTGGGAAGGCTTTATATTAATTTGTATTATTCATTAATCTAGTTGTCACATTTAGAAAAGTCTTATTAAATATTGAGGTGCTCATGAATGGACCAAACTACAGTGTACTCCTTTTATAAGAATCACATCCGTCACAGATGATTTGATTCTTATAAGCAGTGTGGAGTAGTGGTTAGGGCTCTGGACTCTTGACCGGAGGGTCGTGGGTTCAGTTCCTGGCCATAGTATGCACACTACATGTATTTTTAGTTATAATTTTATGTGCACGATAATGTTCAAAATGTACCCAAACAGGCAGGAAACTAATGGATCTAAGTGCAGGTGTACAGTTTTGTCAGCTTTTTTTTTTTTTATAACAAAGGCACTTAGTAAATGCTCCTACAGATCGATCAATCATCTGTTCGCACCTCGTTACTGAGTGATTACTGAGTGACTACTGTACTGTGTGCTGAGAAACTGACACTCTGACAGCACCAGACGGGATTACAGAGAAGAAATTCTGTCAGCTGTGTCACCTTGCTGACCACGGACCTCCACGTGTTTATTTTATTGTTCATTACATGTGTTGTAATGAACAATAAAATGGTGGCTGGTTTGTGGAGTTGGGGGTTACAGCCTGTGAGTGATTAAATAACTGAATTTCTAGCTACAGCAATTAATGTACTCATGTACACACGCAGTCTTCACTAAAGTCCCAATTTAAAGACAGTATGTTTCCCTGTAGCCCTCAGGTTGAAATTGTTAGCTAGGTGGCTACATTTTGTTTTTAAAATTAGCAGTGGGAGAAAACCTCTTCAGCAAGTACAGTAGAATCTGCCAGAACTGACTGACGCTGAATCTACTTTGGTTACTAATGAGAGCATAAACAATACAAAAGAAAAACGGGGAAACACAGATCTTTTCAAGAAAGCTGGGGGATTTTGTGTAAATGGATTGAATATGTGAAGGATCGCCTTCTAGTCTGTCAGAGCCGCCAGTGACTATTTTTTACTTTCAAACGCTGCAATAACAGTTCTGATTGTGAAGCATACACACTACAATTTGAAAGAACAGGTGATTTATTTGCACTATGTGGGACCTTATTTTTCCCATTGGTGCTTGAGCCCTGGAGCACCCATGAAGTTGCCACCTATGCACCTATTATCAGTGATTAAAGCCTGGTTTCCAAACAAACTAAATATCGCTCTCTTTAAGGTGCACACTATGATTGTCGCCCTTTAGTAAATACGGTGTGAATAAAGCTAATCTCATTATTCAGAGCAGGGTGCCTCATTTAAATCATTCATTACCATACAAATCACATATTCATTCTGATTACCATAATGTGGCACAATAAAATCAGTGTGCTTCATACAATGCCACTATTTCACACGAAAATGAATACAATTGCAATAGTAAATACAGAAATAATCAACGTGCACACTAATTGCAATTATGGTGCGCCATAATGTTTAGTGCAATCTATATTCAAACTACTTGTTTAAGGAATCGATTCCCACATCCGCATGTAAACCAGGTTTAATGAGACTGAAGTGCATAGAATCAGAAGCATTGTTTAACATGTAAACACAACACATTTGACTCAAAACAACAAATTCCTTGTGCATAAAAACATAGTAAATTAGGAAGAATGGAAAGTAGTGTTCTGTTTTATCCACCATTGCTGTCTCCAAATTACTTTACAACCACCATCTCTACACTTGAGATGTGTAAACAACTGAAAAGTCAACAATAACTGTAGGTTGGGGGTAAACGGAACACTACTTTGTATTTTAGAAATTCTGCAGGGAACTCTTTATTTGATAATGGCCCAGCATTTGTCCATTCTTATGGTAGAAGCTGACAGGAAAGAAGGCCTTGAAGGTGGGGGAAATGTCACTCTCCAGGAGAAATGATCAAGGACGTGCAAGACTATCTAAAAGCAAGGCCAGTAAACAGAGATTATAATATCATGTTTTACAATGAAAATATGTATCTGTTTTGCAAAAACATACTTTCTAAGATAAGAAACATATTTGAGTCCTATATGTGGAAAATGTATGAATTATTTAGTTAGCTAGAAGCACTTCATGCGGGGCGGCTTTCTTATACCAACAAGATCAGCAGACTACCAGTCTTTCTGTTTACAGACATTTAGTCAGCACAATAAGGACTGTGTGTGCCTGAGAGCGGAACATGTGCTCTGCTGTGCTCCCAGAACTGCAGCAGCACTAAATCACACATAGGTCAGGACTGTTACTTCCCCTGAAGGACACAAGCCGGCCTCATTCTACACAGTTCTAACAGTAAGAACATAAGAACATAAGAAAGTTTACAAACGAGAGGAGGCCATTCAGCCCATCTTGCTCGTTTGGTTGTTGGCAGCTTATTGATCCCAGAATCTCATCAAGCAGCTTCTTGAAGGTTCCCAGGGTGTCAGCTTCAACAACATTACTGGGGAGTTGGTTCCAGACCCTCACAATTCTCTGTGTAAAAAAGTGCCTCCTATTTTCTCTTCAGAATGCCCCTTTATCTAATCTCCATTTACTGAGCACTGTAGCTGAACTCCTGACATTTCGAAGACAAGGGTCTGTAAAGATGATATAAAAAGTCTTCTCACATTTCTTATGGTCTAATGTTTTGGCAGCTGCTGAGGGTATCATAGTAGTTTTTGTGAAAATAAATCTTAAACTGTCCAGATCCTGTTAACACAGGAAGCGAGTGTTTTAAGAATAAAAGTGAGCACAATTTTCTTTCTGGTGCTACCTCATAATAAGATCAGCTGAATATGTATATAAAATACACTGGCTTTCTGTATCACAAAGGTCTCTTTGTCAGGTAAGAAGTAGAAACCGAGGTAATGAAAGTTCAGTTTCATTACCTCAGTTCAATTTAGCCGAAAGCATAATTATTTTAAATTCAGCTGCTCCTAGTAAAATGCGTCTTTGTTTCAAAATACTCTGTATGACAAAGGCCATCAAAATTGCAATGACAAGTTTCTTTTTTTGTATTCTTAAAGTATATAATCAGTTTGGGTTTTTGACATTTTTTGTTTTTGTTTGATTTATTGTAAAGTGCTTTGATGGGTTCCATCATGTTATTTTATTCTTTTTATGGTTTTTATTGTTAAGTGCCTAGGGATCACTTGTGATGAAAGGTGCTATATAAGTGTACATATTATTATTATTATTATTATTATTATTATTATTATTACATATCCAATAGATTGTTGAAAGTTAGTCTAAAGATCTAGGTTCCTTAGAAATAAATGTTATATTACAATTAATAAGTTGTATTCTACACAGTATACACAACAGTTTTAATTTCGACACAATCTGTCAGTTACTATATGTTTCATACTTTATACCGTCACACTGTATTGGTGTTGCCTGTCGTGTACGGTGTATGGCAGTCTTTAGTCTGTAAAATTAAATAGTAGCAGCACAACAATGTCTCTGATGTTATGATTGTTTTCGTAAATCATTTAAATTGCACTCTAAACACTAGATGGCGTGGCATACATTTTTTAGTCTATTGAAATGTGAACCAAAAATCACAAAAAGTCAGCTTCTGACAATTGTATCCCAGGAGTTAGAGATGAGAACAGTGACACATGAACAGGGGTGGGCAATTCCGGTCCTGGAGGGCCGGTGTCCCTCCTGGCTTTTGTTCCAACTGTGCTCTAAATTACTTTTTAGACCAATAATTGGTAATAATTGGTCCAATTAAGTAATTTAGGGAAAAGTTGGAACAAAAGCCACCGGCCCTCTAAGACCGGAATTGCCCACCCCTGCACTAGAACCTATGAGGACAATCGATAGCACACACTTTTTTTGTCAAAATGGAATCCTTGACATAAGCCCATAAGAAGCAGACAGAGAGAAGTTGCAGCAAGTCTCTGATTTATTGTGAAATATCCAGGATCTTTTGGTCATACATAACTCTAGGCAGGTTAGTTTCAGGCACACACATACCACTTCCACGTTACTGGATTGTGAATACAATTACCTCCACCTAACCCTCACACTTCATCCCTAATGCCTGTCTCGCTCTGTCCTGCTCCAACTTAGTTTCTACTCTGTTGGGGAAGGAGATACGTTCACAAGAGGGGAGTGGTTTCAACAATAACACCTTAAAGTAATTGTTTCTAATGCAAATATTCCCAAAACTAAAACTCCAGGTTAATTGAACCTGGGAAGTGCAAGACCGTCTAAAAGCATCGCTGCAAACAGAGATTTCATGTTTTAAAATGAAAATACTTTTCTCAAACATGTGTTTCTTTCAAAATTGCACATTTGAGACCTATATAATGAATGGATGTTCGAGGCAGAGGAAATGTATGGAACTATTTTATGAGAACAATTACTTTAAATGCACAGCACAAATTTAGAATGCAATGTATTGTGTAATAACTAAATGCTGCATCCAATCAGTTTGTCAGGATGGACAGTAGATAAGATGTAGTAGATTAGGAAAGAGGGTTGCTAGTAGCAGCTGGGTTTGCAGGTGTTTCCGTTTCCTGCACAATGTTTTATGCAGAACGTGTTAGCTGGTGTTTCAGATTTATTTTTCAAGCACTGCACTGTTTGGGTTAAATCCCATCTTTTCTGCTGATTAAACACATGAGCCGCAGGGAGCAAGGTAGCATTGACAGTGGTGTTTTAGCGAGACAATCGAGCCTTCTCATTTGGTGACCTCAGTTCAAATCTAGCCTCTCAAGTGAAATGCATTTATTTTAACTGTAACAAAAATGAATTAAGATCTTGATTGAAGTTTTTAAAATTTTAAAAGGAGTTGACAAAGTTAACCCAAACCAGACTTGAAGCGCAACATAGAAACCAGGACAGAGGATACCGTTGGAAATTAGTGATATACTGAGGAGAAGGTAGGAGACACTTATTTACCTAGCATTGTTGTTGATGCTGAATCACTGGGATCCTTTAAGACCCGACTAGAAACCGGACTAGCAGTGATTGGCCAAGCAGTTTATAGGAAGGGGGAGGAATAATAACAGAGTCTGGATTACAGGCACTCCTAATCAACACCAGCAGGCTTTCTTGGTTTGAGCATTGCCCCATTGCGTTAACAAACAGGTCAAACACATTTAACTATCAGAGGGGAAAAACATATAATTCAACAAAAATATTTATTAGACATCTAAGACGTGCATACATAAGAGTGTCGGAATTAAAACAGAGAAACTGAAAGGAAGGATTTAATACAGACCTTTTTCTCTTATCAGTACCTGTCATGTTTTTCAGTTTCAGTGACACCTGCTTTGTGGTATATGAAAAACAAATAAGAAAGCAAATTGTACTGAATGAATTGCCTGCTGTCTCCAAGTTTATTTATATAACAAGGATATCAGTAACATACACCCCCTGCCACAGCTGTAATTTCAAAATGAGACCTATCGCTATGATGAAAAAGTTGATGACCATGATATTTATCAAGAGTAAGTAAATAATAATATAGAATAATGGCTATGTAATGTTTAATTGCACATTGATAAGTTCTCCAGATATGTGACATTCAGACAGATAGACAGACAGACACTTCCATATATCCCCAGAATCTGACATTCTCAATAAACTTATGTTAAATAATGTTAATACCAAGTTTCATAACTATTGGATTAGTAGTTCTTGAGATATATGTAAAAATGTAAGTATGACATACAGATGGACAAACAAAGACCTCCAATTATCCCCAGAATCTGACATTCTCAATACATTTTAAAAAATAAGGTTAATATCAATTTCCAAGACAATTGGATGAGGAAAAAGCTGTGTGACATACAACTGTCCACTATACCCACTTTCCAGGGGATTTGAGCCCCTCTGGGGGGATAATGAAATTGCTGTGGTAGTAAACTAAGCTGAAGCATCTACAAATTTAATAACCCTGGTAGACGAATAACTTCAGCCAGACTAACCTTATGTTATCATCCAGAAAACATTGTTGTTTTCTGAAACTTGGTGTCTCCACGTGCCTGTCCCTCTTCCCTGCTTCCACTCATGTGTGACACTGTTCCTGGAAATGCTTAATACAACTGATGGCAAGGGCTAGATGTCTCAAGTTTTTTGATGACATAATGGGGTTGTTTTGTTTCTCACTGTTAACTTTACACTCTGAAAAGCTCAAAAGCTTTTCTCAAACAAAACAGCCCTAATTACTGCTTACCAGTGCTCTATATTTTGAACCATCCCTAAATGTGTATATACCACAGTGATCCTTAATTAAAAATTAACGCTTTAATAAAATAAATAATTTTTTTATTCCAATTGAAGATGAGGGCTTCTTATTTTTCTGGAAACCTTTAAATATTTACTACACTTGGTAGTTGACTGTATGCCCTTCATAGAAATTAATTATTTGATGATTGTCTACAGCTCTTTTCTGTAGAACTGTACTTAAAACTTGGCTCGTTCTGAAGGCTCGTTCTTGAGCTGAGATTTGATGTCCTCCATGGATAACAATAGCGAAGTCATTGTATTTTATCTTGCTCTTAATTAATACTTGTACTGTGATTCTTGAAATGTATTTTTGTTTACGACTGTAAGTCGCCCTAGATAAGGGCATCTGCTAAGAAATAAATAATAATAATAATAATAATAATAATAATAATAATAATAATAAAATAATAATAATAATAATAATAATAATATATCCTGGGTTTCAGAACTTCCCTTTTTTTAGGCATATCAGATTACCTGGTACTAGGAGTTTGAATGCTCAGGCACCTTATAAATTTGCTCATAACTCATCACACTTATCACAATATGAATAAGTCACTCCCCCAGTCGGTAGGTTTACTAGTGTACTATAAAGAGAAAATTGGGTTGCTTGTGGGATCTGAGGATGCAATCACTGGTCTCAGGTCCTGCACATTCCTCATTCCTCCCTCATTTCAAACACAAACCTAATGCACAAGATGTCATCTTCATTTCCTTGAATGAGGCTTTAGCTGGTAGAGAAAATACATATTGATGTGTGGCTGGCTACATACAATAATAAATGCAATACTGATAAATCAGGATATTATTTCAAATGGCCTTATCAGGGTTTTCCCCTCAGGCCTAAGATCTGAGAATTTAATATAACAATGGGCCTCTGATGTTGTCTCCAGAAACCCTTGTTTGCCGAGCTGTATTGTTCCTAGCTGTTCTTATACAAGTTTACCATGGTATTTTTGCACTTTTACCATGCTTTCTCCATGGTAATACCATGCATTAACCATAATTTACCCTGGTTTACCATGTTAATAAATACGCTTTACCATACCTCACTGTTCTTTACATTGCTTTGCTATGCTTTACCATGCTTTCACTATGCTTTATTACGCTTTGCTATGCTTTACCATGCTTTCACTATGCTTTATTACGCTTTGCTATGCTTTTACTTTGGTAAACTTTTATAAGGGTACTTTGGCACGATACTCTGTTTTATCAAGTGAACTGTTACAGGACATGTGTTTCTGCCAAACTTTATTACACACGGTTCAAACTATTTGGCAGGCCACAATGTGATTTGCTTTTCTTTTGAAAAGCTGTTGGTAATAAAAACAGTTTGCAGGGAAGAATGCATGGATAAGACCCTGTTGATATTGTGGTGGTGTGTTATTCTGCAGTTGCAAGGTATGCAGTTACCATAGTAAAAACTTATTTTAGAGGGTAAAATGAGGAATATACAAAATACATTTCATTGATTGACTTGATTGATTTGTTGTTATGTGTCTAGGACAGCCCTGGAAACGTGACCCTGGTATCAGTAAATCTATAGGCTATAAATAAATATTGTTTTTGATACAACTTACACATTTGTTTAGATGATTCATATTTCAGTTCAGGACACAGCATTTGAAATAAATAGTATTTATTTGATGATTATGGAGTATGGTACAAGATAACACATTTGGCCTCAAACTCATTTGGATGTAATTGAAAAAAGCTGGTAATTGGGGACAAAGAGGTGTAAATGATAGGCCAATTTATTTTTTGACTGAAAGGCGTCATGATGTTTTATGGGGGCAGTCCTTCCTCCTAAACTGAAGTTAAAATGATAGTGAAGAAGGGATGTGAGTGGGGTAAAACAGGGAACACATATAATTATTCATCCATCCCGATATGAATAGTGTATTTAAAATGTGCTACGCCCTTTGTTTATTCCAAACTAGAGGATTCTAAAGCACAGTGGTACAGTAAGTTTACACTTTTGACAAGTGGGATTATGATAAACTAGAATTTATGGAAGTGCAAAGAAAGTACTGCCAAGATGGGAGAACAGCATTTGCATGTAAACAGAGCAACTCCCAATGTGAACACTTGCTTCCTGTCATTGTTGTCTCTTGAGGGCTTGCTGATTGAACTTTCTTACACTAATGAGCTAAACAGAGTACACATCCTATGGCTTTGCACTAACACTTGTTAGGTATCAAAAAAGCTAAATACTTCTTGGTTCAAATACTTTTAAAAATGATTTTCAAGTTGCAGTTAAACTCTTAAGGTCTGTTTCTTTTGAATTTGAAACGGCATGCATTATTGGCCTCATCCGATCAATTCCTCTTTTGCTTTCTTCTCCCCCTGAGATGCGTGACTAGCAGCCAAAACTATAAGCACTGACATCACCTGTACCCCAAACAAGCAACCACCACCCAGACACTGATTTAGAAAGTTTAGCTTGAGTTTAATTATGCAGCAAATGGTGGGTTAAAGTTTGTTTCACATAGATAATAATTAAAACAAAAATATATATCTTAAATGTACTTCTTGATCATCAGTCTATAGGCTACAGCGGGGGTGTCAAACTTGTTTCGTATAGCGGGCCTGACCCGATACCCTGGCGCATAGCGCGGGCCGATGACAGTTATAAAAATATAAATATCATATTTAACAAAAATTATCATACATATTTACATTCCCCTGAATAGCACACTGTGACGGGGAGCCCCGCCCCTATATATATTGTGCGCTATTTTTGTGATTTATTTTGTATTATTATTATTATTATTATTATTAATAATATATATAGTGTTTTGTGCGGACAACGAAAGCCAATATTATTTGTTATTGTTTTGTCTTTTTAAAACCTTGTGAGGATGCGTGACTGATCAGCTACTGATTATTTAACTAGCTGACAGTCACGCATCACGCATATTAACTTCGTGCAGAAGGTGGCCATATCCCGAATTAAGTGATTAATTGTTGCTAATCGGGAGATGGTCACCTTTATATAAACCTGCAGCTCTCTACCCTCGGGGAGAGTGTACAGAGGAGAGCATGGGAGAGCACAGGAGAGCGAGCAAGGAGAGAGAAAGTAATACATAAACAACTGCTAAGCGTGCTGGTTTTTACACCAGCACAATACTTATTTGTTTACTTCTGTTTGCTTGGCCAACGCGCCTTTTTGTTTAGAGTGTTTGTTTAAATCTTTCGTTTGTTTATTATTTAATAAAACACTGAGCGCCGTTTTTGCCCCGCTACTTCCTGAGTCTGTGTTTCTGGTTCTGACGTAACCTCTGAAAGCTATCCTGTTCACACACACATATTGATTATTTCACTCACCGTAAACCTCTTAGAACATGTGTAAACATGCCTCCAGCGAGTTCCTTCGCATGAGGAACACAAATTGTCATGTTGCTGTGATTGCTGTCAATCGACAACCACGTGGGTGAGACAGCAGTACGTCAGCTGGTTCGAGTTGACACCAGTAATACCAGAAAAAGGTTTTCAGTTCTGATTTGTAAGTTCCGTAGTGTCATCATGTCATTATCCGTGAAGAGAAAGGTGGACCAAGAGTGTCATGTGTTTCAAGAGAAATAGGTAATTTCATATTTCTTTGCGGACACGAATGGAAAGCCAACGTGCTTAATTTGTAAGCAACATGTTGCTGTTATGAAAAAATACAACATTAAAAGACATTATGAAGCAAACCATGGTAAGAAATATGATAAATATACAGGAAATTTCATTGAAGATAAATACTCTGAATTGGCACAGTCATTGAAAAAGCAGCAATCAGTGTTTACTAATGCTTGTAACATAAGTGATGCTGCTGTTTAGGTGACCTATGTGATTCCCCACGAAATAGCTGTTTCTTCAAAACCATTTTCTGCTGAAGACTTTTTGAAGAAATGCATGCTAAAAGCAGCTGGAGTAGTGTGTCCTGAGAAGCAGCAAGCTTTCCCTGTTATTAATATCAACAAATCTAAATTTCGTTCTCAACTAACTGACACACACCTTAACTCAATACTCAAGATATCCTCAGCCCAGTCATTTGCTCCAGATGTTGATGCGCTGGTTCAAGCAAAGGTCCCAGGTATCAGGAAGCAGCAGTAGCAGTCACTAATATTCTTTATCTTTTGTGAGTGTTAAATAAAAAAAATGAATCTATTTATGTTTTGTGATTTTTTTTTTGCTAACTTTTTTTACCTGTATCCTACAGAATAAAAAATATATATTCTGTGATATTCCGGTGGCCATATTTGTTTGACATGCCTGGGCTACAGCATACATTAGCTTGTCCAAAAAAAGTGTGTTAAAAACGGTAAATCTGTCAAACTGATAATGAAAAGTAAAAACTTAGGTAGCCGACTGTGAGGAACCTCAACTTATTATTATTATTATTATTATTATTATTATTATTAAATAGATCAGAACGTTAAAGCTTTGTGAATAGGGTGCCTTATATCAAATGTAATCATTTTTAAGCAATCTAGACAAGCACACTTGTATTTTCCGCTAGCAGAAATATAGGCACTGCAAACTAATGAATCATAACACAGCTTTCTGATAATAGACAACCAGTGGGATACATTACAATAAATCACTGTCTGCTCTGATTCTGAAAAATTCATACAGCTCTCAGAGGAAGATAAAATAAAACTGGGAAGAGGGAATACAAAAGCAGATTTTGGAGTCAAAACTGACAAAAGGTATTGAACATGAAGCTGTCACCTACCAGAAAAACTGCCAAAATGTATATTTAAAAAAAAAACAAAAAACAAAAAAAAAACAAGCATACCTGTGCTTCCTTACACAGGTGGAAAAAGAATGTATTTCAGGTCAGTACACATCCTCAGTAAAATTCACTATCTTAAACACAAAAAAGAAGAGTTAGTGAAATACCATTTTTGCCTGTCCCTTATACTGTATCTAATGCAATCATATCCTTCATTCAATATAAGCCCCACAGTGAGTTCTGCACAATGTGTGGGTTTGGAAATGGAGCTAATGAAACGCAAAGCTTCAACCAGTAACTTCACTTAGTCAGCACTTCCTCTGTAATAGCCCTTAAATAATAAATCAATGAAAATACAGCCTTGTAACTTATCTATCACAGAGTTGGAGGCTGCAGTTGGGTTTGGGATCTTGAACCGCCCATCACACTGGGGAAATACAAGATGTATCAGGTCATATTAACTCAGCTGCTGGAGAACATGTTATACAAGTTAATCCAGCATGGCCATTTTGGGTCGTAGCCCTAAAGCTCTGGTTGTCCACACAGGCGATAAACCTTGACATGTTGTGATCAAGGCTACCCCCTTTAAACATGCAAAGGTCTCCATTTAGTATACTTCTGTAAAGTACATACATATACTGTACTCATCATTTCTATTTTTTAAATTCTGTATAAGTGCAGTAGTTAGAAACTTAGCACTGTTGCTTTAGCATCACTTGAGCCTAGGAGTTACCCAACCACAGAGTTGGCTTTGTGTTAGTTTGGAGAGTGTCAGATGGCACTCTAGCCATTTGTAAACTCCTGGAGCATATAAATGCCTCCTAGCACGCACTCCTAGCATGCACTCTGACTACCCCCCTCCCCCATCAGTTGTTGCTCTAACATTATAATATTCTATTTAAAATTGCTTCTGGGCTTGTTAACATGAAATAATGTTTAAAAGTCTATATTGTGTTCAGATAAAGAAACTGAAGATGTTGAACTGCCACAAGCTAGGAGTCGTCTTAGTTTCATGGGTGTTGAATGGAGAAAGCGAACCTATAAACAGAGGAACAGGGAAGCACAGGGATGCATAGGCAGGCCTTTTAGAAAATCTGTTAACTATAAACTAACATTGAGCAGCTGACAATGTGACGGTCAGATGGTACTAGTTGACCAGTGGCCATATTCTGTGCTGGAACATCACCTTGCTGTAATCCTAGAACACTTGGCATTGCAGGTGTATTTTCTATCCTTGACATTGCATCTGTAGTTACGCTCAGCTTTATTATGTGTTCTGCTGGCATAAGCTAGAACTTCTTCTCTTCCATCAGTGGTTTCCTGCGCAAGTATGGCTACACCTACACTGCTTGCATCAGTATATATTGTGAAAGGAAGGGAAAAATCAGGATGTCCAAGGACAGGTGGTGTAAAGGTTGGTTTATACTTCTCTTGCAGACAAAAGCCACATGTCAGCTGCAGACACTTCTACGGGTGCGCCAGAAGGACTGAAGCACCCCCGAGTTCGCAGACTTTTTGGTGCAGCAAAGTTGTCATAGCTGTCGGTCATATTTTTAGCCAGTCTGCATTATTACCGGTGTCGACTTCTGACTAGGGTTGTTGTTCATGTTTATTGGGTTCTTCAAAAACTTGCTCTATCGCACTTCACTGGCTTGCGACCATGCGAGAAATGTTGGATTTCTTCAACATCATCCGACCCTGTGCGTTTTGCAGTCACAGACACACAAGAAAAGGCCATATGACTTTTCAAAAAGGACGCAACTCGCGGCAGTGCAGATGATGTCATTCCGACCGTTGGAGACCACTAACTGAGACCAAAAATGGGGTCGCAGTCGGAAGTATAAACCAGCCTTTACTAAACATTCTTTTAAATCATTGAATGCTTTGTTACAGATTTCTGCCCATTTCCATTTTACCCCCTTTTTCTTGAAAGCATATAATGGCTCAGCTATCGTGGAGAAGTGGGGTATGTACATGTGATACCAACCAACGAGTCCCAAGAAGCATTGTAATTGTTTCAAGTTAGTTGGTACAGGAAACTCGTCAACCACTGTGATCTTCTCAGGATCCGCAGTAAGGCCTTGGCTTGATATTATATGTCCTAAATACCGAGTCTGGCAAAAACTGCACTTCTTTAAATTCAAGATAAGACTGGCTGTTTGTAATTTTTTTAAGACAGACAAGATATCAAGCAAATGTTGTTCAATACTTTCAGAAAAAATAATTGTGTCATCAATGTAAATAGCAATTTTTTTCTTTTAACTCTGCCAAAGCTGTTTCCATTAATCTTTGGAATGTTGATGGGGCATTTTTAAGCCCAAAAAGCATAACTCTAAATTGGTACAGTCCTTGTTTAGTTACAAAGCAGTTTTTTCTTTACAGACTTGATCCATTTCAATTTGCCAGTATTCTGAATTTAAGTCTAGCGTTGTGAACAATTTTGCTCCTTGCAAAGATTCTAGCAATTCAGCAATAGTTCGAATTGGGTAAGCGTCTTTGACAGTTTTTGCATTTCACTGTTTATAATAAACACAGAAGCGCTTAGTTCCATTCTTTTTTTGGAACAATCACAACAGGTGCAGACCAAGGTGACTGTGAAGGTTCAACGATACCATCTGAGAGCATCTCCTGTATTTTTTCTTTTGATGTTAAGCCTGCTCTGTAAGGCCTTGACTTTGCAGGTTTTTCCATACCTGTATTAATGTCATGCTTTACTAATGAGGTGCGTCCCAGAGCATTAGTACAAACATCAGGAAACAATTTAAGAACATCTACTAATTGCTTTCTATGTCCAACAGGTACAGTTATATCTTGCAAGTCACTCTCTCCTATGACACTCAGCTCTGCTTCATTATAGATGGGACATTCACTCTCCTGTAAACATGAAGGTGGCACGCATAGAGACAGAGGGTTTGAGAAAGGTTGTAACTCTGACTCAGATTGTGGACACAAAGTAGCATTACCTGGTTGGAAGGGGAACTCTTGACTCCATCCAGCACTCTTCACATAATACATTTGCTTTTCCACAACCACCTGTATTCCTGTCATAGCAAGGTCTAAACCCAACACAACAGTAAAAGTTAATTTGGGTATTATGACTGTGGGTAGTATCCACTTCTCACCATGCAATTCATATAACACAGACGTTATGCCCAAAGGTTGAATTATTGTTCCATTGGCAAGATACAATGGTTCCTTATTCCAATCTGATACATCATTAGTTACATTTATTCTTTCCCAAAGTTCTTGACTCATAAGTGAATAAGTGGACCGTGTATCTAGTATTGCCTTACCTATCCATTGCTGTATTGTTACAGGTATGATCAGTTGTTGCAGTACTATGGGCTCAGTTGCTTCAACATTCAATTTATGTGCTCTAGACCCAGTTTTCTTACTTCCGAGGAGGTGTGTGGGTCGAGAACTCACACCCCCTCCACAGTGTTTCCCTGGAAGGCAGTGGTTGCCACAACAGACTTTTTTTTGAGCCTGAAGAATGACCTTTTCCGTCTTGTGAAAAAAAAAATTCCATTCACTTTCCAGAAACATTCTCACTATCTTTCCTTTTATTTTGTTCAGTCTCTGATTGTTTGTCCTAAAACTTGGGAACAAATTTTGGACACTCATAGGGTCGATGTTTTCCCCCACAGCGCCAACATTGAATATACAGGTCAGCAGCACCAGATTTTGAAAGTTTTGAACTACTTTCTTTTTTCTGTTCTGTACTGACCCGTGTTCTTTCCTGTGCATTTGTTTTCCTGTACTGCAGCTGGACTTTATGATCAGCTTCCAGCTGGCTTCCCAAATGTACAATTTCATCTACACTTTTCATACGGCTGCGCAGCTGACTGGTCAAAAATGGATTAGCTTGCTTGATAATTAATTTCACTATTTTCCATTCAGCTATTGCAGGTTGCACCTCTTGCACAGAGCTTGATAACAAAATACAAAGTCCCTTATTGGTTCATTAGGTTTTTGCTTCCTTGTATGCACTCTCTCTGCCAACTCATCCTTGTAATCCTCTGAAAGAAATGCTCCCAGAAACTGTTTCTCAAAATCCTCCACATTTTTTATCCAATAATGAGCAATCTCCCACCAATCTTGTGCAGTACCACATAGAACATTACTCAATGTAGCTACAATCTCAACATCAGTCAACAGCTGCAATGCAAGAAAATCTTTACATTTAACTATGTATTGTATGGGATCCTGCTCATCCTGTGCTCTACGAAACATAGAAAAAGACAATTTAATTTTTGACTTTACCACTACATCAGGTACCTTCATTTGAGGGTCTGATTCAAGCCCAGTTACATCAACAGCAGCAGATTTCAAGTCTGGAACAGTCTGGCTTTTAATATTAACAACAGTCTCAAATTGTTCTTTAAAATCATTTACTTCATCTGACAATTTCTGTTGTTTAATACAAAACTTTTGCATAGAAACTTAATTTTCCTTTTCTTTATCCGCAATTTCCTTCTGAACTTCATGACGCACATGTAATATATAGGATTTACTGTCTGCTAATTCCTTATGCATTTCCAATTGCTTTCCTATGGCTTTCCTTAACATCCTGTTTTAGTCCCATCAACTCTAACATTATCTGTTGGTGAATATCGGTTTTAAAAAACTGCAGTTGGCCTTTAGTTTCAACAGCAATTTTCACTTGAAAACAAGTTAATGTTTCTTAAAATGTTCCCCTCCTGTGTTTCCACAAGTTGCTGAATAGATTGAAACATCTTTGCTTGCTCAACTTTAAAGGTCTGTTTAGTCAAAAGTAACTATGTAGTAATCTGTTCCATTCTACTATCAGTCTTGGTTAATCGCTTAGCAAAACCCTCCTGCAGCTCTTTTTTACAACTATTAATAGCATTCAACAAAACTTGCACATCACTATTACTTAAGCCGGTTGTAGGCAACTGCTCTGTTTGGGACGGTATATTTACAGAAACAACATCAACAGCTGACTGCTCCAATACCATAACATCACCAGCAAGAACAGTAGCAGCTTGCATTCTAGTATCTGATAACATAATATCAATGCCAGCATTACTGCTAGTACTTCCACTTCAAAATGTAAATCCTGCATTCGTTTTACTGTCTTTGGAGCTTTAACCGTTCTAGTTCTCAAAACAATAGGTGTTCTCTTTAAACTTGGCAATAATAACTCAATGTATTCAGTTTATCAGTCCCTTCGTGGTCGCCAATATGTGACGGACAGGTCTAGTGTCCAGCGCAGAATCTGGCCACTGGCCAACTAGTACGGTCTGAAGCATTTATCTATGGTTTAGCAACCCAGCTTTCTTTGGCTGAAAAGACTGCCTATACTTACATTTTGTTCTTTTAAAATTATTTATTCGAAAATGCTCAACGCCATGCACAACCATTCTCTAATTAGGTCATTTATATATAGTTCCCAGCACAACACTCTTGACACCCACAATCAAAATGGATACAGGAGATAATTGGTAGCAAAAGGTTCCATCGTGAGTGGAGACTCAGGCACGTAATTCTTTAGTCAGTTCAGACAATTTAGCTGAAAAGGTAACTCTAGAGGCACCCAAGTTTGACTTAGAGGGCAAAGTTTTACTGAAACTTTAATAAAAGTGCATTAAATTGAAACTGCAGATTGTAAACAAGACTTTAGCTGAACTACTGTTACTGCCAGACTTTCAGTGCACAATAATCACTTTTTAGTATAAAACATGTCATTTTCAAACTACAAAGCACACCATCTTAACCTATTAAGAAGAATTTATGTTTGTTATATTCAGGCTGCAGGCTGTATACCTGGTCAGGGTTGCCAATTTTAAATTTTATTCAAAAACACACACACACACACACAGTGCCTGGTACAAATGATAGAGGGATTTAAATTGCAACTAATAAAGACAAAATATTTATAACAATCAACACCAACAATTACACTGGAACAAAATAATCCCGCGAAGGAGTGAAATGCAATGTACTCTATTTTCTAGACAATTAAAACAAACTAGACTTTATTGTAGTAAAAAATAATAATAACACTATATAACACAATTTTTGTTCCTGGGTAGTAAGTGTTATTTCCTAATTGCTTATGCCTCAAAAGTATAGAAAATGGCTATTATTCCCCACAAACTTTGCTTTTATGACCAGGACAGTGATATTTTGAAATTTACCTATTTCCAATGAGAAAACAGGCGAATTTGTGTCATTTCGTTCACATAAAGTCAGAAAAAAACAACATATGAATCCAAATTAACATGTATTTATACTAAAGTAATACAAAAATGACTACAAAAGATTTAGAAGGGAGTAGTTTTTCGAGATTTACGATTATACTGTAAATCACTTTCACGAATCAGCCCCCAAATGTAGTCTCCCGTCATGTTCTCGTTATACTGTCCTTGGTAGCGGCGTTCAAAGTACAGTATATCCTGGTGGAAGCGCTCGCCTTGCTCCTCTGAGTACACTCCCATGTTCTCCTTGAATTTATCAAGATGAGCATCAAGGATATGGACTTTGAGGGACATCCTACAGCCCATTGTGCCGTAGTTCTTCACCAGAGTCTCAACCAGCTCCACATAGTTTTCGGCCTTGTGATTGCCCAGGAAGCCCCGAACCACTGCGACAAAGCTGTTCCAAGCCGCTTTCTCCTTACTAGTGAGCTTCTTGGGGAATTCATTGCACTCCAATCCCGCCTGTGGTAGTGCGCCTTGGTGTCCCTGCTGTCCCAAAGGCAAAGATAGCAGGGAAACTTGGTAAAACCGCCTTGGAGACCCATCAGGAATGCCACCATTTTGAAGTCTCCTATGACCTCCCAGCCGTACTCATCATACTTCAAGGCGTCCAGCAAGGTCTTGATGCTGTTGTAATCCTCTTTGAGGTGCACCGAGTGAGCCAGGGGAAGAGACGGGTACTTGTTACCATTATGGAGCAGCTATTTATATTACTGGAAAGTTCTAGAAAGTTCTAGAAGTTACTCCAAGTTTACAGCACTGAATCTATCTGGAATGTTCTGGAAAATAGGTAAATTTCAAAATATCACTGTCCTGGTCACAAAAGCAAAGTTTGTGGTGAATAATAGCCATTTTCTATACTTTTGAGGCATAAGCAATTAGGAAATAACACTTACTACCCAGGAACCAAAAAAAAAAAAAATAATTGTTACACGGTGTAATAATACGTGACATTTCACAGAGCATCTAAATATTTTGAGGAAGTAATTTAATGTGGTAATCTACTTATATTCATACAACAACTTTTTTTACAGTGATATACACTTAAGACATGAGAAATGTTTTATTCAAATATATCTTTATTAATTTAATTATATATATATATATATATATATATATATATATATATATATATATATATATATATGTATATATATTCTGTATATATATATACACTGTATTATCAACTGATTCTTTTTTCTTCTTTTTTTTTATAAAGAACATAAAGTTGAGAGATCACAGAACCAGAGGGCTTGCTACACAACGCAGGCATCGCCTCCTTCTCTATTTGGCTGCTAGCAACATCTATCTTTACAGTGATTTCCTGAAAATAATTGAATGGCAGCATATATTAAACTATGTACCTATCAAAAGCTGAAATTGTGCTGCTCATCATGGTGACATCAATTTGTCCAGCTCTTTTTTTGTTTTACAAAGAGAAATTGATAATTAGGCACAGCACAGAGACAGTGGTCGCCTTTCGGCGATGTTGGCACTGAGTGTTAATGGGCAATGTGTGTCCGGTTTTCAGTGTACTAGAAAACCGAACAGCATGTTTAAAAACCGGACAGTTGGCAACCCTAGTCTTAGCATTCTAATAAGCTTGTTGTTGTGAACAAGGTGAAATACCACATTTATTCAATGTGGTATTTCTTATTGATACATTTCTTACCCTGGTTACACTTGGGAGTGCTATACTTAGAAACAACATACTGCATTAGAGAGCTCTATTGAGGCCACAGTGCTATTTTACTCTCTTAGAAAACAAACATGATGTTATGACTGAAACAGCAAATGATATACAATGAAGATCTGAACAATAAGAAGAATTGTCAGATTTGCACATACTCTTTATTTTTATATATATATATATATATATATATATATATATATATATATATATATATATATATATATATATATATATACTCTAAGCACACTCTTAATTCACACACATTCAGGAGGACATAAAGATGTTTCAGACTCCTGTAAGTGTATCGTTCATGCACTGGGCTTGCAATGTATCCAGATGACTTTTAATAATCAAGAAACTCACACAGACTCATTCGATTTGAAGTTTTAATGAATCAGGAGTAGTATCAGTACTCCTTCGGTTTATTAAATACTTAAAAATGGATTGAGTAGTTACAGACTACATCGAATCCAAACTGACAGGCAATCTGGGCAGTCCAGTAGCTTAACAGGTATAATATATCTACATTAATGATTTAGATTCTGGTATAGTAAGCAAACTCGTTAAATTTGCAGACGACACAAAAATAGGAGGAGTGGCAAACACTGTTGAAGCAGCAAAGGTCATTCAAAATGATGTAGACAGCATTTAGAATTGGGCAGACACATGGCAAATGAGATTTAATAGAGAAAAGTGTAAAGTATTGCATGCGGGCAATAAAAATGTGCATTATAAATATCATATGGGAGATCGTGAAATTGAAGAAGGGAACTATGAAAAAGACCTAGGAGTTTATGTTGACTCAGAAATGTCTTCATCTAGACAATGTGGGGAAGCTATAAAAAGGGCTAACAAGATGCTCAGATATATTGTGAGAAGTGTTGAATTTAAATCAAGGGAAGTAATGTTAAAACTCTACAATGCATTAGTAAGACCTCACCTAGAATATTGTGTTCAGTTCTGGTCACCTCGTTACAAAAAGGATATTGCTGCTCTAGAAAGAGTGCAAAGAAGAGCAACCAGAATTATCCCAGGTTTAAAAGGCATGTCGTATGCAGACAGGCTAAAAGAATTGAATCTATTCAGTCTTGAACAAAGAAGACTACGCGGCGATCTGATTCAAGCATTCAAAATCCTAAAAGGTATAGACAATGTCAACCCAGGGGACTTCTTTGACTTGAAAAAAGAAAAAAGGACCAGGGGTCACAAATGGAGATTAGATAAAGGGGCATTCAGAACAGAAAATAGGAGTCACTTTTTTACACAGAGAATTGTGAGGGTCTGGAACCAACTCCCCAGTAATGTTGTTGAAGCTGACACCCTGGGATCCTTCAAGAAGCTGCTTGATGAGATTCTGGGATCAATAAGCTACTAACAACCAAACGAGCAAGATGGGCTGAATGGCCTCCTCTCGTTTGTAAACTTTCTTATGTTCTTATGTTCTTATGTTCTAATAGCATTAATACTTCAATACGTTTATGGTTATAACATGTTTTGCCCTTAAGCTAAAAAACGCACACCGCTAAATCCTAGAACATCCAATATATATCGCTCTCTTAGACTAAAACAGATACCTTATAGCAATGCATCAATATAAAAGAGATATAGATTCAAAACAGTTCTTACCTTCCAAAATATATTGGAAGTGTAGAATATAATGTAAGGACAGAAACTGTCTTCAAAGGCAAAGACTTCTAAATACGTCACCAACAGCAATCAGCTCGATCAGAGAGATCTTCAGAGCATGGATCACATCAGCTTGTAGTTAGCAAGTTGAGTGATACTTGACTAGGGTTTTACCTTGGTTTTTATAGAGCTTTTGTCTCGCTTCTTATGACAGAAGTCTCAATTAAGTCTTAAACATTAATCAGCCTTAACAGCTCTTGTCCCTCAAGTCAATAACATTCCCAAAACACCTGGCAACTCCCTCCCTCCCTCATTAGTAGAAAAGTCTTCTGTAAGCATTTTCTCAGACGTATGGCATAACATGGTCCTATGCTATGGCTCCCCCTCACTTGTTTTTACCAGGTCTTCATTAGTTTCTATGATTTAATGAGTCCATATAGTTCACCACTGAGTCCCCTTTAGATTATAAGCCTTGGCACCAGTAGCTCAGACACAGGTGTTTTTTGATCAGCGTGACCCCAACCTAGCTCCCTTTTTACTCAGACTTACAAAGATACAATAATATTTTTACTGTTATAACAGAATAAACAGGAATATAGAATGCTCTAACATAACTATAGGTTAATACAGAGCATATTATAACTTCTTGTATGAAGGGTGTTTTTTAACAGTTTATTTAGTATTTCTGCTGGCTTTATATTCTTTAAAACACAGTACAGTTAGTACAACACTTTAACACACATGCAGTTTCACAAATGTTCAATTTGCATCCCAAAGATCAGCCTGCTTCCAGTAGCTGTCACAGTTGTGGGTCAGTTCCACTCCCAGTGAGTCTGTCAAAGCCACCACAGGTGTGTCTTTAAAAGCCTGATACCTGCAAAAACTTAAATCTTGTTAGCAGAGCTTCCATCTCTACATTCCCATTCCCATCATCAGTGGGAAGACTTCAAATAAATTGAACTGTTTCTATCAAAGAGACATCTATCTCTGCCACATATACCTTTCACTCAAAAAAGGTGAAGACATGTTTTAGATTAATTCCTGACAGAATACATCAGTTAACTGTGCTGTTTCATATCTTCCTGCATATCCAGTCACTCTTTAGTGTTGGTTTGAGGAGAGTATAGGCCAGCTGCTTCTTGTAGGGTTAACATTTTCGGTGAAGAACTCTAACAGCTGGAGTATATGGAGTTTGTTTGCACATTGCTTAAGTGAAATTAAATAAGGCTGGCTGACAGCAGCTCTTCTGTAATAGTCTAAGCTCCCGGGAGCTCTAGTTTAACCCCAGCCAGCATGTGCATTATTCATTACAGAATGGCTCTAAACGCGTCAGCTCTTACAGAACGACACAGCACATTAAGCAGCTGCAAAACTGATTGGGGCCCAACCCAAGTTGAAATTTCCCAGTGGAGAATCATGGATCTACTGCCAGATACCCAGTGAAAAACAGACATTTTCTGTCAGGAAAGAATTCACTAAAGCCTGTCTCGTGGACATCTTCCAATGAACCATAGAATGTACTATATTGGCAACATTATCTCACAGTTTAAGTTTACTGATCATAAAAGTTATATTGCACATTAGGTGAGAAGCTGAGGAGCTCTCTTAAACAAAGGGACTTTGTCTTTTCTATACCCATGGTACATTTTGTAGTACATTTTACAGCAGCGCATGATTTTTCTTTTTAATGTGCAAAATGTAGTACCCCTGCATTTCTTTGAAAAATGTTATGGGGCCTTTTATGTCCTTGTGACAAAGAGAGAAAGAATCTAAGCTGTAAATCTCCCTCCCGACCAGAAAGGGCGCTGTGTAAGGTGAGCGGTACACAAAAGGAATCCCTTGTGATTGGCTACGGGACAGGCAGCGATTGGACAAACCAAAACGCCGAGCTGATTGCAGGGAGGAGTTGGCTAGTACAAAGGGGACGCAGCTGCGTGAGTATGGCCCCTTGCGCTGTGATGTTGTGATCAGCCGGAGAGTGTTTTGTTTGTTTTGTCTTGCAGAGGAGTAAGGAGGAGAGAAGCCAGCTCACATCACAACTCACAGCCTCACTGCACAGCACAGCACAGCACGGACACTCGCACCACTTCCACCTGAACCACAGAGCACAGTTTCGTGCACAGAGGATTGTGGTTATCAGAGTGTTGTTTTTGTTTGGGACTGCAAGCCGGACATGTTTTGGATTCCCCTAAACCATGCTGGTATAGGGGCCACTTGTTTTCTTTTTTTGTATAATAACTTTAAATAAACATGGACAGTTTTGGGAGTATCCAGCTTATTGTGTGTTATTTGTTCTTCACCACTCACCACCCTGTCACAGTCCTAAAATAAAACTATTAACTATTAACTATTAAGAAATCTTGAGTAATTGAGATTTCTTGCCTGATTTATTATTAGTTTTTAGGGTAGCAGTGTGGAGTAGTGGTTAGGGCTCTGGACTCTTGACCGGAGGGTTGTGGGTTCAATCCCAAATGGGGGACACTGCTGCTGTACCCTTGAGCAAGGTACTTTACCTAGATTGCTCCAGTAAAAACCTGACTGTATAAATGGGTAATTGTATGTAAAAATAATGTATACAAATTAAAATAAGGTAATTGTATGTAAAAATAATGTGATTGATATCTTGTAACAATTGTAAGTCGTCCTGGATAAGGGCGTCTGCTAAGAAATAAATAATAATAGTTTTAATTTAGAATATGAGTGGTTTTTAAAGTTATATATGATTAAAGCCCAGTGAAAATATTTTTTATTATCTTTTGTATTGTTTAGTTTTATCCACAAATGAGCCTCTTTCAATAATAGTATGTTAGTTAGGTTAGCCAAAATGTAACAGGAAAAAAAAAAAAAAAAAGATGAATTACAGCACTGGCTAAACTCCACTGACTCCTCAACAAGGGGGAATTGTAGAACAACATATATTGATGTCTGACCAAAAAAAAACTTTCAAAGCACAATCAAACAAACCAAAGGTACAAATCCTGTCCGCCACTTCCTTTAGGGCTGTGTTTACAGTATGCTTACAGTGGAGCCGTTCCAAGGTACTGTGCTCATATTGCGTTCACACTTTGTACCTGTTTTCCTTTTAAATTCATTGATTTCCTAACTGTTTTTTGGTGGTATAACAAATTTGTCTTTACGGATGACCTTTTTTAGTACATTGGAGGAGCAGACAGGACATCTTTGATGATAGTGTCATGGCAAATTTTGATCACTGAGATTTTTATAATAATTCACATTATTATACAGTCTAACTTCACTATAACGAACCCCCTTTATCGACCCAAGCAGCAAGAACCATTTTTTTCAATGGAAATTAGCCCTATAACGATCACTTTTATAAAATCTACCCGGATAAAACGATCTTGGTAGTAACTGACACTGAACTTTCTCCAGTGTGAATGTGCTGTTCTCTCAGTGAAAACAAAGACCTTGGTAGGCTAAGATAAGGCTGATTCATAGATAACCTATTGTAGTGCGAATCATGTGTTACGTATGCAGCGTATTCATTTCTAAATAATACAGTACTTTATTTAAAGATTATGCGTGATACATTACATGAATAGTGACGCGACTTCCCCTTACAAAATGTGGCATGACAGTGGCACACCCGACAGCACTGATCAGAGCACGTCTGTCAACAGCTACTGTATGGAAACTTAAAGTGATTGCAGCAACAAAATCATTATTTGCACTTCTGTTCATTATTTGCATTACTGTTCAAATGTGGAGTTTTGAAAGAAACACATGTTATAATTAAACATGTATTTATTATTTTAAAACATGACATCTAATACTACACACTGTTTGAAAGCCATACTTTCAGACAGTGATGCACTTCCTCGGTCATTTAACCTGGTTGAAATTGTCCCCGCCCCATCAACTGATTCTTTCCTGTCATTAACCAACTAGCTGCCTCTTCTACTGATTGACAAGCTTTCAGCCTTAAACATGCTTTGAACCAGACACTGCTGATGTGAAATGACCTAGGAAGTGCAGGTGTAATAGATTTCCATGAGTTTATTATTCACACATGAATAGAAAATAAACTTGCATTTGCCTTGTGTCTTACCACACCAGAGGGGTGGTACATTTTAGGGCTATAGGACATCAAGCATCTATGTATGTGGGTAATATTGGCACAAGTAGAAGTTAACAGTTTACATGATGAAAGTCTTGATATACTGCTTTATTATTCATAATCCAGCTATATTTATTTTCTAATCATTACCAGCCTCTCTTTACTTCATTGCCATTTTCATTGAAAAGAGGTCCATGAAAAAAATACCATAAAGTGGCTGAGGTACTGAAGGTGGCCGATTGTGATGTCACAGTTTTTAATTGACTTTGCAGTCTAAGAGGAGCCTCAGGTATGATTTTTTTTTTTTTAAGCAAGTGACATCAACTGTACTGATACTGAGAATACAACAAAACTCAATATGGTTCAGTTAATGTTATAAATTAGGGTTCTCTGTGAATAAAGTATGCAGAATGTGCACTGAGATTGGCTGATCCTCAGCACCCTGTCATGTGTTATTGCTTATAATAAATATGTCTGGGACAGTACAAAGGGAGCCAAACCGACCTGAACTAAACCACAGTAGATGATTAATTAATTACTGTAAAATGGACCCATATTCATAGGAAGCCAAATCCACATGGCTGATTCTGAGAACAATCCTATCTCTATTAACCTGACTTCCATAGATAAGGTCTAGTATTAAGCCCAGCATGCATGACAATGACAGCTCCAGGGCAGGCAGCAGAGGCAGGTGAAACAACCCCTCTGCAATTAATCTCTGGGCCAAAACAATATGAACAGCCCCCACCCTATCCCCTTTCTGTTTCCAACACTGCATTTCATCAAACAAAGAGTCCTGTCTTTGTGATGTCTGCCTGGGGTCACATCTTCCTGTGGTTTTGAAATGGTAATGGAAACTCTATTCATATCTCTGAAAACATCTGTCCAGGCTCTTTCTGTCTTTATTATTCTCCCTGCACAGCCCTTACAAATACAGGATAACTGGTCTGCTAATTGGAAGGGAATCTTGTCACAAGATCAGCTAACTTGTTTTTCAGTCAAATTCAGATTGGACACGGTTAAGAATATAAGCTTTGCTGTTGCCAATTCCTGTCTCAATGTTTTATCAGGCCAGGAGTCCAGTTTGACAAGTTTCTAGAGGCTTTACATCATGTCTGTAGGGACATATTGTAGAAACAATTAGAAAAGCAATTTGAAAGTTCATGCTTCATATGACCATTATCATTACCAGGATATTTTCTCACAGGGAATGTTAGTTGGTAGTTTGCAGTTATATTTTTTCATAATCATTAAACATTTGGTTAGCTGTAAATCTGAGTTTATATATTAAACATTTCAACTTTTGTGCAAACGGTAGTTTACCGTTTAAACTATCAGACCAATTTTTTTATGGAAAAGTTGTATTTAGTATTTATTGTTATCTTTATATTTTACTTTTGTAATAAATCATTGTTATCATTTTCCAGAAATATCCAAGTTTTCAAGCAGCTTATTTACAAAGTATGTTTTCAGCAGCTTTGTTGTTTTGACCTCATGTCTCTTTCCCATGTGTTTTTTTTATATCTGTATTTTTTGTGGTATTTCAGCTGTTATTCTGTCTCACACCTAGCACAGTTAGCAACCCCTATCTTAAAAACAGCAATTTACTTTCTTAATAACAACCCCACCCCACCTCCACCCCCCTCTAAATGATACTATCAGTATCATGAAATAGGAAATCACCATAACTTTATAAAATGAGAAAGAAAGTTGTGTTTGTGTGTGTGTGTGTGTGTGTGTGTGTGTGTGTGTGTGTGTGTAATCAGTAAGATCCTCTGCATCGGGCATTACCAGGCATTATGGACCAAACTGTCCATAATGTCTGATAATGACCAATGTGGAGGGCCTTATTGCTTTTCTACTTATTGTGAATGGGAGAGAAGAAATCTGAGCTGCAAATCTACCTCCCGACCAAGAAGGGCGTTAAGTAAGGTTGGTGGTACACCTTCACAAGGATGGGCCGACTTGATGGTAGGACAGAACCGGAAGTTGGCCATCTTGGAAAAAGGCAGTTATCAGCTGTGTTGCGTTCAGCGACTGGATAGAGCAGGGCGCCGCACTGATCACAAGGAGGAGTTTAGTAGTACAAAGGGGAGTATGGTCCTTTACACTGAAACGTTAATTCAGCATGGAGAATCTGCCATGGATGAGATTTATTGATTGCAATTTAGATGGTTTAATGAACTGTGATGGGCGCTCAGGGCCTGATTGCTGTGATGGGCGCTCAGGGCCCGAGTGAATAATACATTTGGTCGGAGGCCTCGTCCATGGGTGTGCAAAGACTACCTGCATAGGGCCGGCTGGAAAAAACCAGAACGGTTACATCGCGGCTAGGAAGTGGCTATAAGCCACCCCCCACCAAAAGACAAGGCCACCAAACCATGAATGAAAAATAATAATGATTAACACACCTCACAGTGGCACATGCCACTTACCTTCCAAATATTGAAAAAATAATGCAAATGAAAGCTGAGACATGGCCCAGCCTCTCCAGCCTGACCACGCACCCTTCAGAACTAAATACAAACTGCTCAGTACTCAGGTAAGGAAAAACCTCCTACTCATATATTTTTAATTTTTTAGGGGGAAACCTCAAGAAATCTGTGACTGAGGGTAGCCCTTCCTCCAGGCCCTAAGCGGTCGACTCCCGTCATGGCCGCCCAGCGCTTGACTGAGCAGCCGAAACAAAAGAAGTGACATGAGAGAATAACACACGGAGCCTTTATGCGCTTGCTGATGATGTGTTGGTTAGAGGCGGATTCTCCTGCAGAAAAGCAACCAAGTTTACCGATTTTATATTATACTAATGGCTTGCAAGTAAAGCAGGAATTTTTATCACTCTCTTTGGTAGGATCTAGTCCAGTTCGTGGATAAAGATAGAAAGCTGGAGGATTCTTCATACAGTCTCAATCGGATTGAGGTCTGGGCTTTGACTGGGCCATTCTAAGACATTCAGGTTCTTGTTTTTAAACCACTCCAGTGTAGCTTTGGCTGTGTGTTTAGGGTCATTGTCCTGCTGCAAGGTGAACCTCCGCCCCAGTCCCAGGTCTCTTGCAGACTGAAACAGGTTTTCCTCAAGAATTTCCCGGTATTTGGCTCCATCCATCTTGCCCTCAATCCTGACCAGTTTCCCAATCCCTGCCGATGAAAAGCATCCCCATAACATGATGCTGCCCTCATCGCACAGCACTTCACAGTACAGCGCACGCACCACAAACCCTGGAAAAGAAGAGCACATTTTCGTGCACGGAGGACTGTGGTTATTGGAGTGTGTTTTTGTTGCTTTTGTTTTAGCTGGATGCTGCTGAGTTTTGCCCCATTACCATCGCTGGTACTGGGGCTTATTATTTATTTATTATTATTATAATTATTATTATTATTACTTATTTTTCCAAGTGGATTTATTTTATGGTCTTTTTGTTTGTTAATTATTAAAACCTTTTTGTTTTTGGGAGAATTCAGTCTGGACATTCACTTTCTACTGCACCACACCATTTAGCCTGTCACAGGCAGTTTGGATCATCGGGACACTCATACATTTAATCTTATTTTGATATGTTGTAAATAAAATATTACCAATTTAAATGACTCAGCGTGCACAGTAAATCTAACATGGACTTCCACATACACAATGAGCTGATCTTTGTGCATTAAAAAGCTTTTTAAAGGTTTTTGTTTCAGATATCTTTAAGTTAGGTTAAAACTAATAAAATACATTTTGGTTTTGTCCCTGTTTCAATCCAAAAAATAAACACCCTTGTAGTAGTAGTAGGTTTTTCAGTTTGTCCAACAGTACTCCTCTCTGTACTACTTTAGTTTTTACAATGTTGGTTGGCTTCTCGGAGGGGCTCTGTGATAAAGAGAGAAAGAGTTGATGTTGTAAATCTCCCTCCCGATCGCAAAGGACGCTGTGTAAGGACGGTGGTACGCTGCCTTCTAGATGGACTGCCTGGACGGTAGGCGGAAACTGGAAGGTGACCATATTAGGGGGAGCGCGTAGTTGCATGTACCCGGAAAGACTCTGTTGCAATCAGCTGCAGGACGGCCCTCTATTGGAGAAACCATGGCAACGGATTGATTGCGGGGAGGGCTTTGTGGGTATAAAGGGGAAGCAGCTGTGTCAATACTCCGCCTTGCGCTGACAAACGTAAACAGACGGCCGGAGCCTGTATTGTTTTATTACGTGTGTTTTGTGTTGCAGAGGAGCAGTGAGCACCGCAGAGCTGTAGCTACAGAACCAGCAGAGTAGGAGTGAGCCGCGGACCGGCAAAATATATATAGCACTGGGGATGGTGTAGATGGCTTTAATTTTAAATTAAATTATCGCTGGAGCCCCGCCATCCCTGTCATTACAAATTAAGGACTGGTGAGCAACAATACAGCTCAGCAAACAGGGTAATACTAATTATTATCACTGATTACCAGTTTTATCCAGACAGAAACACAGATCTGACCCGTGTGTTCTGAAGTATAGGCTATTCAATGGCTCCCTATTCAGTGAAATGGAACGGTTGAAAGCAACGCTGCCAAGCACTGACGTCAGACAGAACTGATGTCAGACCGTTATGTTTATGGTTCAATTTCGGTAAAACCAGGACCACCCCGAAAATATAAATACCCCAGTGCACATCTACACTCATGGGACTACGTGTATGCCAAGTGTGGTTCCTTAATTGGCAGTACTTTTTGAGATACAGGTGTATACAAAAGCATCTTAAATTTCAATTTTTTTTTTTAAACAGCTGTTTTTATTGCCACTCTGTATCTCAAAAAGTATTTCACCAAATGCTACCCCGTTCAGAGGGTTTGTTTTGCCTGTCAATCCGACCACACACACCAATTTTCATGCATATCGATGGGGATTTACCCCCCTTTTGAGCTGGTTGTAAAATCCGACTTTAAACAGAACCTTCGTTCAAACCTTTATTTATAAAACATTTATAAAACATTAATAAGCAGCACCTTAATATAACGTGTTACCGTGAATCCATTAATAAAGGAAAGGTCAATTGTTAGCAAGAGCTGAGCTGTAGGTATATCTTCCAAAAGAGTCCCCTCTGATCCTGCCGTTAATGACGTACAGAACTAAACCTTGACAGAGATTAACAAGTTTTGCCAAAGCAATGTATAACAAACATTACAAAACATTAAATGTTACTAAACATAACTAAAACATTTCCCTATCTAACATCTTTCACCCTCCCTTTATCCCTCTCTTCTTCCTTCCCTCACCCTCTTCCCTTCCTTTAGTCTCACTCTCCCTTTCTCCCTCTTCCCTTTCTCTATCTCTTCTTCCTTCCTCTTTCTTGCTTCCCTTTCTCCCTTCCTCTCCTTCCCTCTTTTGCCCTCCCTTTCTCCCTCTCGTCTCCCTTCCTCTCCTTCCCTCTTTCACCCTTTCTCCCTTAATCTCTTTCCATCCTTCTCCCACCATCCTTCCCTCTCAAATACATAAGCCTGATACCAGCTTCCGCAAGAGATCAGGCTCTTTTGTACAGCGGTATTGGTGCTATGCTTCAGAGCGGGAAGTCCCGGGTTTGCGTCCCATCTCCGCCCGTGCGAAACCCCTGCCTGCAGGAACTGCGGTTCGCCACAGTATGCTGCTGATCAAGCTTGAACTGCACGTTTTATTGTGTTGGTTGTATTTGTAATTTCTAAATTATTAACCCTAGTAAATTTTGGTGATGGTCTCAATGGGTACATTACCTGGTTAAATAAATAAAGATGAACCCGCTTTATATCATCATTGCCGTGCAGGCGTGATATGAAGCGAGTCATGATATAAACCGGGTTTCATGTTTGCCTATGACGGCACATTAAAGTGCGAGACAAAAAAGAAAGAAAACTAATGGTAAAGAGCAGTGTTTTAATACTGTACAGAGTTGGTTTCAGAGTTGAAGTGTTAACATGTTGGTGTTGTTTTGGTGTTGGTGTTAACTAGACACCACCCAGTGTCTAGTTAACTAAATTACCTATGTTAAATTCAAGTGTTGCATCCAACCAACATGCAAGAGTGTTAAATGAATGCGTAATACGACCCCTTTTCGTTGGTGAAGTTTCCACGTGAAGACACTTTTATATACCTCGCTTGCGAAGAGAACCAAGTCTCCAATTTGGTAAGGGTTTGCATTTTTACATCATAATCTTTCTCTTTTGACTATATTGTTTAGTTTGGAGGATTGTTTTCACTCGTTTTAATATTCGGTTATTACGTTGAAGATGCTGCCATATTATATACTAGCCAGCTAATACCGAGGCAAGAAGAAAAAAATATTTCTGTATACAAAAAGTATTTTATACTATATATTGTATATAAGTATTTTCTACTGAGATTCGTAAGGTTCGAGGATAGTCTTAACTCGTTTTAATATCTGGGCTTCTATGAGGGTCAGCTTTTTTTTGTATCCCGACTGACGCCATTTTGTTTTCCCTGCCCACATGCTTGAATGGAAGAGGGTTGACAAATAAGACCCCCAATTTAGTAAGATTTTGGGTATTTTTATTATAACTTTATTGGTAGCTATGACTTTAAGCGCTAGCTAATGTTAACTTTAGTGTATATTGTTAAAGGCTTTTCGATACTATACTACAGGATAGTTGGGAAATTCAATTGAATCATTTTTTTTTTTTCGTTTAGACATCATTTTTCTTCCCAGCATGCAGCTTGCACAGTCATGAGTTCCACCCCATTTTCTTTTTCATACCCACATGCTTCACTTAAACTAAGGAAAGCTGACGAAAGCCAAATGAATTAATTCGGTAAGAGTTCACATTTAAAATAAGTGTTTATAAGGTAGCTATATTGTTGACTTAAACACATGCTGCCGACAGGCTCTAATTTTTTAAAAATGACTTCAGGAATGTTTTTCGCCCCTCTGTTTGCCTGTGTGTGCACTGCAGCTTAGCATGGCATTAGATGCCGTCTGCCTGAGAAAAAACTAATGAGTAAAAAGAATGTTTTGAAAATATTTCTGGTGAAGGCGAAAGTAAATATGAGATCTTGTCAATGTTGTTATTATTATTATTATTATTATTATTATTATTATTATTATTATTATTATTATTATTATTATTGTTTTATATGTAATATGTTTTCTTCGTTTCTGTGTTTGTAAACGATGGATAGTTATTTAACTGTAGTCATTATTTTTTATTAGTATGTAGCTGTATTAGACCTATTTTTTTCACATGTTTCTTATTTTTTAAATTTATTTTTTATAAAAGTAATAATAAAAATGCTCAGCATCGTGTGATATATTGAGACCTATACACATAAATTATTAATTTTTAGTCACAAATGGCATTATATTTCCAGCTTCCTTCAGGTTTACTTTCTACAACTGCCATTTCGGCTTTTATGCACATTTTTGTTTTATTACAAAACCGTGTGCAACTGTACAAGATATTTCAATTCTGATTAAAAATTGCAATCCTCTTAAAATTGTACATCTAATATACACTCTAAGTTTTGTTCTATGTCATTTGGATAAATATGCAAATTTGCACGTTTTAGAAATAGTATTATTAATATTTCATATCTCAATTTTTTTTTTAGATGTTGCTTATGAGACAAAATCTATAAAACACCCTGCAACAAAACAAATTATGTTGTTGGAAAGGTCTACTACCTTTTTGTTGATATATTGGGTTTTAATTTATGATTTATGGTTATCAAACTACAAGCCCTGAAATAGAAAGTTGTTAAAGGCATGTAAAAAAAAAGGCTTCACCCACAGCTATAGGGTTAAACAGATTATGCTATAAGTTATTGTTAGCTAGAGGATAGTGTTAAAAGCTATGGCTAACAATAGCTAGGTTGTTAGCTAACATTGATGGTCACATAGACAGTATAAAGAGTAATGTTAGCTAACATTGATGGTCACATAGACAGTATAAAGAGTAATGTTAGCTAACATTGATGGTCACATAGACAGTATAAAGAGTAATGTTAGCTAACATTGATGGTCACATAGACATTATGAAGAGTAATGTTAGCTAACATTGATGGACACATAGACAGTATGAAGAGTAATGTTAGCTAACATTGATGGTCTCGTAGACAGTTTAAAGAGTAATGTTAGCTAATGTTAAGTTAGTTGGGTTACATACTAGCAGGCTATTTGGGGAAATTATAGCAAGTTTTAGTAAGTTACATAAAACAAGCAGAGAATGTTTGAGCTAGGTCACCATTCTGCTAGGTAGCTAGCCACCTACCTAAGGTTAGCTCAACCCAGAATCATTAGTGATCGTTCAGTAGTTCAGGACAAACACCAATCACAAAATGTTTTAGTACAAATATTTATTGTAGAGAATGCAGAGTATGCGATTTAACAGAAAAGTATGCTGTATATACACATTCATTTGGCATCAAACCTAACTTGGTTTGAGGGTTCGCTGCCTGGCCAACTGGACAAGGCTGAGACCCCCATTTGATAAAACATAAAAACTGTTATTAAGAAAGGTGGAGATGGGGAGGTGGTGGGTTACGATGAAATCAAAACGCAACTGAGAGATAAGTGAAGAGGGTATTTATAGTGCTAACAATTTAAATTAGCTAATGTGTAAATTGGAATGATTCAATTTGGTGATGCGGAGATTGGTGTCTGACCCTCCTCCCGAACTTTAATTATAAATTTCATTTCAGTAGTTCAGGACAAACACCAATCACAAAATGTTTTAGTACAAATATTTATTGTAGAGAATGCAGAGTATGCGATTTAACAGAAAAGTATGCTGTATATACACATTCATTTGGCATCAAACCTAACTTGGTTTGAGGGTTCGCTGCCTGGCCAACTGGACAAGGCTGAGACCCCCAAAAAGAACAAGCCGGTCTCAATGCCACAATTAGAATTGAATATAGCCCACTTGAAGGTTTAGCCAACCTTTAACAAATGATCATCAGCACGCAGGAGAGGAAAACAAAACCCATTTTTGGGAAATAAACCTCTGGGAATCCATGGCTGATTTGATTGCCCTTCCTCCAGGCAGGCTACTAACACTTAAGAGCACATTTCTGTAAAAGCATTTTTAGGCTCCATAATATTTGTTATAATGTAAACTTGGTAAGCACTGGAGGATCAACAACCTAACCGTTTGATAAGAGAGTCTGGAACTCAGTGGGAAAAAGCTGCTACGATTCTGAAGGAAGGACCGGAAAACTGCTCAGCTGCGAATCCGGACCTGGAAATAAATCAGATGAAAAGGTGAAAGAAGAACAAATGTTGGGTGACGATTGTTCAGTTTTTGTTATTAAACAGCGGGCCTGAGGGTGATGCACCCTGAGAAAGATGGACAAGAGAGAAAGGGGTCATATGGGCCAACATGGGAGTTTAATTTATAAACAAAATTGAAAAGCTTTCTCTAATCTTCCTGGTCCGTTTTACTTCTTTTGAGCAGGAAGGAAAGGGTATCAGATGAGGGGATTGCTAGGTCAGAGATTAAGGGGTGAATCTGGGGGTTGAATTTGAGAGCGATGTAGACTCCCAGCACCTATGGGAACCCAAGAAGGCTAAGAGAAAGAGCTTTAAAGGTTTTATCTAAAACAGGTAGGAGTAGCTGGAGCAGATGAGAGGTACCAAGAGAGTACGTTGATGGCAATAGGTAGGCAAGCAGGAGGAGAAAGAGATTCTGATAGTTGAAGCCCTTTCAGGATTAGTGAAATTTGTGAGTTGCAGAGTGTAGAGCTGGGACACTGAAATTAAGTTGAGTTTGTAGAAAAACTTGATGCCGGAAATTCAAATCTTATAGCTCTGTTCTTAAGGGACATAAAATAGGATGACGCTACGGGCACTGAAAATGATGGAAAGGAATGTTGAATGCAAAGTGAAATTTTAAAGCAATTCCAGGATGACCAGTACATTTGCAGTGAGCGGGGAGTGATGCTGAGAAGAGTTGTTTCTTGAGCCTGCAGAAATCAGGGAATGCAACAGGTGGCTCACATGAATGTCAGGTCTGAAAAATGAGGAATCTGAGTTTGCAGGAGGTCGTCTTCGGAAGCCAATGCTCTGAATCTCTGCATTTGGAAACAAGAAAGAGAATCGATTATATTCAGGTGGCCGAGAATGTGTTGAGCTCTGAAAATGAACTGATGAGTAACAGATAAACAGGTAATCCTTCTGAATATTCTCATTATATGGTGGGAGAATGAACGATCTTGTTAAAGATTTAGACTGTAGGTGAATTGTGAGTGGAGAAGAATGGATTTTGAGCCCAGGAAGACCCCCAAAAGGAGTGCGTCTACAGCAAATGGACACATTTTGCGCAATGACAAGGAGTGATCAGTTATAGGAATAATGCTGAATTCGTTGGGCCATGGAGCAGAAAACCAATTTTCCCTTGTAGTATCCTCCAAAGCCAAGAGAGGGAGCTGCATCTTTGAACGGCTGAATGTCTTTGTGCAGCAGGAGACAGTTGTCGTAAAAGAAAGTACTGCCATTCCTTTCTTTTAGTAGGAGCTCCCACAGGCGGAGTTCCTTGCGGAAAAAAAAAAGAACCAAACCATGAGTATGACATCATTGAGGGAATCGACAGAAAGGATCAAATAGAGAGAAGGTAGGAGATAAAAGCTCTGCCTCGAGGATTTATCCATATTGCAACGCATATGACATGGTTTATTTAAATTTCCAGAAAGCTTTTGACAAAGTCCCACATAAAAGATTAATTTCTCAAACTGAACGCAGTAGGGATTCGAGGAAATGCATGCACATGGATTAGGGAGTAGTTAACATGTAGAAAACAGAAGGCCTCCAGAGTATGCAGTATTGTGGCCCTGACTGATATTCAAAGAAATGGGAACGGTTTTGAAAGTGTTTCAATAAACTGCCGATAAGCTGAAAGAAAAGCACCTCACAGAGAAGAGACCACTATGGGGTCGTGATTGACGCCCATGGTGGCCAGGGAGGTCACTGCAGGGGCCTGCTGAATGCCTGCAGTGAGGGGAGGGTAACCTAAAAGGTTACATTTGGAAGACCGCGGAGGTAAGGAATAGAAGGGGGCTGTTGGGCCCTGTTGAAGCGCGCAGCTGGAAGAAAACCGTTTGACAGAGAAGGGAGCACTATGGGGGCCTGCTGGACGCCCATAGTGGCCAGCGAGGTCACTGCAGGGGCCTGCTGGACGCCTGCAGAGAGGGGAGGTAACCAGAAAGGTTACAGTTGAAGATGAAGGGAGCACTATGGGGGCCTGCTGGACGCCCATAGTGGCCAGCGAGGTCACTGCAGGGGCCTGCAGTGATGGGGGGTGGGGAACGCGGGAGCAGCCGCTCCCAACTGTAATTACTGATTAGAGGAGACATCAAAATGGAGCAAGGTAACCAGTGGTGTACTACAGGGATCAGTATTAGGTCCTCTGCTATTCCTAATCTACATAATGATTTAGATTATGGCATAGTAAGCAGACTTGTTAAATTTGCACACAACACAAAAATTAGGTGGAGTGGCAAACACTGTCGCAGCAGCGAAGGTCATTCAAAATGATCTAAACAGCATTCAGAACTGGGCAAGCACATGGCAAATGACATTTAATAGAGAAGTGTAAAGTACTGCACACAGGCAAGAAATGTGCATTATAAATATCATATGGAAGATATTGAAATTGAAGGAATCTTTGAAAAAAAAAAAACCTAGGAGTTTATGTCGACTCAGATATGTCTTCATCTAGACAATGTTGGGAAGCTGTAAAAAAGCCAACAAGATGCTCGGATATATTGTGAAAAGTTTTGAATTTAAAATCAAGGGAAGTAATGTTAAAAATGTACAATGCATTAGTAAGACCTCACCTAGAATACTGTGTTCAGTTCTGGACACTTCATTAAAAAAAAAAAAGGATATTGCTGCTCCAGAAAGAGTGCAAAGAACAGCGACCAGAATTGTCCCGGATTTAAAAGACATGTCGTATGCAGACAGGCCAAAAGAAAAGAAGCTATTCAGACTTGAACAAAGACTACGCGGTGATCTGATTAAAGCATTCAAAATCCTAAAAGTTATTGACAAAGTCAACCCAGGAGACTTTTTGAACCAGGACCAGGGGTCACAAATGGAAATTAGACAAAGGGGCATTCACTCCAATGATCATGAGGTAATTCTACTCAAGATGAGAGAAACCTTTGACCACTGACAGCGCATCATCCATGACTATGAGAAGTGTACCAGTGTACTAAGTGTCTTCCCTCGATTCCTCGACACCAAGGGACTGGTAAGTGTTTGTATTGGCTGCAGTAGGCTTGATGGTTGTCCAACCATGTGATTTGATTGAGGTATTTTCTCTGGGGAATTTAAATTGTAGCTTTGTGGATTGTCTTATTTACACTTGGATCCTTCAAGACTTTTCCTTGCTCTTCGGCTCTGAGACGGCAGCGAAGTTTTTTGGAAAAATGGAGTTCCAGCTTCAAAGACAAAGTTATCAAGGTGGTGAGGACCCTTACAGCTACACCTTTTCTACTGAAGCTGCTGAAATCTGTTGCCAAGAAAGATGGAGACTTGGATCCAGGTATTCCTGAAACAGTCATATGTTCATGACCAATAAGTTGCCACCTGTTCCATCAAAACATTACATTCCTCCACCCAGGAGAGTAATCACCAAGAAAAGGTGTTAAAACCATTCCTCGCCAGGACAACTGGAAGCTGCGAGAGACTGGAAAATGCTGGCAGATGTTGGTCAACGGCTTATTTTTCTACCTGAGATTGCCACCACTAACCTTCGACCAGATATTGTCTTGTGGTCTGGATCAGCATGCCTTGTTCACCTGGTAGAGTTAACAGTGCCATGGGAGGATGCTGTAGATGAGGCGTATGAGAGGAAGAAACTGCGGTATGCTCAACTAGCCACTGAAGCGGAACAGCAAGGATGGAGAGTCCGGGTTTACCCAGTGGAGGTGGGTTGTCGAGGATTTGTGGCACACTCTACAACCCGGTTTCTCAGAGACGTTGGATTCAGTGGCCAAGAGTTGTGTCGCACAGTGAAGAACTTATCTGAAGCAGCAGAGAGGAGCAGCAACTGACTGTGGTTGAGACGGAAAGATTCTGGCTGGGGATCTCAAGCACAGAAGAAAGAAAGAAACACTGATGTATGGGCAAGTAAGCTGGGCTGAGTTGAGTGGGGGATGGAGGGGGGTGATGCTAGGACGCCAGAATCACCGTCAAGCTCTCTTGAGGTGTCGTGGGCTAGTCGACGAAACACAGAGGATGGAAGGTGCCCACTTGAAGACCCCAGAGATGTACCCTACTTAGCTCAATCCAGACGGTTGTCATGCTGATGCGCTGGGGATACCGCACTGTGGTTGATCCCCGGAGCCAGCATCGCAGCCGTTGTGTGTGCTGATGCGCTAGGGAGGCAATAAGCTGATTCCTGGAGCCAGCATTACACTTCAGTCATCAACACCAGACAGAAGGATATCTACATCATCATATGGAAGGAAGCACAAATGGATGGAGACACAGATGGATCACATTAGTTTACGGTAAAGCTACATCTTAGTTGGTGCTTATCTTGGCGAGAGCCGAGTGCAGATTAGCATGAAGTTTTATCTACTCTCGTGTAATGGAATTCATATCATACCTGTCTGAATTAAAAATGAAATCTTAAAAGCTGGCAGTAATATTTTACAGAATGTATGAAAACATCAGTGAGATTGATACAGCACAACAGGAGTAGTAGTTTTGTGTTATGTTTTTGCAGAGTGGGACAGTGATATGGCCACCCTGCTACTTTTGCTGCATCTTCTTGCATCCCAACCAGCTGGAAGGAAGAGGGCCTCAGTATTTGTGATGCGGTGGATCATTTGGTGGAATTTCGTAAGGTTTGTTCTGGGTCTCATATTGTTTGACAAATAGTTAATATATTTGTCAATTTAGTGTCATGTATATGGCATAATGTTCTTATGCTGATAACAGTGTGGTTGACCATTTTGAATTGCTGTCATTGTGGTTTCTAGTCATGCTGAAGTTTGGACGACCACCTCGCTGAGATTGAAGGAAACAATCAACCATACCTCCTGGTTACTGGGATGACAAAAGCTGATCTGCAATGTTTTTACATTGTGTTTTTACATACCTTGTCAGACAAGCACAGCACTTGCAGCCCTTGATGAGCTCTTTAACCCTTTGCAGTCCATTTATTAAGAGCGTGTCAGGCGCGTCAGGTCCAATTTATTTTCACACGTGCAGTTAATTTTAGACGCGCTGTTTAAAAGTATTTTTTTTTCCACAGTCAAATGGTTTTAACCCTTTGCAGTCCATTTATTAATTGCGTGTCAGGTCCAATTTATTTTCACACACCCAGCCCCGCCCCACCCTTTCGTTCGCTTTCACATATGCTAAGAAATAAATAATAATAATAATAATAATAGTCGTACATACCGATCAATCATCTCTTGATCACTCGTTTTATCACCAAACGCCTCAATAATGTGATCCAAGTCATTATTTTATTACTATAACATCTCAAAAAAGCTCTGCAAATGTCCGTGATTTTCTCTGAGCGCTGATTCAGCAGCAGCCAGCTTGTTTCCTTATGGCCGCCGTTATCTGATGCCAGGGGCAAGTATGACTATTCATGAGATACGCCCAGGTCCGACATAGAACCGCAAAGGGTTAAGGCTCATTTTGTGTTCGGTGTGAAATACGATGAATCTCTTTGTAGCCTGTTCACATTTGTTCAGACAACAGTATACAATATAGACGTAGGTAGAACCAAGGAAAGTCCCAAGGTCAAGGAATTGAGAGCAAAGCTGTTGAACAAATGTTAAATATAACATAATCTCAAAATGTATAGATGTTTCATTTGTAAGTCATTACATCAAACAAGTACACAATTGTTTCGGCATATTAAATTAAGTCATGGGATGTATTCAGGTAATAAATTAAGACTAAATTGTGCTCAAGAGGGATGTGGCTTACCGTTTTGCAGCTATTCTGGTTTTAGACAGCTAAATAATATTCATAATAATGATGAGGATAATGGTGCATCATATAGTGAAGGGTACCCGGCGTCTACTGAGCCAAGACTCCCTGAGATTCCTTTAGATACAACATGCATTCCAAACAGAATCATCCCATGAGCCACAAAGTCCTACAACTGCAGCTCAAAGCCAAGAAATGTGTGCATCCATTCTAGCCAAATTACTGGGAAGTGGTGTACCAAATACTGTAGTTCTCTCCATGGTAAAAAATCTAGAAGAATATGTCAGTGATTTGCAATCAAACCTAAAGGACCAAGTATAGAGCTTAGTTCCCTCAGACAATCCTAGCAGATCATCTTTAGAGGACATGTTTGAAAATATAAAAAATCATTTTAGCAATTTGAATTCTGATAGCAAATTTAAGAAATATTTCAGTAAGAAATGGGGTGTAGTACAGCCTATTGAGTTGTGTTTAGGAGTTAGGTTCGACACAAAGAGGAATAGACGCATGCAAACATATGAGCAAGTCCCAGTTAATGATAAATTCATTTATGTTCCCATATTGAAGACTCTACAGTTCATTTTTAAAAATGCAGATATATGCGATTTTATACAGTCATGTGCCCAAAGCGACAAGCTTGAGGATTTCTGATGGGAGTTTTTTTTAAAGCCACCCATTGTTTTCCATTCACAAATTTGCCTTACATATTCAGTTGTATTACGATGATTTTGAAACTGCCAATCCACTGGATTCCAAGCAGGGTATACACAAAGTTGGTTGTCTGTATTTCAAACTTCAAAACCTCCCTCCAAAGGTGAATTCCAGTCTCATGAATATACTAATTTAATTTCACTATCTAATCTAATTTCGTTGTTTCATTCACAAGACGCCAAAAAGTATGGGATCGATGCCATATTGAAACCTTTAGTGGAAGATCTGAGAGTCTTAGAGACTATTGGTATAAAAGTTCCTTTTTCAGAAGGTCCTATACATGGTACACTTGCACAAATTACTAGTGACAACTTGGGCATGCACAGTATTCTTGGCTTCGTAGAGACCTACAGTGCAAATTATTTCTGCAGGCTATGTTTGATTGTAAGGTTTCAGCACAATCAGTTTTTTCTGAGTTTGACATTACGAACACAAGTGTTGAATGAGCAGCATTATGCCAATCTGTTGGAAGATCCTATGGCAACATCTTCATTTGGAATCAAGCACAACAGTATACTTAATATGTTGTTTTATTTCAGCATATAATGCTTTTGACATTATGCATGACATTTTAGAGGGGGTCGGTCAATACGAAGTCAAACTGGTGTTTGAATACTTGATCAAAAACTTTATCTCAAAGGAAAGCCTTCTCAATAGGATTTATGTCTTTAACTATGGCTATTTGAACAAAAACAATAGGCCAACAAAGATAAACTTGGACCATGCAGGAAATGGGATTGGATTAAATGCTACTCAAACTTTGTTTGATCACAAACATACCTTTAATATTTGGTGACATTATACCTGAGAGGAACAGATATTGGAACTTATTACTTTTATTATTGAATATTGTCAATGTAGTGTTTTCCCCCTCCATTACAGAGGGTATGACAGTGTATTTGAAACACCTCATTCAAGAGCATCATGGACTGTTCAAAGAATTGTATCCCTCCAAGAATTTGATTCCGAAGCATCATTTCATGCTCCATTATCCCAGGTGCATACGCAAGATTGGACCTTTGCTCCATGTCTGGACCATGAGGTTCGAGGCCAAACATACATTTTTAAAGAATTGTGTAAAGAATTTTAAGAATTTGACCATATCGCTTCCAAAAAAACACCAGATTCATGTAGCTAATCATTGGGAGTGCATGAACTTAAAATCTATTGAATCTGGTCCAATTAAGATGCATGTGCTAAGTTCTCTAGAACATTTTGAAGATATTTCTGAAAACCTTCAAATCAATGCACACACTAAAGTCAGTCACACAACATGGGTGAAATGCTCTGGGGTTGAATACCGTATTGGCCTTGTTGTCTGCACAGATGTTGTAGAAGAAATGCCAGTGTTCAGCAAAATAATTACTATAGTTTTACACAAGGAGCAAGTTTTCTTTGTTTTGGTTGAATTGTTGAATCTTGGTTGTCATGCTTTTCAAGTCAGTGAAAAAAAAACAAGGAAGATATTGGTTTTGAAAAAGGAGAGCTTAGATATTTCAAACCTTTTGATATTCAAATGTCATATGGATGTGATTCATTCCTATATGTTGTCACAGAGGGCTGCCTCATTTGAGACAAGTGGTGTTAAACAATCTTTTTTTTTTTTTTTAGTGGCTAATACCATGTCGCTCCTTTTCCTATTTATATAGGCCCTTAATGGGGAATTGCATTGTTTAAATAAAAACTGAACATTGACTGAATTTACCTGAGGTGTATTTATTTATTTACTGAAAAGTTAATTGTGAAATTAACTTAATCCAATGAAATTAGATTTTCTTTTTTAACAAAGGACCACTAGCTTTTACTACACAGTATCAGTGCTACACATACACACATTTCTGATCATCCAGAGTGTATAGAAGCAAATCCTGTGGTAACGCTAGTTATCGTTCGATTGTTAAAGAATTATTTTCCAACAACCACAGTGTTGGGAACCCAACAATGTAAAGTGTTATTGTTTGATTTTTGTCACTTTCAGAGTGATAATTTTCAACGGCAAACATGTTGGGAAACCAGCACTGCACTACACAGTATTGTTTTCAGAGTTATGATTTTCAACACCAAAGGTGTTGGGAAACCAACACTACACAGTGTTATTGTTTGTCACTTTCAGAGTGTTATTTTCCAACACCCTCAGTGTTGGGAACCCAACACTACACAGTGTTATTGTCTGATTGATTATCACTCTCAGAGTTTATTTTCCAACACCCACAGTGTTGGGAACCCAACACTACACAGTGTTATTGTTTGTCACTTTCAGAGTGTTATTTTCAAACACCCTCAGTGTTGGGAACCCAACACTACACAGTGTTATTGTCTGATTGATTATCACTCTCAGAGTTTATTTTCCAACACCCACAGTGTTGGGAACCCAACACTACACAGTGTTATTGTTTGTCACTTTCAGAGTGTTATTTTCCAACACCCTCAGTGTTGGGAACCCAACACTACACAGTGTTATTGTCTGATTGATTATCACTCTCAGAGTTTATTTTCCAACACCCACAGTGTTGGGAACCCAACACTACACAGTGTTATTGGCTGATTGATTTACACAATGTTAACTAATACAAAGATACAATGTTATCTTTGTATTAGTCAACCACGGTCTTGTTTTCACTGAGAGAATAACCCACTTGACGATGTCAGTCAGTACTGAGATCGTTGTATCCCGGTCAATCTTGTATGTGATCGTTCATTTAGGGCAAATTTGCATTGAAAAAATCAGTTCTTGCTGTTGGGATCGTTAAAAACGGGTGTTTGTTATAGAAGGGTTTGTTATAGTGAAGTTAGCCTATATATATATATATATATATATATATATATATATATATATATATATATATATATATATATACACACTGTATATATATTAACGTTAGATTTAAACATACTGATTGACATTCCGAATAGAATCTGAAAAGTACTTCTACAGTGACACTAACTAATACCACTGTTGGCACATCTCAGAGTATGGGCTGTTTTCTAAGGAATAAGCAACTCACAGGTATCCTATGTAAGCAGTTGGTGGCAGATAAATACATATGCAAAAATACCACAATCATTTACAGCAGTAAAAGAGCTCTAAACCAAATAATTTTAAAAGCTCCTAAATATATTCTGTGTAAGAATACAATTATTATTATTTGTTTATTTAGCAGTCGCCTTTATCCAAGGCAACTTACAGAGACTAGGGTGTGTGAACTATGCATCAGCTGCAGAGTCACTTACAATTATGTCTCACCCGAAAGACAGAGCACAAATAGGTTAAGTGACTTGCTCATGGTCACACAATGAGACAGTGGCTGAGGGGGTATTTGAACTGGGGACCTCTTGGTTACAAGCTCTTTTCCTTAACCACTGGACCACACAGCCTGAGATGAATGAACAGTAAGGCTTATAATATTAATTCATTTTATTGATACATTTGCAGTATAATTTAGCAATTCCCAATGCTTATACATACCTGAAGGGTTAATTTTGAGGAGTGCACAAAATAATGCTAAAGTTTTACATTTCTTTTTAGATTTGGTATGTAAGGTACGTTTTCTACTTTTCTCATTATGTTTCAATTCCAAGCCTAACAATCATATACAGTATAACAGGACATTTTGGCTGGTTTTAAATTCGGCGGATTTGCTACCTTGGTAGATTTTCATGGTTTCTGAATTGCCGTTTTTCACTTAACACGTTAACAAGGAAAAATGCCACAGTTTTGTATTTCTACTTTTAATTTCAAAAAAATTCAAATACATCTTCACTGAATTAAATCTGTCTTCTAAAACAATATCTCATTTACAGTAACTCGTTATAGCATCTACAGTGTCACTGCAGCAACTTGGATAAGAACAAAGAAGGCCTTCTAAAAATGAGTTACAGCATTATTATTGTATAGTTCTTAATTTTAAGATACCCGTAACTGGAAAGGATTAGTAGCTGCAGTACACTTTAACGATAGACACTTGCTAACTCAGTTTTAAAAAGTAGCTCTGGTTCACTAACATAACACAGTAGAATGATCACAATATCATTTAGTAATTGCAGGACAGTACTGCCACGTGTGAGAACTTTATCAATAAAGCCGAAACAAAAATGCTTTAAATTTAAAGCTAGTTAATAGACTAGCAAGCACTGGCAAAATCAACTCATTTTTATACGGTGCAGATCTAATTTATTTTAAAAAAAAATGAGAGGGACATTGTGATACCTGCACAGTGGGTGTCTTAATAGTAGTATCTACAACGATTTGACAGTAACAATCCAAAGCAAATTTGCTTTTGTTACAGACTTTCTAACAAGTCTGGAATAAACAATTTTGGCTTACATTACTTAATTAACCCCTTGTAAAAAAAATTAACACAAAACTGCTTAACATAAAAAAAAGAACAGTCGTACAGGTACCACAGTAACAGGCACAGTTTATACTGCCTCGGAGTTCCTGATCGCATCATAAATTCCAGATTTTCTAAATCCATTGATGTAAATGTCCGGTCTGCTTTTCATTTTTTCAAGAAAATTGGATTCATCACATTCTCATATTCACTTTGACATCCGACACATTATGCCACACTCTGACTGGTGGAAGAATTATTGGCGATCCAATCAAAACCGCCAATAAAGCCAAAATAAATTCCCGCCAAAATGTCCCATTATATGGTATCAGAACTCCAATTAAACTCTGCTTTGACTGAAACTACAACAGGAGAAAAGTGAAAGCCTTTGGGTGTTTTCTGGGTTTTCTCCACCAGAAATGGTAATGTGGTAGTCATGGTGCTAGAGACCTGTACAAAAGAATCAACTGGATTGTGGTGATACACTGACCTGAAACCCTTGGATATTTTCATTGTCATAAGCTCTATCAAAAGAAACATACCCTCAGCATTTTCATTATGGAACAGGAACTGGTTTAGCCAGTGAACATACACCACTTCCCATGGAGCTCCACCACAAGATAGAAACCCTAGCAGCCCTGGGTAAAAGGGACATTCCCTCTAAGAGGGAGGGGGATGTGTGCTATTTTCTGGTTGCACATCACAAAATAATTAAATATGAATTCAGCATGGCTGTGGTGTCATACCAAGCATGCTCTGGCTATGGTTAACCATTGTACAGGACTAAATCAAGCCTGAGCATGTTCATGGTAAGGTTTAGATTTAGGTTTAAATTTAGGGTACACAATGATATCTGGGCTATACATAATTAGAGTTGGAGTCAATTGTTTACAGTTTTAGGGGCTGCTTTCCTCCTGGTAAGTGCCCCTTGTTGGTTTAGTTTCTCCCTACATTTTTCAAACAAGAACACACCAAGCAGATTTTTTTGGTAGAGGAAGAAATGTCAAGTTTATTGCTACAAACAGACACCACAGCACTTCCACAAGCATTGCAAACATTATGCTAGATTGATAACACTCATGTGTTAATTCACTTAACTCTGGCAGCATAGCCCCCACACAACACTATCATGTCTCAGTGACTGCAGATGAGAAGAGTGCTGGTAATCTCCAAGTAGAATTCCAGCCTTCAAACGTGCAAGCCAACACCTCTTCACAACTACCACAGTCTAAGTGGCTTACTGGCTGTGTACCCAGGGCCCTATTGGAATGCACTATTTTTAGTTAACTCATTCAGTCCAATTGTTTAGAATCCTATAAAGTCCTTAAAAAAGTTTTCCATTAAAAGCAAGTAGGAAGTACAATAAATGGATAAGAACTTATATGTAAATAATAGTTTCAGTTAATGAGGATATTTTATGCCAAAATGAAAAATAAATAAATGAATGCATAAATAAATATAGAAACAAATAATACATGTGGAATGTTTGTATACTAATCTTGGGGTGTATGGTTGTCTGCCCAACTGTCACACTTACAGTATACTGTACATTTAATTTAGCTGTAGGATCCCGTCAAATTCTGATGAAACTTGCGACGAAAATTTTTAACACAATACGTTGAGTGTATCTTAATATGGAGTGTATGGAGGCTGTCTGTCTGTCCAACTTCCTCAAGCATAAAAATGTCATTCTTCAGTTAAGAAGAGTATTGAAATCTAGGGGTATAGGGAGGCAAGCTGTTTGCATGTCTGACTCTCTATCCATATGTCAGTTTGTATGTATATCTAGAGAATCACTGATATCTGTTATAAAATGGCTTGCATAAATTAAGCAATGTGATTGGCTGAACAAGATCACATGATTGTGCAATAAGAATTGTCTCACTGGTGATTACCATAGACCAACGAAATATCACTACATCTTAATAATAATAATAATAATAATAATAATAATAATAATAATAATAATAATAATACATAAACACATAATAATAATATGTTTTTAATGACTGGTTGAAACAAAACCAAAAAAATATTAGCCTGGATGTTAAACCTGTGCCAAGTGTTCAATTGAATAAAGTTTTTATGCCACAGTTAGAAACACTGAAGGAAATTAATATTTTTACGTCTGAATTAATTGCTGTCTGAATGGTGTTTTCTGTGGGTGGAAATGTCAACATAATATTGAGAATTACAGAAAATCTGGCAAAGATACAGCCCACCACCACCCTCCGATATCAGAAACAGATTTAAATAATATTAAAATCTCTCCTGCTCTCTCTGATTACACAACCATTGGGCTGGTTCGATATACTATATTACTACATTACTATTTTGCTTGGCAGAAACAGGAAGGGCTACACAATGTGACACAGATTAATGAGCATACAAAAAAACAAAGATATCAATTATATCAGTTTTCTGAGTGGAAAGATAAATAATATATAATAATAAAAACATTTTATTTAAATATGGGGTGTATGGAGGCTGTCTGGGGTGAAATGACCTAGGAGGTAAAACAGTAACAGACTTCCTGGAAGGCAAGGAAAGCAACCTGAGGACATTCTTTAAAATGTGTAGTACCAGATATTTTAAAATGAAAATACAAGTTTACTATAACATTTGTTTCTTTCCAAACTGCACATTTTAAACCTATAGGCGAAAGAAAGTGCATGACAGCAAAGATTTATACAATTATTTTGCTAGCTACAACCACTTTCAAAAGAAAACAAACTGCTCCATTAACTTTGTAGGAAATTACCTTAGAGCAATCAGTAAAACTCTGAACCACTTAAAACCAATTAAAACGAATCAGTTATCATGTATCATAAAAAATAAAATACATCAAAACAATCATTCCAAGGAAGTAACAACCTTACACTGAACATCTTAACACACATTCACAGCAAAGTGATATATTCATTTTAATGTCATTTAGCATTCAATAAACCAGAAAGACTGTACGTTTCATGTTTACTCAAGGCACTGTGCGCCTTTTTCCTGATACAATATTTGTTTATTTTGTTTATTTAGCAGACGCCTTTCTCCAAGGCGACTTACAGAGACTAGGGGGTGTGAACTATGCATCAGCTGCAGAGTCACTTACGACTACGTCTCACCCGAAAGACGGAGCACAAGGAGGTTAAGTGACTTGCTCAGGGTCACACAATGAGTCAGTGGCTGAGGTGGGATTTGAACCGGGGACCTCCTGGTTACAAGTCCTTTTCTTTAACCATTGGATCCCCTTGCCCCATTGTAAACCATTATATCTGAAGCATTTAGGATACAGCTGTACTGTATTGTGGATTAGGCTGAGACATTTGAGCATCCTTGAATAGCCAATTACTTGTTTAACATTTCACAGTTCAGTTGCTGTACAATTTAAGTCACTGGTAAAGTGATAGCACTAAAATTGTTCTGTACTAAAGGGAAATAATAGCCAGGTCCCTATTTTTCAGTACAAGATTCACTTTTAAAGCAGGGCTGGGGTTAAATTCACCCGTTTAACTCTTGTTTAATTTCAATAAATATATTTCTTAACCTTTTCCTAATAGGTTTTGGAATAAACTGCTTAAGTTGTCAAAGTTCCTGTGAAATGGTTAACCATGGTAACATTGTTGACCATGATTGTTTCCTAACCACTCATGGTTTAACAACAACAGACGGTCTAAAAGATTTTCTGTTTTGATTAAATCACAAAAGTTTGTAATTCACTGATTCTGGACTCAACCATTTCACGAAAGGCTGTTTTATAAAATATATATTCAGTTAAAGCTGTTCCTGAGTTCATTTGTGTGATTTATAATAAGTTAATATGTCGTGTGTAGATAAAAAGTGATGTAATTTCTCTCAGCTTTGCTTTGCGGTCCTCTCACCCAAAAAAGCACAAGATAACAATAGTATACAATAAGAGACACCACACACAACGTATTAACTTATATGAAATGTCAAATACTATTCATCCTAAATAGCTACTTATAGATTTCTGCACCACAGGTACTCCATGATCTGAGGACAATTGTCCTAACAAACTGGAAATTATGTCCTGTCATTTAAAGAATGATTAAACAATATGGGATCCTTTGATTGATTTATACTGCAATATACCAAGCATGGTCTGACAATGGTTAACCCAGGCAAAGCATGACTTGTTAAAAGTTCATGTGTTACACTGAAAAACCAATGCACACACATACAGAGGGTCTTCATACTCACGCAATAATTGCACAGTATCTCAAAAATTATCGTGTTCACCAAGACAAACAGACAGACAGACAAATATGACCACCTCATAAGGGTCTCAATTTTTTTGGATAAAGTGCATGGTGTAACATGATATAAAAACGATGCATATATCTGGGCAGGGTTTGGGACAGACCCTTTCTATCCCTGCTCTGGGCTGTCACAGGAAATCAGACGATTTAGGCCTCTACAACACAGATACTACCATCTATTTCCCAACAGCTGTAGATACAGTACAGTACAGCCCTATTTAAATAGCTCCTGCTTCTCATCCCCTGGCCTTACTGGTGAGGCTCCAGCTTCTAGAGATGAGACAAGTAGAGCCTCAGGCAGTCACTGGGGAACTGAGCATTCCTTCTATCACTGTAACTAACTTTAAACTGTAGCATTTAGCATGAAGCAGCTTGGTCAAACAACGAGAGAGAGAGAGAGTCAGAGAGTTTCTCTTTTGCAAAGGCAAATTAAAAATAAAACACAACTATCCTGTGCTAAACGTAATAGGACCTCCACCTGAGCCACCCTTACACTTGCATTCTAATAGTTGCACATTTGGAACCAGGTGGGGTCCTATTAAAAGTGACAAAAGTAACTGTACAGTACTCTCATCAAACTTATTGTTGAGACAGGATAAATAGCCTTCACATGAGTCAAAGTGAAATAAAGAAAGTGAGAATACTGTGTTGTGCTACTGCGAGAAATCACATGTTTAAGGCTTAGTTATCAAACCTATACAGCGTATTGTAAAATGCAGAAATCTACTTGTAATTTCTATTGTAATCATTTGCATTCTGTATAAGAGCAGTAAGACACTGAGCACCGTCGCTTTAGGAGCATCATTTAAGCCTCGTGTGAGCTGGCCATATTGCTTGGTGATTAGAGAAGAAGGTTGGGTTATGGTTATGGTTATGGTTATGGACCGGATGTACTTAGGCTCTGGGAATGAACATGTGTAAAAGTTTATTTTTCACTGAACTAAATATCCAAAAATGTGTTGCAAGGAGAAAGTGAATGTGTAGGGAAGCAGAACTAGGATACAGGCAGTATGTGTGAACTGCAACAACTCAATCATCATTTCATGTTAAAACCTGTTAAGAATGGCTACAATATATATGGTTATGTAATATACACAGCTGCCTTTTGTATGACCCACAAACAATAGTTATGGGTTGGCCTATCTTAGGAAACAGGATGGAAAGGCATACTGTTTTTACAGTCACTAGAAACTAAACTGCCCCTTATCTCTCTGCACTGATGTCTTCTTAAAAACCTGGAAAAAGGAGCTTGTAAGTTTTTATACAGCCCAAAGCTGAAGGCCCTTTTCAAATAAAGCAGCCAATATTAAAGTGTCTTGGCAACTTCTATTCTGAATAGTGAGTTTGAAGAGGTTTTGTATAAAGCGTGCCTGGTTATCGGTTGAACTTTGTCCTATATTGAAAATGTGAGGCTTAGGTGGGGTCCTAATATTGTCCGCAAGAAATGAATTCCTGGAGGCAATCTGGAGGCAATCCGAATTTCCACTGTATTTTTATTACATTATTATTATTATTATTATTATTATTATTATTATTATTATTATTATTATTATTATTATTATTATTATCGTAAATGTTTACATCTGTATAACTACAGCCTTTACAGCCTTATTATTTACCCTTGTAAGATAATTAGCCAGCAAGTGCCACCTGAAAATAATAAACAGAAATCGACTTTGATTCAGAAAAGTTGGACAAAACAACCAGCAAAATCGACAGATCAAAATAGCGTCCCTATTTCCAATTATTATTATTATAACAATGATACCGTCATTGAAAATCCTCAAAGGAATTACAGCCTTTTTATGTACAGTTGGATGTTCATTATTATTAGTAGTTGTTACCATTCAAAACTACAACTTGCGTAATACTGTAGTCGGACCAGCAATACACACAGTACTGTTACTATAGAGTGTACAAAATGTTTTAGGTCCCCCCTTATAGCATTTCTTCCAAACTCCACCTTATTTTTACTGTAGACATCATTCCACAAAACAAACACAGCATGGCAAAGGAACACCTCATCCTTGAAATATTATTTTGCAATGCTAGCAGTAAAACAGTGAAGGTGTTACTCTGTTTACTGTAAGAGTCAGCATTGAAACTGTGCTCGCTATCACCACCAGAGTTCAGCTGTCAGTCCCTATCTTGACACACAAGACCACAAGCAGCTTCTTGTGACGACGTTTCTCAACAACAGAGTTCCCATAGCAGGGATATAGCTCCTTTATATGAAGAAGGGTGACTTGTACTTACCAGGGGTCATAGTTGTATTATCATTTTCAGCCATATTGCAGTTTGACAGGGTCCCTGTATTCCTAGTATATCTGGTGTCTAATGGAGCTCCTCGGCCACGGAAAGGGAGATTGAATGGGACAGCTGCTTTGGGGGGGAGAAAAGGAAGGCTTTGATACCCCTGGAGGGGAAAGTCTTGTAGTCAGGATATTCTGTGGTGCAGTCTCACGCTCTACAAGTGGAAAAGGAAGCAAGCACATGTGTCATTCTCTCACTCTCTGTCTCTTACTCACTTCAGAAGCCCACATGAGGAGGGGCCTAACTTAATTTAAAGGTTACAGTACCCCATGCAGGATCGAGTCTTAGAAGTTGTGTATGAATTGAATAGAAGTTGTTACCTTGTAAACATCTAAAGCCAAGTTAAAATAAAATACGAATATAAAAATAATGGCCAAGTTAAGCAAGACACACAATTGAGACTACATTTAGAGTGGTCGATTATTTTACCCTGATTTTCTCCCCAGTTTAGAATGTCCCACTATGTAACACAATTTTTGTTCCTGGGTAGTAAGTGTTATTTCCTAATTACTTATGCCTCAAAAGTATAGAAAATGGCTATTATTCCCCACAAACTTTGCTTTTGTGACCAGGACAGTGATATTTTGAAATGTACCTATTTCCAATGAGAAAATGGGCGAATTTGTGTCTTTTCGTTCACATAAAGTCAGAAAAAAACAACATATGAATCCAAATTAACATGTATTTATACTAAAGTAATACAAAAATGACTACAAAAGATTTAGAAGTGAGTAGTTTTTCGAGATTTACGATTATACTGTAAATCACTTTCATGAATCAGCCCCCAAATGTAGTCTCCCAACATGTTCTCGTTGTACTGTCCTTGGTAGCGGCGTTCAAAGTCCAGTATATCCTGGTGGACGCGCTCGCCTTGCTCCTCTGAGTACGCTCCCATGTTCTCCTTGAATTTATCAAGATGAGCATCAAGGATATGGACTTTGAGGGACATCCTACAGCCCATTGTGCCGTAGTTCTTCACCAGAGTCTCAACCAGCTCCACATAGTTTTTGGCCTTGTGATTGCCCAGGAAGCCCCAAACCACTGCGACAAAGCTGTTCCAAGCCGCTTTCTCCTTACTAGTGAGCTTCTTGGGGAATTCATTGCACTCCAGGATCTTCTTTATCTGTGGTCCGACGAAGACACCGGCTTTGACCTTTGCCTCAGACAGCTTAGGGAAGAAGTCTTGAAGGTACTTGAAGGCTGCCGACTCCTTATCTAGAGCTCTGACAAATTGTTTCATAAGGCCCAATTTGATGTGCAGTGGTGGCATCAGCACCTTCCGGGGGTCCACCAGTGGCTCCCACTTGACATTGTTCCTCCCCACAGTGAACTCGGTCCGCTGTGGCCAGTCCCTCCTGTGGTAGTTCGCCTTGGTGTCCCTGCTGTCCCAAAGGCAAAGATAGCAGGGAAACTTGGTAAAACTGCCTTGGAGACCCATCAGGAATGCCACCATTTTGAAGTCTCCTATGACCTCCCAGCCGTACTCATCATACTTCAAGGCGTCCAGCAAGGTCTTGATGCTGTTGTAATCCTCTTTGAGGTGCACCGAGTGAGCCAGGGGAAGAGACGGGTACTTGTTACCATTATGGAGCAGCTATTTATATTACTGGAAAGTTCTAGAAAGTTCTAGAAGTTACTCCAAGTTTACTCAGCACTGAATCTATCTGGAATGTTCTGGAAAATAGGTACATTTCAAAATATCACTGTCCTGGTCACAAAAGCAAAGTTTGTGGTGAATAATAGCCATTTTCTATACTTTTGAGGCATAAGCAATTAAGAAATAACACTTACTACCCAGGAACAAAAAAAAATAAAAAAAAATTGTTACACGGTGTTACGATTCCTCACTGCAGCAACCCCACACGAGTTCAAGAGAACTTAAGATCAGTGGACGTCCTCTGATCCCACAGCTAAGTCAGTATTAGACCCAGGAGCTTGACAGTGGATGTCTGGAAGCCAACTGCCAAGCAACTAGAGGTTGCTGTAGCGCTGTGAGGTGACTGCAGATTATGCCACCCTAACCTGCAGGACCACCAGAGCAAATGCAAAAATATTGGAGACTTTGCGCAACCAGGACACAAAACTGCGCTCCCCTGACTGTGTGACTCACCTTGCACACCACATGGTTGTGCATTTAGCAAGTATAGCCACTTTGGGACCCCAATGGCGATATCTACCATAATGTTCAGTATGCATAAGGTCACTGTAGGTTTTCTCTACCTTTATTCTAACTTGGCTGGAATAAGTACAGTGTATAAAACACCATTTGTGCTATACTAGAGCTTGAAGATGTCAACCAGGAGATTGTCTTTCTGGCTCATGCATGAAATGACATAAGGTTAAGCTTAGCCTTGGAAGGGCTGCTTTGTAGGGGCAGTCAGATAACTTACCAGTTTGACAACTACATAGAGATTACACTGTGGGGATGCCAAAGTTTTATATCATAAATAAGTTTAGGCCAATTTCAGAAAGCTTTTACATAATTTGTCTCCTGAAAATATATGCATATGTTTCACACACATCATTAAATTGATATTTGGAAATTATCTTTGATATTGTGTGTGGGTTTAGATGAGGACCAAAAGTCTTATATTTATTCTGAGTGTTTATAAAGTAATGAGGCACACTGGGATGTGTGTCGTTATGCGCTTTTTGAAGCAGTGATAACCCACAACAACACACACCCTAGCATGCCATGTTGTGATTTTAAAAGCAACAAACAAAAATAGGTTAAGTGAACCGTGGTGATGTCCTGAGATATCGCCACAGCCATGAAGTCAATTAGTCCATTAAAAGGAACAGGAGGACAATTCCTGCCATTGTATAACTAAGATTTTAATTCAAATATCTTTTAACTGGGAAAAGTTTTGTTAGTAAAATATATTTTTTATTTGACTTATCATAGAGAATGTTATATACAAATTAAAATGTATTTCCTGAATGCTTTTACCCCAAAATAACTTAATTGAAATTAGCCCTATTTATGTGGTCTCATTTACACAACTTGTCTAAGTTGAGACTGAGACAACTTGTCAACCAAAACTACTGTAATTTAATTACACATATGAACACCAGTGCCATATGTTGCATATCTAATGAACAATGAATGAATAAACACTCAACAATAATGCTTCATGTGTAGGTTGTCTCTTATTGTTAAGAGATACACGTAATTTTGAAAGTAAAGCTGTACAACATGATTTCTGTTGTAACTCACAAAAGACGACTCAGGGACTACTAATTAACATGGAAAAAGAGCTGATGTTTTTAATTGATGACACACACAAGATAGTGTACTGAAATTCAGATTTTACAAAACAAATACCAAACATCTAAGTAATGTCATTGCAAGTCTCCTAAGCACAACTCCTAAGTTGTTTGTTTCTCAGTTTTGTACTGTTGCATTTTTATCTTTAAAAAATAGAAGTTAGCTAATTAAAGACTGCAGTAAACGCTTTGAAAATAAGGCCCATACTACCAAAACGAAGCAACACGTGACCAGAATGTTTCTTTTTTTTTTTTTTTAAAGAGACCACACCTCTTTTGTTTCACACTCTTACAAGCTTTAATACTTCCATACTTTTATTGTTAGCGCTTTAGAAAAGGCATGACAAGACCTACTACCAAAGGCACTGACATGTTAAGAAAAGCTTCCTTTTCATGACAGTCACGGGGGGGTTAATACTTCAAAACCAAGCTCTGTGTCTGACTACAGAGCGTCAAGATAGGCCCTATATGCTACAGATATTATTATTAAGATACATTGTGTACATTTTACAATTACAAAATCATTTAAAATAAACATACACAATTCATTTAACAGTGCTAGAATGTAGAACAGATATTAACACCAATAAACAGGTAGATATATGAATAAAATACAACTAACCTGTTAAAATAAAGTGCACATTTTTTGAGGTAATTTCATTATTCTTCAGTTTTTCTGAAACTAACTGCCAGAAGGAACATTCAGTTTTAAAAGCAGTCTTAAAATTCTAGAACCTCCCTGATGTCCAGTGAGTCTTGCAGAAGTGTGTGTGTGTGTGATGTACTTCATCATTGTTCATGGCAGCCATCTTTGAACAGGTCATGTGACTAGGGGAAGCCCAGACTGTGTACATTTTTCACTTTTTAGAAAAAGATGTGCAATACACTACACTACACTATGTACAATACACTACACTAGTGCTACATTAACTAAGAGTAGTTTTTGTTATCTCACATTATACATAGTTACAGAATGGTATTACAGGTATCATTAAATAATTAACTGACCTGGAAGGAGGTAAAATTGTTTCGTTTTAGGGTATAGGGAAGAGGGCCCTCCATTAAATGTGCAGTTTTCCCATGGTTATGCTCTGCATTAATCCTGTTTAATATGCATACCTTTCTGGACTTTACATTTCTTACTTATGCTTAACCATGTTGTCCCTGTCCCTAGTCATGCTGTGACTAGGGAATTATAAGGGCAGGAACTCAAGGACCAGGTTTGTGCATAACAGTTTTAAATTATCATTATGTTTTTCTCTTTTAATACTTGGTGTGCATAGCATGCATTCAAATGCTTGCATACCAGATACAAGTACATATGGTAAACATGTTGTGCATTTAATATACAGGACTGGTCTTATCCCATATAAAAGATTACCACAATAAAAAGCATAGCAAAGTATAATAAAGCATAGTGAAAGCCTGGTAAAACACATATAAGCATAGTATGAGAGAGGTATGATAAAGCATATTAAAGCCATAGAAAACCACGGTAAAGCAAGGTAAATGCATAATATAACCATGGGAAAAGAAGGCACTACTTTAGGTTAAGAAATAGGATGTCTGTTACACTTGTACTTCCTGGGTAGTTTCACCTCCGCAGTGTCTTCTGGGTCAAACTTGTTGAAAGCATGTCAGTCAACAGGGGAAGCGGCTCAACATTTGGTGTCATTTTAACTACAATTATATAATATATTCTATGCCGAGCAAAAACAAAAATCGGGTTAGATAATGACAGGCAGGAAGCCCTTGAAGTGGTAGGAACAATTTCACCATCCGGAAAGCATGGCTTGCAAGCAAAAACACATAGTCCCAGATATCATGTTTAAAGATGAAAATACATGTTTAGTATACTGTGTTTCTTTCCAAACTGCACATGTGAGACAGTTACAAAGAATAGAAGTGCACAGCAGGTAAGATTCATAGAAACGTTTTGTTAGCTACAATCACTTCAAAAGGAGAGTTCTGGAGCTGTCAGGCTCTGTGTGTTGCATCAGTGGAATGGTATCATGTCAAAGCATGGTCACCCTTTGATAAGCAAGCAGCTGTACAATCTTTTTAACATTGGCTTATCTATGCAAACCTGAAACATGCCTTCTCTTTATTCGACTGAACAATGAGGAGTTTTTTTTCAAGAATTAAAACAACTGCATTCAATACATGCTTTCTGCTTATTCATTCTGTATACTGTACTATAGAGAGTATTTATAAATCTAAAGGCAGCAGCGTTTGTTAGTTGATTTATTGCTGCTGGGCAATGCTTTGGTTCATTAACTCATTTTTCTTTTTATAAAAATAAAACACTAATTTATAATTAATGAGGATCTTGCTTTATTTTAGTTACACATCAAAAACTTGGGAATCGAGGGCAGTGAATCAGTGAACTCTGTAAGATGAAAATCCTGTATTTCTTCTATTAACTGAAAATTAAAATAATATAATTACAGATTTAACTAAGGTCTTGTGAGGAGGAGGTGTGAGGGGAAAGGCTTGAGTGTTAAACCCCTGAATACATGCCTAACCAAACAGTTGAAGGGGTGAACTGAAAGGATAACACCACTTAAAACATTCACGGAAAGGAAGAGGAAATTCCCCCTTAAATATTAAAATGAAGGTAATTTTATGGAGTAAATCAAGGGCATCAACAAGGCATTAACCAACTTAGTGAACTATCAAACCATGAAACAATGGGATAGCTGTATATGTCATCCATCATTGCAAATTGTCACATTCTGCAGATAACATATACTCTACATTGCTATACCGGTACAAGAACATCAGAAATTAAAACTCCCTGAATTAATAAATAAAACTATTTCCCTGTATTTAGGAAAGAACTGAAATGTAAAACTTGTGCTACAAACTTGGAAATGTGTCATATAAATATTTCATTTTTAACCTGCCTTTCAGGAAAAACAAGTTTGGGGTTGGCTGTCCCTGGATGTGATGTGTGGTTAAACTATGCCATCTATGCCATTTCTTGTCTTCCTGTCTTCCAAACATGTGGGTAAACATGGCCAATAACATACTTGATACTTTGAGTAAGAAGCCCCTATCAACATAAACAGGATATATTGTAAGTATTGTATATTATTTCAGGTCATGCATTCATTTCCTCACAACAAACGTGTTGTTTGACACTGAAGTAGAATGTGTTATTCATTGTGTTCCTGACCATGGGAGCTCTGCCTGAGGGAAAAGATCATGAGACTAAGGGAAAAGGCAGATTTATGCAATGCATTGTACAGCTTTATTTTAATTACATTACCTTTTAGAGAGGACATGCATGTTTCCTGTTTCTGGGAATGCTAAATATTTTTTTGGCAAACCCACAGTAAAGGTGCTTATTTACACTTAATACACCAAAACACTTACAATATAAGCAACAGAACTAAAGCAAACTATGGAAAACTTTATCTTATGGAAAAAATAGAAACAAAACAAGAATGTGTCATTTTCAGGGAATACGGTTGTATCTGTAGCATACGGGTTAAAGGGCATTACATTTTTAATAATTACAGTAACTGTCTTCAAGAAAATATTTGTTTAATATATATTATTCTACGTATTACAGTCCAATTGTGTTCCCAGTAAAGCTAAGTACCTTTCACTTATTCCAGTATTGAAGACGGTAAGTAATATAAATCAAATCACAGTACTGTAGTTACTCCTGCCAAGTTAGAATTATGGTTGGAGCAACTACTACGACCCTCTATAAAGCACCGAACTTTATAGGAAAACTATTGTCACAACCCAATAGTAGAATGTCAGTCTATGTTTATGTATAGACCTAGGACTCGAACACCACAAAACAAGATAATACCGTGTTGATAGATATGTAGAAATAAGCAGTCAAAAAGTGGAAAGGAGCTTTTTGTTCTTTCTGTTCTCCTTGTTAATCAAAAACATATAATAAATGAAGACAGGTCTTCATGGGTATTGGCATCCTTATAGTGATTGAGATGAACTACGGAGTGCAATTTGAACTCTTAAACTATTACCCACTCCCCTATGTTTTTTGATTGATTGTTTTATTACCACAATGGCCATAGGGGGTTATTAAACAACGTTTCAATACAATAATAAAACACAGATTTGGGAAGTTAGCCTGGTCTAGTAGTCTGTAGTTTTGGCTCACACAGAGGCATGGATCCAGATTCCAGGACAGTCTTCATTTACAAAAGGTAAACGCTACCTAATAAGAAGTGATTTCTGACCAAAACATTTCCCAGTTAGAATAAAGCAATCAATTTTGTAGTATACTGTCTATCTGATGCCTCCATTCTTAATTGGCTTTTGTGTACATGTGATGTATTCAGTCAGACAGTATACAGCAGCAAAAGTTTAAAGGCAGTAACACATTAAAACTATAATATACTGTATAAAACATATCCGTACTATATATCCTAACTTCACTATATATATACCTACAGTTTTAGGATAATAATTTAAAAAATAAAAAATGTGGATATTTTATTTAACATCATGTAGTCAAAGAAATGATATTACAAGTCTCCCATAAACCATACAGTAGTATTTCGTGTTAGATTTGCAGATGTCACATTTTTTAATTGTTGTCAGTTTTTCGTTAAGTATAAGGAAAACTACAAAGCAGTATGTAATTCAATAAGTGAACTTAACATTATTCAGCAGGTTTTAATTGATTTTATAAAGTAAAATGTGTTCATTCTATAGGGTGATACAAAACTTTTGGCCATAACTGTATATATATATAACCCCCTGCCATGAAGAAATGCAAACAACAAAGAGTTACTCACCAAGTTTTCCAGAGCTAATCAAAAGCCTGCTTTCCACAAATACAATCCCTTTTGAACTTTAAAAGGAGGGATTTAAAGTAGAGTAGTGCTCTGTACAACTCTTCATTCAGGTGACAGCCTTGCTATGTGCTAGAACTGTGTGCTGTTTATTGGGGTGGGTAGCACCGTTTTGGTTCCCTGTGAACTTTCAGCTTATCCTCTGGATAATTATTTGGTCTGTTAGGCCAATAGCTCAATGTGCCTCTCCCCTTTCATGCAAATTAGTCATAGCTGCTGCAGCTGACAGCCCAAGGGAGGGAGTGAGAGAGAGAGAGAAAGGGGAAGGTCTGTGTGCTCCAGCAGAAGTGTGCTGTTGAAGGACGGTTGATACTAGTGTAATCACACAAAAGGAGCAGGGCCAGGTGGAATTCGATCAGGTGAGACTATAGACAAGTAAACAAATGTTACCACCAGGATGTTGATAAAACACTTTCGTCTGTTGACTTTATAGTTTTACCATTATAGTTTTATGATTAAGTGTTTAGAGTTATGGATGAACACATTTAAAAGATCTGGAAGTATTAAACAGACAGGGGCATATTCATCAAACATTTACCACCATGTGAATGTTATATTTCCCATAACTTGACTTTTGTGCTCACTGGCAGATTGGCAGAGATACCTTTTCAACATGTAAAACATTTATAAGACACTAACAGCCCGATTTTCAGAAGGGGCACAGGGAAAAACAACACCTTTGCGACACCAGAAACGTGTCAAACTGTATTTTCAAAAGTCGTAAAAGTCAGTGGAGCAATGGAATTTTAAGGTTTGCGCTTTTTGAAAATACACTCACATTACAGCTTGTTAAGCAACTGAAATTGTTAATTGGTTCTATTTTGCAAATAACGCCTTATTTTCAAAAGGTGCAAAACATTGACGTGCCCACTAAGTAATATAGTTACTAATTAAGACATGACTCCTCCCGTGTCGAACTCTGTCAAAGTTTTCAACAATGGAGGATATAGAAGCATTATTGAGTCTCAGAGTGCAGCAAGAGAGAGAAGGGAGGAGAAGACAACCTTACCCTCATCCCAGGATAGTAAGACGGCAACTAACATTTTTAGATCTAACTCCTATGCAGGTTCTGCGTAGATATAGATTAGATACCAGAACAGTAACAGAGTTGTGTGATATGTTGAACGGTGAGTTAGAATCGACAACAGCCCGAAGTCACACAATACCCGTACCAGTAAAGGTTACAGCAGCTCTACATTTCTATGCGACAGGAGCCATCCAGATGACAGCTGGTGATAGATCAGGCATCAGTCAATCGTCAAGATACTGACTGATGTCACAAATGCACTACAGTATATCAAATTCCCAAAAGGTTTGGCAGAACAACATAATACCAAACATGCTTTCTATCAATTGGCTGGCATCCCTAATGTATCAGGTGCTATAGATTGCACACATGTTGCATTATGCCCAGATTCGTATAATGAACCTGCATTCCGAAACAGAAAGCACTATCATTCTATAAAACTGCAGATTGTATGTGATGCCCATTGTATCATCACCGATGTAGTTGCCAAGTACCCTGGTGGATGCCACGATTCATTCATTCTACAGAACAGTGGTTTATTTAGAAAATGTGAACAGGGGCTTCTAAGAGGAGGCTGGCTTTTAGGTAAGCTGTATTTGTCAGGGTGTCCTCTGAATAATATATTGCACTTGAAGTTGTTTTAATATCTTACTAAAAGTATGTTTGCAGGTGACCGCGCATACCCATTAAAACCATGGCTGATTACCCCTATTTTAAATCCAGACACAGATCCAGAAACAAAATACAACAATGCTCACATTTCTAACACCATTGAGAGGTGTTTTGGGATTCTGAAAAAATAGATTTCGATGTCTACATAAATCTATTGATGAGCTACATTATAACCCTGCTAAGGTATGCAAGATCATTGTGGTGTGTTGCATACTGCACAATATTGACATTCAGCATGGTCTGGAGCTTGCTCTGGATCACGGAGAGGAAATGTTACCAGGGAACACAGATGACAATGATGAAATCCTACACAACCCTGTGCCACAGGCAAGGCAGATACGTCAACAGATCATCCATGAATTCTTCACTACGTAGTAAGTATGATCATTTACCTTAGTTACGTATATGTAAATAAAAATGATTGATATATAATCAGTTCTACCAATTAACATATGACCTGGGTTAAACACAGATATGTAACAAATGTTAGTGTTTAACAGTTTTTATTTTGAGTTTTCAGTGACAATACAGAATATTGATTCAATGTATTACAAGCATGTAACATACTGTTCTTATAACCATTTGGTGGTTTCCCTTTCCTTGGTGGTCCTCCGCTATGCCACAGCAAGTGCTTTGCCTTTGCCTCGGGTTTGGATGTAGAAGGATACTGCTGGTGTTCGATGGCAGTTCATACAGCAGAGGTTGTGGTAGTGCAGGACTCTGGTGCAACGGGAGTAGTACAGGGCTCTGGTGCAACAGGGGTAGTGCAGGGCTCTGGTGCAACAGGGGTAGTGCAGGGCTCTGGTGCAACAGGGGTAGTGCAGGGCTCTGGTGCAACAGGGGTAGTGCAGGGCTCTGGTGCAACAGGGGTAGTGCAGGGCTCTGGTGCAACGGAGTTAGTGCAGGGCTCTGGTACAACGGGGTAGTGCAGGGCTCTGGTGCAACGGGGGTAGTGCAGAGCTCTGGTGCAACGGTGTTAGTGCAGGGCTCTGGTACAATGGGGTAGTGCAGGGCTCTGGTGCAACGGGGGTAGTGCAGAGCTCTGGTGCAACGGGGTTAGTGCAGGGCTCTGGTACAACGGGGTAGTGCGGGGCTCTGGTACAACGGGGGTAGTGCAGGGCTCTGGTGCAACGGGGGTAGTGCAGGGCTCTGGTGCAATGGGGTAGTACAGGGCTGTGGTGCAGTTTGTGTGTCAGAAATTTTCTCCATTGGAACATGCGTTATTATGTATTAGCCTAGCACTCTATCAACCCTTGGTTCACATTCCCCGATTCTTGTGCTGTAAATATTTTGTACTATTATTGTATTAGCCCTCTATTGCACAAGTTTTTGTATGAAAAAATATAGAGGTGTACTGTTTGAAGTAGCGTACAGTATCGAAAGGTGGCAAGGGAGAAGCTGCCTAACTGTTTGGTTGAACATGAATGAAGCCCATATAGCAGCAAAACTGCCTACCTGCAGGGTACATCCATTAATCTTTATATTTTTATATAATTATGAACCAACTGTCACTTTGAAAATGTAAATGTTGATGATCCAAAATGTCTAACCATCCAAAATGCAAAATGGAGTATTGGTTCTGGCTGTCTCCACGTGGTACTGAATATTCATGTGCCAACGTGTTGAGATATGTTCATGTGGTTCACAGCTACTGAAGGTAACTCCGTGAATGGAAAATGTATATTACAAACATGTTTAAAAAACATCTCAGGAACACAAATCCTTTCGAAATTCCTAATTCCAAAAATTGATTATAACTACTGTTTTCTTTTTAAATGTTACATAGTTTAACATCTTATAACCATGTGCTGTGTAGAGTCGTGCAGTCAGGGGGGGTGTATATTCATGTCCTGGCTGTGCCAAGTTGCTGATCATGGCAACTCATCCCACGGGAAGTCCAAAATTGGCCCAAGCTGGGGAGGGAAAATGGTCTGAATTGCTTCACATCACTATACGATGAGCGGATACCTGCAGGACTGGCCTTTGCCCTCCAGGGACTGGTAGCCTATCTATATCTGCTGTCGAGCGCCTGGGTGTAAAGAGGCAGTTGGCTTGCTCATGGGATCAGAGGACTTCTTTGAGGCAAAGCTAAGTACAAACATGTACTGTAGAGATGCAAAGATCACATCATCCAAATGAGTGAGATTTGAAACAATTAGGAGTGAGATTTGTGAACAGTCTTTCCTTTATTTTAGGTGTGAGATTGCGATAATTGATGCCAAATAGTATGTAAAAAAATGACTGAAAAGTTGTGGTATATCACTAGGCCTTATTGGTTGCTCAACTATAGAGTGATCTAGGCAGATAATCTAAAACATAGGATATTAATCCCTTTACATTAATTCATTTGACATTTAATTTTCAGAAATAGCAGTAACTCATTATGTTAAAATGATTTTAAGTAGCGTGCTTAAAACTATGGTATTGTTTCACAAGATGATCGAATTGTTATTTCATAGACTTTTATAGCAACATTTACCCATTTTATGGGTGGCACATATGAAATGGGACACTTACATGCCCAGCTTGGTAGAGAATTCTGTAGTTCTCTCCATTTCTCCCTTAATTTATTAGCTGGGCTATACTAATTATTGGCACAGGACGAGCAACAAATTAATCAGTTAAACAATTAAACAATTCAAACAATGATCCTAAAAAACCTTAATCATTTGCTTCACTCAATAGCTATAAAGCATGAAAAAGTATGTATTAATGTATCATAAAATACATGATACTCATCTTAATGCTAGGGGGGATTAAGTTATTATTATTATTAATTTCTTAGCAGACGCCCTTATCAAGGGCTACTTACAATTGTTACAATTATATCACATAGTTTTTTACATACAATTACCCATTTATACAGTTGGGTTTTAACTGGAGCAATCTAGGTAAAGTACCCACTAAAGGGGACAGCAGCAGTGGCCCCACCTGGGATTGAACCCACGACCCTCAGGTCAAGAGTCCAGAGCCCTAACCACTACTCCACACTGTTGCACCTGACAAGGAATAAAAAAGTAACCAGATCTTGGCGTTTGTCTTATAAAATCAGTTTGGTCCGGTAGGTTTAATCAGAGTTGACACTTCCAGTTTCCCAGCTGTTGTTTCTTGCAGCAAAGGTGTAGTGAAAAAAAATTAAGATGACAAATGGTTTTTGATTCAAAAACAATTTATATACAAGAAAGGTATACATCCAATACAAACATATAAGCATGAGATTTAAACTGACTTCGATCAAGGCCTCAGTACAGCTCAGTGCATATATTTGTATTAGAAAGCACGGATATCCATGGAGTCAATTCGAAAGAGATGAAAAGACAAAACATCACAATATTTGATATTTATACCTTTGTAAACAATTGTTGACTCCACTCCCATTTGTCTTTCTTCTGTCCAATGATAGGGGTTTCCACTCTATCATTGTTCACTCCCTCTTTGGGGGAAAGGGGGGTTGCATACCACGTTGTACCTAGCAGGGCACATCCATCTTGTCTTTCAGTTCCCCTCCCCCATCTCACACTATCTCTACTAATCTCCTGCCTTTTGGCATTTAGCTCAGACACCCATTGCTGACTTTGAGTCATGTTAGGCTGTGAAAAAGTACTGGTAGCTGGTTTTGCAGATGGGAAATGAAAGAACTCAAAACTTACCCAATACTGTATAGAAACCTAATATAAAAGCATATGAAAGCAATTGAATTAGTAAGTACATTAAAACGACTATAAAACCACATTCATACACAATTTAAACATAATGATTAAAAACAACTTAACTATAAAAGACACAGACATACACATAATGTAAAACTTATAATTAATAACATAATTAATACCGCAGAAAGCCATCGCTTCAAAGGAAGATCAATTAGATATGAGCAGATCCCACAGGCAAATAAGATGCTGAGATTGAGACTAATACGCACACATGCATACTTATCTAATGTGAACAGTGGTGCATTAGATAACCAAAACACTTAGAGAAGCTCAGTGAAATAATCCACTTCCGCTCAGGAACGCTCTGAGCAATTCTCATCAATTGTATTGATCAAACAGATTCATCCCAAACATGCTGAATTGGACTGAGATCAGGTGTTTGTGGTGGCCATGGAAGATGCCTGAAGTCTCTGTCCTGCTTCTCAAAAAATTCTGGCATGGTGGATGAGTGCATTATGATCTTAGCATTATCATTATCCTGTTTCTCCTCCCTCCGATTAAGGATTGCTACCAGCTCATCTTACCTGCCGGCGTGAACGGCAGTGTGGGTGGCAACATGTGATGCAATCATGTTAAGACATCAGGAAAGGACTCTGGCTGTTATGGGGCTTGTAACAGGGCGAGCAGCCCTGTACATTGTTTATTTATTTTTAGATCGGGGTCTCCCCCTCCGCCCCTGTGCAGTGTGTTTATTTTGTATTACTTTTATTGTATTATTGTATACATGACGGCGAGCGCCGTATGTTATTGTTTTGTTTATTTTTTAAAACGTGTCCTGGCAGAGGCGAGATCGGTGCTCGTCCTCTGCCAGGAGTAATAATTAATAAACCCGTGCAGATTGTGGCCGAGGGGTAATAGGATGATTTACTAATTAGTTAAACCCCTCGGCCATGATATAAAAAGCCTGCAGCTCTCGGCACTCAGGGTGGGTGTTGTAGGTGCGGAGAGAGCGAGATGGAGATTAAAAGCGAAACTAAAAGAAAATAACATACAGGAACAGTGACAGCGACTGCCCAGCCTGACCTGTATGGTCTACTTATTATTTATTGTTGATTTAGTGTTCGTGATTTGTTTTTGTTTACCCTTTTATTTTGCTCTGTGAGCAAGTGTTCTTTTGTTTAAATATTTATTTTATTTTTGGATTCTTTAAATAAAACGGCGCACGCGCCACTGCACCATACCTTTTTGTTTTGTTGTGCCTTCTTCTGCCGTGACGTCAGACCCTCAGCCATTCCTGTCACAGGGCTGTTATGGGGTGTTTCTGTGTTCTTATGTTTTGTCATTTTATTAGTTAGTTACCAGTAGCTGTGTATCTTAAATGTGTATAATTCTTTATTTGCTTTTATATGCCATTTTTCTCCGTATTCTAATTTTCCTTTTTCTATTTTATTTATCCTTCTTATAAGAAACATCTGAAAATGTTTAATTTATTATTTTTATATTTTGTTTAAAAATGTGTTTGGATAAAAGCGTATGCTAAATAATAATAATAATAATAATAATAATAATAATAATAATAATAATAATAATAATAATAATAATAATAATAATCTTGAAAGTAGCCATCGGCATCAGGGTACAGCATTGTAAGATGGACTTGATCCATGCTGATGCTTAAGAAAACTACGCCATTCGTTTGGCCTCCTATCCAGGGAACATACCCCACACCATGGTGATGCCTAATCAGCTTAGGTAGACAGGTCCTAATAAATTCATCAGGTAGTGCATGTTACCAATAAATAACTTAATACAATACATTGGACAAGACACCCCTCCAATTAGCCAATCCCAGCATGAATGCACAGTTTTGATCTCATGTCCTAAGTTCAATTTATTAGCCATCATATAGTAATTTTATAAGGAGCAAGGGCTGCATGGAGGCAGAACCTCAGGAATTGAAAATAGGAGAGAAGCACTTTGTGACTTAGGAAAGTAGTCTCCAGATTGCTATAATTTATTTTTATTATTATTATTTATTTCTTAGCAGACTAATATACGCACTCCCTGAGGTGTGGTATATTATACAATTAACACACACCCTATCCCTATCGAATGATCTTGCTTGTTAAAAATGTAGTGTACAGCATACACTCAGTAACAGTTATTTAGACTGTATTGAAAAGTGCTGCTAATTCATGTTATTACATTTGTCAAAACATTCTCTAAATTAGTTAATGACTTAAAGGCAAAAGGCCTGCAGATGTAAATAGTGTGTGTGGGAATGTAAGATTGGCAGGGATGGAGTTAAATCTGTCCCTGCCAACAATCACAGGTATGTCCATTCCCCAATTAGGTAATCGAGTGCTACTTGGGGAATGGCCACATGTATATAAGGGATGTAAAATCTTTTGTTTGTTGAGTGTGTGTTCTGTGTAATGGACTGTTTAGTGAAGGCCAACGCCCAGCCTGAGCAGTCATATCTGTTTTGTTTAAACGGTTTATTAATGCCCCTGTGCCTTCTTTTCAATGTATTTCTGCTCTGAGTCTCTAGGGGACGCTATCTCACTTATGCTACTATATGTAGCAGGATAGCATCAGGAATGAGACTCAGAGGCTTGGAAAGCTGCAGTAAAAGTGCTGGTGCTCACGTTTATTATACAATAAAATAAAAAAATCAAAGAAACATGGCACAGGGACGTTTAATGTAACACAATTTTTGTTCCTGGTAAATTTCAAAATATCACTGTCCTGGTCACAAAAGCAAAGTTTGTGGGGAATAATAGCCATTTTCTATACTTTTGAGGCATAAGCAATTAGGAAATAACACTTACTACCCAGGAACAAAAAAAAATAAAAAATTTGTTACACAGTGTAAACAGTCTAAACAAAACAGATATGACTGCTCAGGCTGGGAGTTGGCCTTCACTAAACAGTCCATTACACAAAACACACACTGGATGGATTTAACCCCATCCCTGCCAACCTTACATTCCCCCATACACTAAGGTTGGTTATCGGTGTCAGTTTAAGCTTGCCAGGTGAGCCATTTAGAGAACCCTTAGCCCCTTACTGTCTTGAACTTTGAACATTGCCTTGATCATATTCTTCAGCTATTTTTATAGACATAGCTGAAAGGACAGTGTTGGCTTTGGGAAACGTAATGAAGAGATATTAATTAGTGTCCTGCAGAAAGGGTCTTCAGCTTCCATCAATGTATCTAACCTTCAAAGCTACTAGGATGATAACATTTTCCCTTTTTAAATCTATAATTCAGAAGACAGATGTAGAAAGACACATGCTGTGTATAATACTGCTGCTCCAGGAACCTGCGGACAGAGTTAAATAATTTAAATGAGCAGCTGCTGAACTACTTCACATTTCAGTTGCACTCCTCATGAAAAAGGCTGCTAAAAATACAAGAGAGCAGTGCTTCTCAAATAGTGGACTGCGCCACCTGTCAAACTTTCTATGGGGGCACGGCAGGCAATGTGATAATGTTATAGTTAATAAACCACTGTATTATTATTATTATTATTTATTTCTTAGCAGACGCCCTTATCCAGGGCGACTTACAATTGTTACAATATATCACATTATACATTATTTCACACTATACAGATATCACATTATTTTACATACAATTACCCATTTTTACAGTTGGGTTTTTACTGGAGCAATCTAGGTAAAGTACCTTGCTCAAGGGTACAACAGCAGTGTCCCCCACTGGGGATTGAACCCACAACCCTCCGGTCAAGAGTCCAGAGCCCTAACCACTACTCCACACTGCTGTATGCATATAGAGTAGGTCCTCACAATCACATAATAACCACACAGTACCTAAAAGGCTACAAATATTTGTATAAAAAACATGTGTAGGTGTAACCTGATTAGTCAATATGAGGTCCCTAATCTCTGGTAATAGACCTTGAATGTTATCGGTCAAACTATGTCTAATCACAGTTCCAAATCAATCCGCAGGAAAATATGTAAATACAGTATTCATGTATTTTATCTTTTTTTCTGCTTGATGAAGGAAAATCTCTGTTCTAGTACTTGTCCTCTGAACTTTGTCTGTCACTGTAGGCTAATACCCCTTTCACATAGGTGAGTTATGATGGCTCAGAACTGGCACTGATGCAGCATTTCGGTCTGTGTGAATTGCCTACACTGTCATATTTTATGTCGTCTCTGAACCGTCTTGACTCCTGTGTGAAATGCTATACCGGCACTCAAGCGCTATAGTGGCCGTGGATTGAAAGTCAACATCCCATGTGACTGCCGTATACTGGACTTGTATACCAGACATGTTGTGTATTTTTGTCGCTGGTGTTACATGTTTTAATTTTTTTCAAATACAATGGCTGATCAAGAACGAGGTAGTAATAGGAGTCTGGGATAAGTTAAGGGTTGTTAACTTTACGGGCTGACGAGGAGATGAATTCACAAATAGAAGGGACGGTGCATTATGCTGTAATTTATGAGAGAATCACCGTTGCCATGAAAACGATCTGTTGACTGACAGGTTTGAAAGTTGTACTCACATGATCCCTTTGGCTGTGTTAAAGGGTAATGATGGCATTATACCGGTTTAGATTGCGCAATTTCGTGCTGTGTGAATGGGTATTTAAAGAATGTTTTAAACGTCTCTGAGACGGCTCAGTAGTGGTATTTGTGTGTAAAAGTGGCTTAAGTCTGTTTCCTCACTGTCATATACATTCAATCTATCTATTTAAAGTTAGTATAGCAAAATAATAATAATAATAAAATCAAGAATAGTACTTGCTGTCAGCTGCAATCCAGTAACCACGAATAGCAACTAGTCAGTTTGAATGATAAATTGTAGAAATCAAACAGCTGGATGCAGACTGATTACTGTCTTCTTTGGGTTCTATTGCTAGATTTACTCCCACAACTTGTACCACTGAACGTAATTGGACAGAATAGCAATGTTTCAATAAAAAAAGTTATTTCCAATGCAAAATAAATACAATTATGATGTATCTCATTAGGAGGGATCATGAAAGTACGTTAATGAACTTCACAATAATTCACTGACAACATCCCCTGGTGATTCCCTAATAGATTGATTCATTTGAATGTAAATAAAAGGAGGTTCGCTGTGTTGAAATGGGTTTTTAATTGCCTGCAATTTGTTTAAAATTGGACTAATGTTTACTGTCCAGTTTGCAGAGGCTAAGCATGTGGTTCGTGGTAAATAACTGTTGTAGGAACCAAGTGTTGCACAGTGCAGCCCTTCTGGAAGTATTACAAGGAGGTGAGATGTTTTCTTGAATGGTTGGGTCACAACTATTTACTACTGTAGATATTCTGTCATTGTAAAGTGAGGATCAACAGCTGAAATATTTGTTTTAATAATATTAAAGTACTATGGATACTATTGTAACAGTTTTGTATATACAATATTTAAATGTCTGTAATTTAAATGTATTTACAAGTTTTTAGTATGCAACATCGACATTTTTGAGGATGCAACATCGACAATGGATAATTGCAAAGCATATGACATGGTTTATTTAGATTTCCAGAAAACTTTTGACAAAGTCCCGCATAAAAGATTAATTCTCAAACTGAACGCAGTACGGATTCAAGTAAATGCATGCACATGGATTGGGGAGTGGTTAACATGTAGAAAACAGAAAGTACTGATTAGAGGAGAAACCTCAAAATGGAGCGAGGTAACCAGTGGTGTACCACAGGGATCAGTATTAGGTCCTCTGCTATTCCTAATCTACATTAATGATTTAGATTCTGGTATTGTAAGCAAACTTGTTAAATTTGCAGACGACACAAAAATAGGCGGAGTGGCAAGCACTGTTGCAGCAGCAAAGGTCATTCAAAATTATCTAGACAGCATTCAGAACTGGGCAGACACATGGCAAATGACATTTAATAGAGAAAAGTGTAAGGTACTGCACACAGGCAATACAAATGTGTATTATAAATATCATATGGGAGATACTGAAATTGAAGAAGGAATCTATGAAAAAGACCTAATAGTTTATGTTGACTCAGAAATGTCTTCATCCAGACAATGTGGGGAAGCTATAAAAAAGGCCAACAAGATGCTCGGATATATTGTGAAAAGTGTTGAATTTAAATCAAGGGAAGTAATGTTAAAACTTTACAATGCATTAGTAAGACCTCATCTAAGTTGGAGATGTGTGGTCCAGTGGTTGAAGAAAAGGGCTTGTAACCAGGAGTTCCCGGTTCAAATCCCACCTCAGCCACTGACTCACTGTGTGACCCTGAGCAAGTGACTTAACCTCCTTGTGCTCCGTCTTTCTTGTGAGATGTAGTTGTAAGTGACTCTGCAGCTGATGCATAGTTCACACACCCTAGTCTCTGTAAGTCGCCTTGGATAAAGGCGTCTGCTAAATATACAAATAATAATCTAGAATATTGTATTCCATTGTGGTCACCTTGTTACAAAAAGGATATTGCTGCTCTAGAAAGAGTGCAAAGAAGAGCGACCAGAATTATCCCGGGTTTAAAAGACATGTCATATGCAGACAGGCTAAAAGAACTGAATCTATTCAGTCTTGAACAAAGAAGACTACGTGGTGCTCTGATTCAGCATTCAAAATTCTAAAAGGTATAGACAATGTCGACCCAAGGGACTTTTTTGACCTGAAAAAAGAAATAAGGACCAAGGGTCACAAATGGAGATTAGATAAAGGGGCATTCAGAACAGAAAACAGGAAGCATTTTTTTACACAGAGAATTGTGAGGGTCTGGAACCAACTCCCCAGTAATGTTGTTGAAGCTGACACCCTGGGATCCTTCAAGAAGCTGCTTGATGAGATTCTGGGATCAATAAGCTACTAACAACCAAATGAGCAAGATGGGCCGAATGGCTTCCTCTCGTTTGTAAACTTTCTTATGTTCTTAACAGGTTTAGCACCAGCCCGAGATAGGGAGGGTGCAGTTGTAGTCTTGACTACGACACACCTTATTCTACTAGAGGCTAGATAACTGTATATAAATAGGCTGTTTAATATATCAATTTTCATCCAATGTAATCCATAATAGCCCCCAAAAATTACATTTAATATCTTGAGGGTACTCAGTGCAAGTACTTTAATAAGGCATTACAGTTGTAGTGGAGTCTGGAGATATACTTAGTACAAGGTACAGAGCCAGAAGTCAATATTATAATAAAAACAGTAATCTTTATTTCAGATAACAATAACATATGGTGGGTAATAGAAAAGTGAGAATTGCAGGCTTCTAACTTGGATAATTTAATAAAATAGCTCCATCAAATAAATACAGAGAACAATTTTATAGACTCAGATCCATATAAATGTATATACAGAGCCTGACCAAGCCTAGCTAACAATTAATCACTAGCTATACAATAAAATGAACTAATACTTTTAACTCCATGTATCAATAATTGCAACATCATAAAGGTCCAAACTTGGACACACAGCTAATCATATTAATCAGGCTTTTATTATACCAAACAGTGGTTATAAAACCTATAGGAATCCTCAGTTTCAGTGTTTAGAATAATTAGTGATTTAAATCCAGATGCAATAGTGAACTAGTAATTACAGTAGTCAATTTTACACACACTAATTATCTGAACTGTTCAGCTATCCAAACGCAGGACATGACGTAATCAACTTGGTGTTCGGTATACGTGTGGAAGATGGCGACCAAAAACAAAAAGAGTGTTTTAACAGTTGTGACTCCGCTCCCTTCCTGGATGGCTGGCTTCCGACTGACCCTGGAATGAACTACCAGACTCTCATGTACAAGGCACACTGTTCCTGTTATACAGCGCCATCACAGGTCGGGAGGGAGATTGTTGACTAGGATTCATTCGCTCTCTGTCACAATGTGTTACTATACTCTGTTCAGAGACTCACCTTAGGACTTTTCTCAACCTGCAGTTTGGGGACCATTGATTTACATCACTTCTGCGACTGTCACTGCTGATGATTCTAGTGTGCAAAGAGGTTCTTTGTATCACCATCGCCATGATGCACAGGTTACAATAGGTTTAGCAATTTAAAATTTACGATATGATAAGGCTTACATCTTGATTAGTATCACTCAAAAACGCAGTTTAAAAGATAATATCAATAATACAGGAATGAGTAGTTAAATTGGTACTGCAGCTTTGCCCGTTGAACACAATTATATTGTACAAAGTGCCCTGCTTGTCCCCCCCATAATCCCACCAATGACACTTATCAATCACTGGTCGGCATCTTGTACCGTCTCAGTTTTGGTTTCGCTACACAGCTCTGTAAAGCCAATATGCGTGGAACAGGTATATTAGACACTGGGAAATCATGACCACATGTCAGTAAAAATACATTTAACAACTCACAAGGATCCTCTACAGTCCACGATCAAAACAGCTTGCTTCTAGTAAGCCCTCAGTCAAACATGTGTTGCTTGACTGTGCCCCCATGATCAGTTATAGTAAACCCCTCTACTGCTACAGCTACTGTTACTGCTGTCCCCCTTTGAAGTCTGTGCCGAAGGTTAATTAAAGAGGTCCCATGGAAATGAAGAGTAGCAACATCCTTTAGAAAAGAAGAAGAAAGAGACACCCTAACACTAACATGAACACATATTTGAAATATCACCAAAGAAGAATGTATCTTGAATTGATGCTCACTTCACATTAACTCAATGTTAGTCAATACATAACTATATGTGAATTGCTTTAGAAGTGTTAGCTATGAAGTTTGAGACTATTGTGAGCACTGATGATATATTATGCCCCATTCGTGGGTTTCGACACAATAGAAGTACGGTTTGCTCCTTTAGCCTGATCTAATTTGACTGTATTTCAGTTTAAGAAGTACTGTAGTAAGATTCATTCGTCAATCGAGACCTTTACAATTAAAATAGCAACCATCAAAATGAAAATAGGGGTGTAACGGAGTGTCGGTGGAGAAATGCCTGCACAGACAGTGTATACTGGGCCAGTGCCTGCATACATCTGGCACAGTCGGCGAACTTAGACTGGGCCAACACTGGCGATGTAACTGCAAGCCGAATATTCCTTTTCACAGATAAAGAGGATCTGGTTCCGCTCTGGGCCATTTCCTGGGCCATTTCTTCATCATCAATTCTAACTAAAAAACACTGTTGCCTTAATAAACTTTAGTACTGTAGTTTGTAATAGAAGTTCCTAATATTCTCTTCATTACATCACAAGGACAACTGACTGAATCATACAATTGTGTGGGAATCAGGAGATGTCTGTGACTTGACTGCAAACATTTAAAATACACGCCGGTTTTCGGAGACGGACACTCTGATTCGTGCACCATCAGCAGCAGCACGTAGGGAATTGGACACTGATTTTTTGGTTCCTAATGCTTATTGAATTACATGG